>NC_135358.1:25660000-25995000 GCF_051622035.1 Arctopsyche grandis | reverse complement strand
ATATGTATGTATGTACACATTGGTCCTCAGATGTGGCATTAATCGCGTTACGAGTGCCACATCTAAGCGACCGCCTTTATAACAAATGATCCTCTTAGCACACACCATCACCAATGAACATAATAAAAAGTAATCGGTTCAAATCTACATACACACACTTGATGCAAGATGATGCGACTACGAATCGGTGGCAATGGCGTATCTTCAAATTACAAACCTTCAAATTACCACATCGAAAGTTCAAATATTTGTTCGCCAATTACACATTAGCGTATTTCGTATGGTAAGGGGCTAAAACGCGGAACTCGTGTTCGTACATATGCTGCGAGCAAAAAAAAATTGACTTCATGTTTGAAGCTTTGCCATTAAAAAAACTCCACTAGAGCTATAAAATAAAAATTGGAATAATTTTCAACTGATTGTGATACAGCATTTTTATCTAATTGAATTATGATTGACATTTGAATAGTTTCAAATGTTTTAAACAATTACTTATTTTCTTTTATGTTAAATGTGCATGTAATTAATTATAAATGACAAAAATCTACTATGATAATTTTAAGAAAATATTAAACAGGAAGCAATTTTTGAACTATTGCTAAAATACACGTTTGTATGAATAATAAAATTATTTGGTAATTGAAAATACGATTTGGATCAATTCAACACGACATGGAATGTTGACCAGATGGTTGAAAAACAATGAATGACTGCTCTAGGAGCAGTTTCAATGAATCAAACAACGATTTGACCGTCAAAAATTCAGGGTAGACATTTTATTGTAATTATTATACGAAGCCAAACAAACTCGCTTATACTTTGTAAGCCAGACCATACGGAAATATTTCAATTTTATATTTTTCGTGGTCAAAATAAGTAAAAACTTTAAGTTTCAGACGACATGCTTATTCATTGTCTTATTAATTTAGAAGATACAAGCTTTCTACTCACCGAGACATCATCTTTATCTGTTAACTTTGTATATATGTTACAGTCGATTTGTTTTTTCAGTTGTAATATATTCTAACTAGCGTTTTAGGTCTTTCTATACATATGTGCATATAATCGACAAATATTGATAAAATGCCATTTATTCAACACGATAGCATGACGTATTTGAAGGTCATCGGGAAAGCTTAAGAAACGCGTCATAAAAAAACAATATAATAAAATGAATACGTAGTACTCGTAATACGATAGCAAATAGTGCACGCAACATATTTGGCAATATTTGTACAATTTTCACGCTTATCTGAAACGTGAAAATTTTTACAAATCGCTTCCTGAAAACTGAAAAACAGCCCTGACATTCCAATTAAATAAAGACAATCAAACTGAGAAATTCTAAATATATTTATACTTAGAACGTCCAATTCAAAGCAATCAAGAACTCAATCATAAAAAAATATATTACAAAAATAATTATAATGAAGTGTAAGACCAAAAACTTGTAGCTTAAGCAAAATACATAAATGATCATTCTTGAAAAATAAGCATTCAACAAACAAGTCATTTTTGAAATCACATTCTCAATGTTGACACCTTATTTCATCTTTTTGCTACATATGCAAAATTTCACATACGTACATATATGTATGTATACATGTATATGTACATTTACGTATGTATGAATGTACATACCTTTGAAATAATATAACATCATGTATGTACATACACATTATACATATGGACACATAAGAAATTAAACAATATGTATATACATATATACACACTTCTTTTAAATATTTGATATTAAAATATTGATACCTGTGCTGTGCTGATGATTTATATTAGTGTTTTAAGCGATAAAACAAGAAATACAATTGTCACATGATTAATAAAATTGCTCTAGCCAATTTATATCATTGATAGCTTTCCTAAGTGAAGTTTTATGAAATAAGCATGTCCTTATACGAGTATAAGTACATATGTATGTACGTAGTAACAATACATACATAGATGAAGTTTTGTGATCATGCGAAAATTCAAACTCGAGATTTTGACTGATTCGAATTCTGAATCGATCACTGATCACGTTCTCATGGTCATGACGTAAATTGTTTTCAAAATTTTAAGTTGACAGGAAATTGTACCTCCCTTTACATACATATGTATGTACATATGTACATAGGTGTCCATTTTTACTTTATCTATGTACGTAGTAACAATAGATGAAGTTTTGTGATCATGCGAAAATTCGAACTCGAGATTTTGACTGATTCGAACTCAGAATCGATTACTGATCACGTTTTCATGATCTAGAAAAAATGTGTGTGTGTGTGTGTGTGTGTGTGTGTGTGTGTGTGTGTGTGTGTCTGTGTCTGTGTGTGTGTGTGTGTGTGTCTGTGTATCTGTGTGTTTTGGGGATTTTTTGAACACCGTTAGTCCTATCGAACCAAAACTTGGTATCGGGTACTAAAATTCTTATAGACATGACGAAATTTTTTTTCAAATTTTTAAGTTGACCGGAAATGGTACCTCCCCTTATAGGTGTCCTCATTTTTTTAAGTTTTTGAATTCAATTATCTCCCAAGCCGCTGACTGAATCAGATTAAATTTTTTTTACATGTAATAGAAATAATAATGTCTATGACCTTATATTTTTTAAATATTTTTATCTGAACCGGAAGTAGTAGTTTTACTGTAGAGAATCGAAGTTTTTTATGTTTTTCTCAGAAACCTTTTGGTTTATTGAACTGAAATTTTATATCTAAAAGTTTAAGCGTAATATAAAGTTATGGATAAAGTTTGGTAAGCATACCTCAACCGGAAGTGGCAGTCGCCTGGATCCTGTCCACACCCCTGAACGTATTAAGCTGAAAAATTATATTTGTATTCTTTATATACTAACTTAGATTTGGTAACGTTTTGGTTAGAATTCGTAAACCGGAAGTAGTATTTTTTTTTAAAACAATATTTAATTATTTTTTCATTATTTTATTTTGACCTTTTAAATTATTTTAAGCGTCGTGATATTTATTGTGTATAATAAAGATAGTGATTTTAAGTAAAAATAAAAAATAAAATCACCAAATTTAATGAACCGGAAGTGGGTTTTTCTCCTCTTAGAACTTTTGTCTTGTGCAAGGATTTGCATTTATTTGCGCTCAATTTGTATCGCTATCATAGTTATTAGATCAATATCTAATTTTGTTTTGTAACCTTCTTATATTCCTCAAATACATCGATAAAGTCATGGGTTGGTCACACCCGAATTATTTTTTTTTTTTACTTTTGAAATTATTTTTATTTTCTTGATATTTAATGTGTATAATAATTATAGTGATTTTAAAAAATAAAAAATGTCGATCAAAATCCGACAATCGGAAGTAGAACTTTTTTCTTGTTTATTTATTTATTATTATTTATATATTTATTTATTTATTTATTATTATTTTATATTTATACACAATTTCGGCATAGTGACTTTACAGATTAGCTCCAAGTCGTCACTATGGCTACAAGTTAAGTAAGTTTCCCTACATTTTCGCTCAATTTACATTACATACATACATTATCGAATTTTGTTTTGTGACCTTCTTATATTCCTCAAATATATAGATAAAGTCATGGCTTGGTCACATCCGAATTTTTTTTATTCTGTTCAATTAAATTTCGAAATCATCTTTTTACCGTGATATTTTTACCAATTAATGTTCAGGGTCTTTTCACACATTTCACCCCGATTGATCGGTTTCTTCAGTACAACTACCAGTAGAGTTGTAAAAAAAACATAGAAGAGAACGGGAAAAAATAGAAAATAAGGATTAAACGTGGAAAAATTCATCCACAAAATCGTTTTTCCCGGAAGAAAATTGGGAATTTTCCCATGGTATAAAACGAAAGGACTCGGAAAGGAAAGAAATTTCATGGTGAAGCTGATGAGGGTAGGGGGGGAAGACAATTGTTTTACCGCACCAGGTGACACCACCCCTATCGATGCCACTGAGTTCTTGTATATTAGTGATATCAAGAATAATTTAAAATACCTTGAAAAAAGTGTAATGTCGACAGCAAAATTTCACCATTTCGAAACAAAAGACGAGTAGCCGCACATCGATAAGAAAGTTAAACATGTTGATGAAGAAAAAAATAAGATTAAGAACAACGTCTTCTTGAATCGTAAAACAATTTTCGGATATCAAACTACGTGATATCAACATCTTAATGTATTATATTTTATATTATATATATTTTGCCGTACGAACGTTCGAAGTTTGCGTTGTTGATATTTCAACAAACATGCGACTCGAAATAGTCAGATTTGACATGTTTGTTGTGCTTTATTTTTTGTTATTCAAATTTAATGAATACGAAAAAATAAAATTCAGGTATTATATACTCCTATATTTCTTATGCATTGTTTTTGTTTATTCCTGAGATATTACATATTATGCACGCTTAATACGAAAATTCAACGTAACATGGCCACGTTGGAATACGTTGAAATAAATTTAGATTCAATGAATCACACAATTATGAGGCGATTGCGTTAATGTTGTCATTAATTCCTCATTTAAAGCAAGTGAGAAATACTCAAGTGCAAGAATTCAAACTAAAAATTGCCATAGAAAAGTGTAGTTTTGAAAGTGGCAAATGTTGAATTCACAATTATATTATTCGAAAGTCAAACACACGGCGTAACGGGTGAGATCGAAATTTGATGCTAAAAATTAAAAATCTGTATTTTTCCATCGGTTTAATAATGAAGTTATCACTGACAAAATGAAATATATATGTGGACACATTATAAGCCGCGATAAGAGTTTTCTTTCAGTATAAAAGGCGTTCGTGATGAGCAAAGCGTCCACTTTAAGAGTGTGGTGCTTTGCGCCTCGCTCTAGCGATTGGAAAAAAATTCTATCGGGAAAACCTTCATTTTTCCTCATTCATCAAACCTAATCCCTCTACTGATTGGCTTCGGGTGAGTTACTACCATATTACCGAAATACCCATACACATAATTATTTATTTATTAGTTTTTGTTTAGTGATTTCATAAACAAATGTCAGAATAAATAATAAGGTATATGTGTAATATCAATATTTATCTCACCTTGGTAAGATACGTATTATGCGCAAAATTAAAATTTTTAAAATTTTCCACTTAATTGTGAAACCGAAATTAAATATCTTATTATAATATAAAATAATCATATACATATAAAAATTAATATAAATACATGTTTATTTGTGATGCTAAAATTCTTAGTTTCAATTTATCATGTAAATAATCTAACAAAAAGACAAAAAATGAAATTACTTGAAAAAAATAATCTGTTTTTACTTACGAATCATTATTTAATACGATTCATTAACACATTTTGTATTATCTATATAGTAAGTAGGTACATACACACATACTTATATGTACATATATGATTTTTTTTATATTTAACTAGTGGCCTGTGTGCACATAATTGTGCACTCGGTAAAATATCGCAATTCGGATCAACGGAATTTATAATTTATTAATATTTTATGATTTAATTAATTTTTTTGAAAAAAAATATTTTCTTTTTGTCGGCCGATCATGTGATCGAAGTGATATGCCGTGTCTCTTTCTACAATATAAGATTCCAAGGGGAAAAATGGAGATCGGACATGGTAAGTGAGTACTTTGTGCATACTCACTATGCTCCTTCTCTTTCCACGATATACGATTCCAAGGGGGGAAATAGAGACGGAGAATGGTGTTAACAGCGAGTAATTCGTACACACGCACGCACGCATTAGACAATTATTATATACGATATGATTACTTATAGTTTATCGTATAATATAAACTTTGGAGGTGATATATTACATATAAATTACATAACAACGAAATTGAATAATCCGTATATCATCAAAAAGGAAATAATTTCAGACTACACAATATTTCAGCCATTCTATAGCACACACGTCTTAATAAGTGAACCTTGGACAAATTAATTCAAATTTAAATATAAATATACTAGACATAAAGCCAGTATCCAACTATATAGACTTAGCGTGCGTACACACCGTTTGATTTATTACATAAAATATAATATGTATGAAATTTAATCAGGCCGACGTGACATGACGAACAGCCTTGGTGCACTTTTGACTACTGGTATTCAATTTAGATACAATCGAAGCACAATTTACCGATCAAATATAAACACGGTTGAATAATTTGCATATCGCAAAGCAACCAAATTGACTATCGAAATTTCTATGCTAATTTAATTCGATCTATTTTAGAATACAAATGAGTGCGCTTTCAAGTCACGTTTACAAATATTTTTTTGCATTTTTTATAAATGTATGGAAACATACATATTCAGGTTCTTTCAAAATCGATTGCTTTATCAATTCAAAATGAGAGAATATTATTTAATTTTTATGTTCATATGTTTTCAGTATTCAAAAATTACACGCTCATTTGTTCTTATTCCAATTTTTTTTCTCCATCAAGATATTACATTTTCAATTATTTCATAATTATAGAAATTCTTAAAATCAGTAGAAAATTTAAAATTAATTATTTTAATTTTTATTTAAATTATTTCAAATTTCACTAAAAAAACATTAAAATTGTTTTCTTCGTAAAATTTTGCAATCTAAATATCTTAAAAATAAAAAAACGCCTGCCATTAACTATTTTCAACTTTAGTACTTCCTTTGTTTTTCATATTATTATTTTTGAATATAATATGTGAGGAGATAATATTTCAATATCATAAAAATGGGAAAATCAAATAAAAAAAAAATTATTATAAAAATCGATAATGTATAAACGATATTTCACGCATGACATTGAACGGGCATTGAACTGTTTTTTGGCTTTTCAACATTCCTTTCAATGTATTGAGTTTCCGCAACTCAATCGACATTTCAATCAGATCCTTGGAAGGACGAATGAACTGCATTCAAGAGACGACAAAAACTGAATTCAAATGCACTCACTTGTTTAAAAATGCACTGCCATGCAATAAATTTAAATAATTCGGATTAATTCAATACACACCTCTTGAAAGACAGATAGAGAGAGGGTCAAAAAACCCCGTTAGTCTTTCGAATGTCGATAACACGATTTAGGTATGTCAAGGTTCGGATACAATGGATGGGCTTCAAATATTACGGCAAACCCGTTTCCGATATCTGCGTCGCAGCCTTCGCGCCTAAATGTAAACACAATTTCGCACATCGATACTATCGTCCACCGGTTTTGTGGGTCGTGAGGTCTGAAGTCTGGCGAGGTCTTTCAGATCGGCTTCCTCTCCTGTTAGTCGATATTCAAGGTGTCGAAGTCCCTTACACTTCCGCCGACATTTCTTCGAGTGGTGACCGAAGTCAATGGCATTCGCGTGACACCAGTAATATCAATAGCGACTATTACCACGATCGTCGATTAATGTAATAAGGTTTTGTTTAAAAATATTCATTATTCAACTCTTCTTTGTTATGTAAATTTATTCATATATATATAAAAGTATTGATCACATTAAAAGCAGATATTCTAAAAATTAAAGGAATCCTAGTCGAAATTTTAATTAATATCAATTAATGCATGATTTAAATTATTTATTTTTTGGCAGTCAAATTTAAAATATTTGGTACGACTTTATTTACATATTTTATAAAAACATTTATTGTACGTCACGTTTATAGGTCTGTTCATACTTAACAGCACTGCACGACTCCGTTTCAAATATGTCATTTTATTACATTTCTATTAGTATCTACCTACACGTCGGGGTCACGTCACGTTTACAGCACTTTGGCCGAGTGCAAGGCAAAATCGGCTTACTTATACATTACAGGCCATGACGATACGGCGCAATATTGCTTACGTCGTATTGTCGAGTACTTACAATATGAATCCATACACGTGTGTTCGTAGCTACGTGTCAGAATACAAGTCAGCAAAAATGTTTCGGCGTTTATCGAACGAAAAATTATGTGTAATCGCGTTGTTGTTGGAAGAAGAAGCTCAAGAAGGCAATAAAAAAGCACGGAGGCGTTTTGATGTGCATCCCATGTTAAAAAATAGAAAAACTGAAGGAGAGTTTTGGACACTGTATAAGGAGCTTGTGGATGATGGACAATTTTTTTTTAAATATTTCCGTATGAACCGATACCAATTTGAAACAATACTGGATAAAATAAAAACACAAATCACCAAAAAATCTACAAAATTTAAGGAAGCATTGTCAAAACCATGTCGAAAGATTGAACAGCTGTCAACTGTCACTATCGATAATTGGTCCAAAACAGCAAAGTGGCAGACTTAATTCGCGTGTATATCTCCACGATGGTCAAAAAGACGGATACTGCTGTAAGGTATGAACAGGAAATGTCGGGTACTGCTGCAAGCCTGCCGTGGCGTAAACGTGACGGTTGAAATGAACATACCCATACAAAATGTACCAAAGAATACTTTTCGTACGGCCGGATACCTGCTGAAGTCGGTTCGTGCCGACTAGGTATGAACAGACCTTATAGCGTTGGATTCAAATTAAAACATAATATGAAAAATTCCTTGTATGTACAATGTACTATATAGTTATTGAAAAAGCTAAATTTTCCTCCTTATTTGTTTTTCGTTTTTATTTGATAATAAAACAACGTAGCAGAAAAAACATATGTAGGTGCTTTTGTCATTGGAAATTTCCATCTGCATATTGGTGCAGCTCACCCTTAATTATGTATATGTATGTATATAAACCAAAAAAAAAGACCAATATTATTCATAATACATTCGACTCATCTCCATTCGGTTTCTATGTTTACTGAAAATGACAACTAAACAAATATTATCACTTACATAAGAAAACATACATACAATAATAATATTTAAATCAAATACCTGGAGACATTATATAATTTACATTATATATACATATATATAAATAATAATAAACGTACAATTTTTACAGTACAATTTTTTTTTTATTATATTAGATTAAACAAAATATTTTATTGTGGCATACCGTCTGTCTACCTACATACAAATGTACATAGATTTACCTAATCTATCACTATGAACATTGAAATAAATAAATAGTTATTGATAAAATTAACCGACAATTGTAAATACTACTAAATAACAAAAAAAAAAAAGATTAGGTGTATGTATGTATGTACATTCAAATTGATAGGAATAAATTCGAAATAGGAAGCGGACAGTAAAAGCGTAAACGATACGATTGACCGTGACACTATTTGTCAATCGCTACAGTTTTTGCGAAGGATATTGTAATCGGTGCTTATTGTAATCGGGGACTTGTATCACTTTTGATTCTACGAAGCTCTAATCAACTACTAAAAAGTGTTAGCACATGCACAGAAACGTCCATGCTGTGTACGTACGTAAAGTGTAAATTTTCCTAAAGCTTGACTCACACCGTTTATACTACATTAACATAATTCGTGTTAATAAGACGACTCTGTTTAAATGAAAATTTAGCTTATACGACATTTTAGGCTACGTGACGATGTCCGCAACAATGTTTGTAACTGTACCAATCAAATTAAACGTTTTCATTTATCGTAAACAACCGAGTTCAGATTGGAGTATTCATATTCAAATGAAGCACAACTACTCTAGGCAATCCTCGACGTATGTACATACAATATTTAGATTCATTTCGTTTGCTTCCAGAATCAAAATCGATTTGCTTCTAGGAATAAAATTGAAAAAGACGCGATTAAATATTCATAAGTCATAGCGATCGTAAGTATGAATCGATTAATTTTATCATAAACTTGAACTCGCTAGTCGGTCAATTTGTATGTAAAAAATAACCTTATACGCGCATTTGGGTGCATTTTTTTTCTACATAAACTATAACACCTAACGTATCACAATTTATTTTCAATATGTAATGTCATTATAATAATAATTTTTACAAATGAATATATAATTTGGACGATAAGTATCACTTTATTCAATATAAAAATTAAAAATTATACACGTGTTCATATATGCACATGTACATATGTATATTACAATCACTGTGATAAACTGATTATAATTAATAATAACCGATTAATGTGACTAATTAAATTAAGAAGGGGATAGTTTGGATTGGATTAAAAATTAAAATAATATGTACACAAACATACACGCACCTATCATTACTTTAATAATTATACCACATGGAACAACTTTTGATATCATTTCTTAGATATTTTCATTATCATCAATTAAATTCACTCGGAAGTGTGTCATTGAAAAGTTTAGCTATTGACTTACTTTTTTTGACAATATGTATATACCTACTTGAGCAATTTCCCTATTTTCCATTATGGACCTGACTTAGTTTGAACTTGAGTATGTTTTTTTACCAAATTTTATAATATAACGACCACCTTAATGCCTATAGCTATCTGTAATATAATGAGATGTCACCTCCAGTGAGCAAAATCGTCCAAGTTTTCCATAGATGATTTTCCACGTTCAAATATGCACAGGGTCAAAATTAATTACAAAAACACAATCTTACTTGTTGCCCTCCATTCTAAGCTGGCGCCCTAGGCCAATGGTCTTATTGACCTCAAAGAAAACTCGACCCTGACTGGACATTGTACAATAACCCGTCTTTAAATAAGAAAAAGTTATATTGAATTTATGTAGTGAATATGAGTTCATCTGTTATGATTTATTGTATAATAATACATGAATGAATATAAGTAGATCATTTCAAACGATTTTAAGAGCTTGAGTCATTAATTAGTTAACTGATGAAAACAGCTTAAGTTTTTATGTCACTTCAAAATATAGAAAAAAGTTATAAAAGTTTTATTTAAACATTTTAACAAAGTTGATTCGTTTTAAAAATATTGGAATTGACTATTACTACATATATATATTTCAAAATGCTAAATTGCACTTAAATAAAAATCCAATACTATAATTTAAAAATTTAATACAAAATACCATACAAAGGTACCACAAAAAATAAAAAAAATGCATTATATATTATTGATGAAATTTTGACCATGAATATTGTATAGATTCCGTCATAAATGATTTATAAAATGATGCATTTTCTTAAACAATAAAATAGCTGATGGCGCCAGGTACTACTATTATGCAATTGCATACATACATTTGTAGATACATCAAATCATAATAATCAGATGTCGCCGGATGTTGTGTTCATAAAACGAAAAAAATAAAAAATAAAACTGAAAAATTTAGTTAGTCACCCTGAACATGGATAAATAAACGTAAGTGAAAATTCCTTGCTATTTCACCTCGTGCAGATTACACACGCTTGTTTGTAAGTCAGAAGTGATTCACAACAACTGTTTGATAATTGTTTGTTTTTAGCGTTTCGCTATTGGTCAATTTGATGGGGGTGGGAGTTGGTGGGGGTTTTGATGTCTAAAACCCTACATGTGACTTCGAACCGACTCATTTGTGACTTGATCGTCGAACGCCGAGGTCTTCGTGCTAATTTCGTGCTAATAAAATACAAAGTGACTAGTGTGGGTTAAAGGAAAAATCGCAGTGAATTTTTCGGTGATTTATAAAGTCAAAAAAAAAACAAGGAGAGATTCGTGATTGTCAAAATCACGTGCGCGTTTGTGAAAATTTTCCGTTTTATGGAAAATGTGTGGACTACTCCGTACCAAATATATTTTTGCGTTTGATAGCGTTTCTGCAATTTTAAGTCGCTGAAAAACATTTTCGATTTAATCGAAAATATATTCCTATATCAACAAGAGGTGTGTATTTCAAACGGTGAGTTTCAATCCTTTCAGTATTAAAGTTTCATTTTGGTATAACAAAATAAACATCAGATGATGTTATATTAATATTTCACTTATGATATTTGTACAACATAAGCATACATAAGAAGATAAAGCATCGATAAAGGTCAATACTTCTAAAATTATCACTTACAATTTATTTTGTACTGATTGTTATTGTTTTGAATTAAAAATCAATTAAATTTAATAAGTTAATAACATTTAAAATTTCTCACATTTTTCTATGAAATCAAAACTACATGGTGGTATTAATAAACTCTTACGAGTTTTTTCAATGCTAAATAAATATATAACATGCATTTAATACGTGATCAATCAACTTCCACCTTATTGTCGACTACAAATTGCTTGAATTTTTTTTTAAATATAACTAAAGAACTCACAAATTCATGATTTCTGAGCAAACAAAAATAATTCAAATATAAATAGAGATAAAACTTTTATGTTCTAAAGTGATTACTCACCTACTTTATTGGTTTTTGATTATTAATACAATATCGTAATAGAAAACTGACGAAGTAATAAAATACAACCATAAAGATCTTATAATTATTGTAATCAAATTCAAACAAACAAATAAGTTATGTATAGACAGTGTTAATTGATAATTTTCACGGGAGACTTTAACGAGCGGGTAAACCTAAAACCGAATTTTCCAGCTACATCGATCATTATTATGATTATTACATTGTAAACAAAAACAAACTGAAAATTTCGAACAATCTAGACACATTTATTTATTTGATGATAGTCGTTTTCGCAACACACAAAAGGACGCCGTTACACTTGCATAATGTAACCGGAAGACCGTTTTGTTTGACAATCGTATTATAACGTCAGTTCTTGCTCGTCCGTCTTTTATGTTTGCCAGTAATTATTCAATTAATCGAATTAAGGTTTGCCGGTCTCTCGAACCGGTCGTCCCCAAAAAAATATATAAACATATATCGCGACTTGTTTGACATGCGACCGTTGTCAAATTTTGACTCGTCGCAAATTGACGTGTCCTGGCTGTTTCGACAATGATCATCTTTTCGTCAAATTCGTTAACGACTAACTAACTATATAGTTTGATTATGGACAATGTCCAATTACTTCAATAATAATAATTCACCGGTGTTTTTATCATTCTGTTGTTTACAACCCGTGCGAGCTCGTCAATCTGACTGTCCAACCTATCAGGTGTCGAAACTTACCCATTTGAATTAATCTGCTTTCATGAAAACAATTAAAGTATGTACATCGCGTAGTTATGTTCTTGCAGTTTTATAGTTTTTTGTCAATGTTGCTTTCAAACATTCAGGGCTAAACTAAATCTCGCACATTAAACCGATGAACGTTAAAAATACAAAAAAAGGCATTTCATCATCTTTTTACATCCTTGTCTATTTTTTAGCACTGATATAAATAAATCGAATCAAGCCAAGGCAAACTAGCAAAATAAATCTGTATAGAAAACATTTTATTTTCAGATCAAATTTTTTCATTGTTGCTTTTGAGAACAATATCAAATATTTGATATTAGCAGATATGTGCTTTTCGCAATATTTCAATTTTCAGAGAAAGTCCACATCGGTCAATTTGCACATACAGACACATTGATAAATTCAATTTCGAATCATACAAATTTATGAAATGTATAAATTCGTTTTTAATGACCTGAATATTAAATTTTCATAATAATTACTCAACGCATATTAACGAAATATTCTCGATGAAATTTATCCTTTAGGCCATTGTTACTTCCAAGCGATTTAAACCGATCAAAATTAGAACTTATATAATCACTTCCATACAAATTTATTTACAATGAAATATTCAGATTTACTTCCTCGACATAGAAACGATTACAACAATATCTAAACTAATGTAAATGTTCTATTGGCACTTTGCAAGACACTTGATGTGCAAAACGAATGAATTTAACGACAAACTAGTTTTTGAAGTGAGACATTGTTGAAACAGCATTGAAAAATCAATCCATCAGATGATAAAAAAACTCGATTGCGACTATCATAATATTATAAACAAAAACGCAATAAATACGCTTCCTGTGCTCGACCTGTTGGGTTAGTATTATAATCGGTCAGTATTTATAAACAAATAAACTAGATTGTACAAATAGCAAGAGCGTATAGGAAACTGACTATGTTGATTTTGTGAAGGTAAATATTTTATTACTTCGTCTACATATGTATGTACATATGTTATTTATGTATAAATAAAAATAAAATCCTCAAAATTGTAATAATTCATAATATCCGATATGATTTTTTTATTAATAGGTTATTTTAAATTATTTAGAATGTACATATGTATGTATGTATGTATACATATATAATATAGCGTTGCGGTAATTATCTGATTAATAATTAAAAATAACGGTTTCTTTCATTTCTTATAATATTTTATTAGTATTGTCTTATATTTACTTTAAGCATTACCAGTTATTTTAAATACATCCATAATGATTTAAGTAACGGTTATGTATAGGTACATAAATCTAATAAATCTTTCAAAGCCGAACACTAATAATCTAATGCGTGCATGCGTGCGTGCGTGTGTACGAAGTACTTGTTTTAACACCATGCTCCGTCTTTATTTATCCCCTTGGAATCGTATATTGTAAAAAGAGACGCGGCATATCGCGGCCAGCAGTATGGCTCGGTGATTGCGTTTATTTTTAGCACCGAGAGATTACTGGGTTCGATCCCGTGCTTATCTTTAATACTGCTGGTTAGACTTGGATATTTGTGACTCCAAGTCGATCGTTTCTCATCAAAGTTTGCCAATTTATCTGATTTTCATTGTTGAAACGGTTCCTCAAAATTGGCAAAAATCATCTTACCTGCTGTCACAAATATCTGAATTTTATTTATGTACAGTGTGTAAAAATTGATGTACAGGTCTAAATCCATAGCTATCTCAATTGATTAATTAATTGTTACTTTCATGTTCTTCAGCCTCTCGAAATACAGTGATTTATGTATGTAATAAAAATGCTGCAATGTTTGTAAGGAATTGCCCAGAAAGCCGAATGTAAAAAATAAATAAAATAAAAAATAAATTTACTTCGTTTACGTGATCGGCTGACAATAATAAAAATTTTTTTTTCCAAAAATATTAATTAAGTTTCAAATTATTAATAGATTATTGATTCCGTTGACCCGAATTGCGATATTTTACCAAGTGCAAACAGGCTTCTAGTTTAAAATTAATACCTAAATATTAAAAATGTATATAATGATAATATAAAAGCAAACAAGTAAAATGCTAAACAAAATAAACAGCTTTTAATGACATACTACATATGTAAATATTTTTGAAAGGAAATAAAGGAAAAATTTTATTTTATTTTCAAGGCACGGATAAAAACTTTTTTTTTTAAATTGAAAATACAAATAGATTCTGTAATGAAATTGTTGTTGGGCATCAAAACCACGTCACAGAAACATGAATCACGATCGATCTTTAGTCAAAATTCATCGGAAACTTCCGCCAAATTGACTGAAAAAACATCGAACGACCCGGCACGACCTGGGGCCGTTTTCTATTAACATCTAAAGCTTAATTTCTAATTTTTCATAAGTGTAAATACACACCTACTATATGTATACGTAATACATGTACATATATATGTATATATATGTATGTATGTACGTGCTACCTAGGCTAGCTGTGTTTTTACGTGCAAATTTGCTAAGCGATTAAGTAAAAGGTGCTAATTCTAATGGCTACACACACACGCACATACATCTCGCAAATAATTACACCAAACATTGCTGATAGTGGTAAAATTTTCAGTACCACGCACTAACCAGCACCGGTTGTTTGTTGTGTGTGTGCGAATCCGCCTAAAAGCGCGAGAAGAAAAAAGCTTGCAAAACGCTTCACATTTTAGCACCCATTCCGGGAAAACCTCGCGAACAGGGAAAAATAAGGTGACGCAACAATCGTATCAATTCACATGTCAGAGCTCGGCCTGTAACAAATCAACAAAACAACTTCTATATATAAGTTTCATGTGTAAATTTCACCATGCATACTGGCATATAAATCTCATTTTGCAAAGCTAAATTTATATTAAAACATTTTCTTATATCCATAACTTTTATAGTTTACCGTGAAAAATATGAGTAAGCATCCGGAAAAGTGTGAATAAAGAAAAATGATTGAACTCAATATGTAATGCAATTTTTTTACATAACCAAATAAAATGTCGCGGAAATTTCAACTTTCAAAAATACACTAAATATGTGAACTATCGCTATTGCTAAAATTTTTTTAAGATTCCAAAACGATGCACATAAGGGAAATATTAGTCGTTTTTTGATACTGCATTAGTTGTAGACTATTTGAATAAAATAATACTCATATTGATTGTAAATAAATATGCATATTGCTATTGTCCATCCGGTGTAAGATGACGCTTCGGTAAAACGCACATGCTGTCCTCTTCACCCTATTTCGACCAATAGCATTTCGAGCGTACAATGTTCTATTGTCAGCACAAAATGCTATTGGTCGAGAGGCAGTGAAAGAGATAGCATGTACGCTTTTCCTAAGTCTCTTCCTACAGCGGACCAGGTATTAAGTATCAGTTATTAAAGAATATGAACAGCATCGTGAGCACAAAATATCGTAAAGTCACAAGTTTCTTATTTTGTTACATTAAAATACTAGAGGGCAACGACCTTAGTGATCGATGATTTCAATATTTTTCCTACCTTTAATTTTTTTATAATCAAATCAATAGAAATTTTCCATTACATTCTAGGAGAGACTGGCTGCTAAATTCTGTTTCTTAAGAGGGCTGGACACCACCACCTTGTCCATACAAACGTATTACACATCTCCCTTCCTCAATTATGGCACTAGAGAAATTATTTTTTAATATGCTATGGATATCAACCATTGGGATGCATCTATCGTTTTATTTTTTTGATTAGTTATTTTTTATAGGAGCTAGGAGCCGCCAAACATCTACAAAACCGCCTCTTTTTTACACCCAAGAAAAGAGTCCAGCGTGCTTATTTAACGGTCGATTTAAAAAAAAATACGCGCATAGTTGCACAGAAAATATCTTTCTCATACCGATGTTGATTTTTTTTTAAAAATTGGTCCAGTTTCGGAGGAGAAAATAGGAGAATACAAAACCTCGATTTTGTCGATTTAAAATACGTTTTATTTGGTCGAAGCGCAACTGTCGCATTCACTCAATATATATGTATATATACTGTCGCATTCACTCAATATATACATTCACTTAATATATATATATATATATATATATATATATATATATATATATATATATATATATATATATATATATATATATATATCTAAGAAAGGAACGGCAACAAAATTAAGGTTTCGGGTGTACAGCCCTCTTAATAAAAAACATAAGATTTGCATGGGAATAAAGAAATCAAAAAAATATTTATAATTTGTACATCCCTAGTAAATTTTTAAATAAAATATGTACATACGTATTAAAGACGGGTTCAATATTTTTACAAAGAAAGATATATTATGACTCAAAAATAATTGTACAGTAGAGTTTTTATATATTGTAACCAAACAATACCAACCGTATTCATAATTCCAGTTCTTATCTATGAAGCTTCCGCTAAATTTAAAGTACCCCTAAATCAAAACGTTATTACCTAATTGATACATACCCATACAATGATAATCCAGAGAGTATGTACATACATATGTAGCTTTTAAAATAGTCCTTCTCCAACAATCGTCATTTTTATATACACTACAAGCAAAATCGAAAACACTTCTGCTACATATGTACATATGTACGAGTACATAAACTAACTTTTAGATTAACTATTTATATTCCAGCTGTCATGCAGCTGCAATATTTACAATTAATTGATAATTTAATAAATTAATTGATATTAAGTTTTAAGCCAAACACAGTTACGATTTGTGCGTGGTGTGCATAAATAATATTTAGCAGATTTAATTTTCATTGATTCATAGCACCTCTGTTGGCAAATACATGTGATTTTAAATGCAAATGTATATTCAATTAATTATAAAATTTCCAGCATTTTAGTCCCATCAAAGATATGCTGAGGCCTTTTTCTTTTTGCAAACATGAATCACGGTTTACCACATTTATGTTGTTTATATCACTTATCACTCATTGTCATAATTGTGGCCTGTTCAAATATTGCAGTTTCATCCAGTCAATTTTGCACAATATGATATTTTTTCTAAATAATTTTTATGTCAATGGAGAAATTTTATTTTGACATGTGCGAAACATAATCAAAATTTAATTTTAGTATTACCTACTTCATTTTGGGAATCATCATAGCATATCTAAATAAATTATTACGAAAAATATTATAAAAAGACAAATTTTTGCTTATTTTTGTACTTGTAAATGGTTTAATGGAACAATAATAGTTTTATCGAAACTCCCGATAATCATAATTAATATGAACATCTCTGATTTTTTTAGTCTTCCTCTAACATAAATATGTACATATAAATAATGTATGAGTATGTAAAATGCGTATGTGAAAATGGTCACATACACACGCGGTCTTCGCTAACAAGTTTAGCCTTAATTCGGCCGTCTGCACGTCGCATTACTCACACTCACATCTTATTTATTGCTCGGCCACTTGTCTGTATTTTGTAAATAACATTAAACACGACCGCGTCAATCTTCATACTACCCGAACAAGGACCCGCAGGACCTCGGCCCGTATTTGCAAAGCCAAAACTAACTACTGTTTACAACCCCATCGTGGCTCACCTTGACTTTTAAATCATTCAATGACTCAATAGTTTCCCAATTATCATTTTTCTTTTGTTTAACTGCAATTTATTAGGGAAATATAAAGATTTCTATCATTTTTTACAAAAACTCTTTATGATATGTATGTATTTTTATTTTATTTTATTGTTACAATCAATATACACTCGTCATTACAGATTGCTCCAATGCGACGAGTGTACGTTTAACGGTCAGAAATACAATATACATATACAATCAGAATACATAGCATATAACAATTAATCAGAAATAATAATCATAGAGACACATATGGATTATTTTTAGATTTTGTGTACAATTTGTATACATATAATAAATACGAAATTATAGAGATGTCTATAGAGATATCTATAGATTTCAGATTACCGTGCATAATTTTTACAAATTATACACAGACAGATTTTTGTGACAACAGGAAATGATCTAATACCATTTTTCAGGAACCGTTTAGGAATGATCAGATTAAATTGACAAACTCTGATAGAGAAACGATCGATTGAGTCACAAAAACCCTAAACCTAACCAGCAGTTTGACGATGACTCGAACCTTTGGTCTCAGTGGTGCTAATTATATACGCTACCATTAAGCCAAACTGCTGGCTAATTTATGTATTTATTTACAAAATAGTTCTGTTAAAAAGAAATTGAGCATATTTATATACATATTACATATTTATATATGTAAATAGTTATGGAAAATATAGAATAAAAATAGCTTCAATCCAAAGATGTTATATTCAGCAATGAAATTTTATGAAAAAAAGTACTGAAAAGAAAGTATGAAAAAAATAAGTCGAAATGAAATGTTTATCCACACATTATGCACAAAATAATCCAAAGAGTATTTCTCAAAACTCTCACATCTTTTACAATTTATCACTATACAATTTATTACTTCAATCAATTCATACAGTATACATATACTATGTATGCACATATATATAATTATTTTATCAGACCATACTACAAGTATAATTTTTTGGTATTAGACACATACATATATTTAAAATGATATTTTTATATTAAATAAATAACTTTTACCCGACTGATATACATACATACATATGTAACCACTTTTAACATAAAATATCTTTTCAATTGGAAATATTGTGTTGAAGAAACTAAAATAAACAGTTTAATATTTTCACTATGTTCTAATTCGCTCAAAGGGTCTAATTCGTTTATCACAAAGATATAATTTTATAACACATTTACAAATCCACCATTCCGGTTTTCATTAACGAGGTTTTAATTACTATAATACATACATTTCGTAGGACTAATTAAAGCTATTTTGAAACTACATATATAGGTAGCACATATTTCATAACAGAGATTTCAATGTATGTATGTACATACATACATATATTAAAACTAATTTGATGCACAAATATTTAAAGTTACACAAACTATAAGAGCCAGTATTTTTAATATTATATAAATAAACTTACGCATGTACATAAATAAATATGAAAATATATTAATATAATGCTATTATTTTTAATACGTACATACATATGTATATGATTTATTAACACAGGTATGTAGATCTAGTATATTAAAATAAAGATGAAACGTTGATAAAAGATAAAATTTAAAAGCACTGTCCATCATTTATAACATGTACATATGTACTTAATTGTTTTTATCATGTACATACATATGCACTTATTCAAAAATGTGTACTCGACATACAAATAATTGTATTTATAAAAAAGCGATAAAATCGTAATGTTGAAGCGATAAAATCGTAATGAAATCGTGACGTGAAAATCAACCCGAACAAGGTTTGATCTCGACATAAAACTGTCAACATTGATGCACACGGTCATACGCCAACCAAGCTCACTATTGCATCGGTCAAGGACTGACCGTTTCAGTTTCTGTTTTTGCACTTGTATGCTATTTTATAAATTATTAAATCGTATATGTACATATATATGTATGCAGAATGTGTAGAATGTAGAATCATCCTAAAAGATTAATATTATCATAAAAGATTAAACGAATTTTATATATGTATATATTGTTACAGCTCACACAGCAGCCTTATTCACCTTTGCAGATTTCGTTGAAAAGTCCGACCAGGACATATTTTCTTTCAAGCGTTAGCCAACGCAGAGTCCACCACAAAGCCGCCTACATAGAATGGTAGAAACTGAACCTGGGTCGAAGAATCAGAATAGTGAGTATTATTTAATCCATTTTCATTCTGATATGCATTTCGTTTAATGATTTTCTATATTATATCAAATTGTGATTTTTTCAGATTGTGATGTAAAGAAGGACGATCGAAAAGCAAACGGATCAAAAGATATTGAGCTCACGGGTAATTTTTTTCTCTCTACTCTCATATGATAAATATTTAATTTGTATTTTATACCAAATTATTTGAATTAAAATAAAATGACAACTATTTATATGCTTTTTAGGTGTTGTATCAACACTCAAAGAACCAGTTAAAGATCCAGAAAAGGGTGGAAACTTTGAAAAAGCTGATTTTGAAAGGGCGATAGAGTTAGCTGGTAAATTTTTGTAATACTATACACGAAATAAACTTTTGAACCATAAATTGATTTCTGATTTTCTGTTCTACTGTACAGGTTATGGTAAGTTTCATTACCTACTACTAGGAGTATGTGGACTCGTAAGCACCTCGGAGGAGATGGACGTCATCTCGATGTCGTTCATCCTCCCATCAGCCCAGTGCGACCTTCATCTTAACACCCACACAAAAGTAATTACATATTATTATATTGAAATCATTAATTATTTTATAAAACTGAAAGTAATGACTTTAATATTTTTTTATTACTTGAACTCCTATTCTAAGATACATGATTTTTGTTTTCAGGGATGGCTAAACTCCATCATCTTCATAGGGATGATGGTGGGAGCTTACTGTTGGGGCTCCGTAGCCGATTCACTTGGAAGAAAGAAAGTTTTAATTGCTATATCCATCATGAATGCTATTTGCATAGTTGCATCTTCATTTTCCCAGAACTATGAACTGTTTATGTTTTTCCGCTTCCTCAACGGTGCAGCGTAAGTTCTGTTCTACCATTCTATTAATAAATATTACATATACTATGTACCCACGTTTAACTATCAAAATTGTTTTCTATACAGTTTAGGTGGTTCAGGTCCAGTAATTTGGTCTTACTTTGCTGAATTTCAACCTAAGACTAAAAGAGGATCAATGTTGAGTTTCATGGCTGCTTTTTGGACCTTAGGAAATCTATTTGTAGCTGGATTGGCTTGGGTTGTTATTCCATCAGGTACTATTAAAACAAAAAATCATAGATCAAAAGTTAATATTATATTAATAGCATGAATTAAATTAATAAAATTGTAATTTTAGAAATTGGATATGAATCAGAACGATTTCAATATAATTCATGGCGAATATTCCTTCTCATTTGTGCCATACCATCGTTCCTTGTCGCCGGTTTACTGTTAGCTTTACCAGAAAGTCCTAAATTTTTACTATCCAGAGGAAGACAAGAAGAAGCTTTGGAAATTTTCAAAGGCATCTATGCAACCAATACTGGAAAACCAAGAGAAACTTATCCTGTTAAACAACTTATATCTGAAGAAATATTTCGCATTGAAGACACAATGAAAGAACCAGTAAAAGGAAAATACAAGAACATGATGGTAGATATTATGGATAATAGCAAACAATTGTTTCTTTCACCCATATTACGTTTTACTATTATTTCCATCACCATAAACTTCACATTTCACATTGGGTAAGAATTTTTAAAAATTTATTATGTAAACCCTAATAAACTATGTATATTTGAATATGAGTTATTAATTAATCTATTTTAACTTTCAGTTATTATGGTCTTATGATGTGGTTCCCTGAAATGTTCAATCGATTCGATGAATATTCTCGTAATCACCCTGGAGTAGAAGCTTCAATTTGCGAAGTGACAAGCTATGTCGTACAAAAAGGATCCCACAGCCAGATCGGAATGTGTTCCGATGAAATTCACAGCTCAGTATTCATGGAGTCTTTGATTACGGTAGCAGCTGCTATTCCCAGCAACATATTTGCTGTATTAGGAATGGATCGCCTCGGAAGAAAATTCTTTTTATGTAAATATTTTAATTTAATTTTAAATTGACAATGATTAGCGAATCAAATTTATAAAATAAATATATCATTTTTAGTGTTCTCTACAATTTCTGCTGGTTTGTGTTCTGCCGGCATGTTCTTTGTCTACAACAAGCAAAATAACCTCATAGTAAGCGCTGTCTTCAGCTCTGTAATATCTTGTGGAAATGCTGCCTTGGATTGTCTGATTACTGAAGTCTTCCCCACAAACCTTAGGTATTTATACACACTTAATAAAACGCATTCTTAAACTGTTAAATTTTAGTAATAGACTTTGTATATCTAATAATTTAAAACTCTGTTTAATTTGTTTTATTATTTGTTTAACAAATTTAACGGAAACTTCAAAACGAATATACATAAATAGATGTACGAATATATGAATATTTAAAAAAAATTATGTAAAAATAAAGTGAAAATTAACTTCTTTCACATACAAAAATGTGCCCAACCAATACTAATATTATAAGATAAATTATTTGACCGAATTATTATCTGATGTTTATAAGGAAATTATTATAGTATTAACTTTTAAATCAAAGGTATTAGGTGAATTAAAATTAATATCAATTTACATAATTGTACTTTCAGAGCTACTGGTGTTGCTATCTCCATGGTTGCAGCTCGTCTTGGTGGAATAATTGGCAATGTAGTAATAGCATCCCTTTTGGATACATACTGTCCAGCTCCTACATTTATAGTTGCTGCACTGTTGGCTGGTGGTGGTCTCATGTGCGTCTTCCTGCCAAACACAACCCGTGAACCACTTTCTTAACATTTACATACTTTCACAATTAGTGGAACCATCAAAATCATTAAGTAGAATGCAAACATTAATAATATATAAGATAAATAATATCAGATTGTGACCAAATATTTTGAATTAGTGTGTAAATAATGTACATGTAAATAAACTTTATTTGTTAAATTAAGAATATTCCTCAATTATTTATTAAAAAACGTAAAATTAAACAAAAACATAAACAAAAAAGTAAATAATGCTAAACATACAAAATATGTATATGAGTATATAAATTATAAAACGGAAAGTAAGATCTGTTTTTATGATATTTTTAAGGTCTGAGATGAACTAACTACTTATAAGTTATCCAAATTAAATTAATGAAAGCTTTAAATACAAAGTGATAAACAAATTTGATCAAAAAATAATAATTGTTAAATTAATGAGATTTTTCACGTTTTCATCAGTTTAATTTGATAAAATATAAAAAAAAAATCATTCCATTCGAGCTCCAGGTATGAAATTGTGTATAGATAAATAGTTTTTAAAAATAATTGTTGAATGTAAAATAATTACTGTCAAGTCTTTAACTTGTGTTACAAAGTGAGATTATTCATCGTTTGTGATATAAAATAGCAACATAATCTGCAATATTTGTGGATTAATATTACATCCATTATAATCACTATTAGTTAATATTTTATAGACAATTTTTATATACATAAAGTCCAATTATAAAGCCTTCACTTGCCGTTCGTTAAAAAAGAAAGAATGTACAGTAAAAAATTAAATGTATCAATGTTTATTTCATTCAAATACAATTATTACATTAATTGTTTAAATATTGAAAAAGTATTATTAAAAGTTATCATATATAAGTTCAGTTCATATAAATAAATAATATTTCAAAAATTTAAACAAAGTTTCATTTACCCATATTTGTTTCAAATAATATTCGCAACAACTATACAACCTTTTTATTTTAATATTTTTTACTTATTTTGTTTTTCAATAAATCAATGTTTGTCTAAGATAACCAAACGACGTTTTCATTATCTCAACAACTATTACTATTGTATTAAAATAATTCGGAAAATTTTATACAATTTTACACCAAAGATATTCTATAAGAGAAACTTTTAATTTGGAGTTTACACTACATTTTAGCATTCAATTAAAAGATATTACTGAAAAGCACTTTGATAACTTTTTTCTATGATCAAAACAGTATTTTTGACTTAAAAGCATTAATTATATAAATTTATAATAAAAAAGGTTCGGTGATTACTTCTCAAATGTGAATCGCTAACAGGATAACCGCTCACAAGAAAATCGCTCGCGCGGATCTCTGGTCGGACAAAAATTGGTTGCACAGGAAAATTGGTATACAGAAAACTGCTCAAATATTGGTCAAATAATAAAAATCTCGTAGAAAAAGGCCTATTCTGAGCAATATTTGGGCAGTTTTTTATATGGCAATTTTCCCGTGTGACCAATTTTCGCGCGACAGGACATCCGCGCAAGCGATTTTCGTGCGAGTGATTATTCTTTTAGCGACTCACATTTGAGAAGTAACCCGTTTACCAATAAAAAAAATAGGTTTAAATGAAATTGCAGTGATCCACTGACTGAACTAAATACTTATACTGATAAGCTATCGCATATATTAAACGGGTCTACCTCACGGGCCGGAATGTGAAATTACCGAAAACGCAAATATCGGAAGGCAAAGATCGAAAATCGAAAGATCTTAAGTCGAAAGATCAAAAAAAAAGGGTGCATGGTAAACGGTACATACTCACTTAATTTGCGCGAGCAGGATACAACAGGAACAAGAGGAACAGGCTTTTCCTCCAGTATTAATCTGCGCGCGCAGAATACGGGAGGAAAAGCCTGTTCCTCTTGTTCCTGTTGTATCCTGCTCGCGCAAATTAAGTGAGTATGTACCGTTTACCATGCACCCTTTTTTTTTGATCTTTCGATTTTCGATCTTTGCCTTCCGATATTTGCATTTTCGGTAATTTCACTTTCCGGCCCGTCACGGAGACCGATATTAAACGTATACCCACGCTGATATTATTATAGAGAATGCGTGAAGACGGTAATTGGATTATTTGTCAAATTGCGATGGTCACAAAGACAATTTTTGCTATGAAAACCGCGAAAGCGGAATATTTGGCACTCGAATTTTCATTAGTATGATAGTTATCGTTAGTATGATGGACTTTTCGGCTGCCAGATGTTCCGTTATAGATATTTTAGTGACTTTTGTTAGAGCGCTTTGTGACCAATGATCACCGACCCGTGAAGACATTTGACAATCAGCTGATATTTTAAGTTCAATCCGAATATATGTTCTTCAGCTGTTCTATACTTTGATAGAAATCAAAAAAAGACACGCCCGTGTATAAATTCAAGAGTATTGCGGTGGCATCGACTTGAATTTCTGAAATTTGTGCAAGTTTGTACGTGACGCGGACATGGTTGCAAAAGACCACTTTTAGATTGAATTATGTCGAACGAGCAAAATATGAAGTGACAGTCGCCGGCTGTGACGATTGAGATGTATTTCATTTGATAAGGCTTCCCGAGGACACCATACATACGCGATTTTTATTGATCTTACATTTAAATTAGATATTACGTGACATTATGGAGACGTCTATCGATCCAGAGGTGAGATTTCATTAAAACAATCACATTGCCAACAATCGATATTTACATTGTAAACATTAGAGATAATTTCTCAAAAACCACATGTGTAATGAAATTTGTATACTCAGTTAATATTTGAAGACAAAACTTCATTATTTAACATGATTGCATACCTAACCGATAAATTGTCAAAATATTATATTACCCTACAAACACATGAAACACTACTTCCGCTATGTATTTTGAATTTTTTGGTACTTAATTATGTTTAATAAAGTCAATGACGATAAAAATTAAAAATAGTATACAATCTATAAGTCGGACCTGGTAACAATATGTACATACATATATAACTTATATATTATATTTAACTTGTACATTTTTAACTGAAATATTTTCAGAACGATTTAGACGCTAATTCGCTTAAAGAAAAGGGGAATGAATGTGTCAAGAATGGTAATTTTAAAGAAGCCATTCTGTTATACACGCATGCAATAAAAATTGAACCAAATAACGATCTGTTGCATAGCAATCGTTCTTTAACGTATCTCCGATTGAAACAGTATGCTCTCGCTCTCCAAGATGCCAATGAAACTATTCGACTCAATCCTTCTTGGGCAAAGGTTAAAATATTTAAATAATGATAAAAATTAGACATACGCTAATGAAATTCAATAAACAGAGTTCTTCATTAGGGGTATTTTAGGAAAGCCGAAGTCGAAGCAGCAGTTGGATTACTCGATGAAGCATACGAGTCGTACGAAACAGCTCGTCAACTCTTGCCCAACGATACTAACATAATGGAAGCTATGATACGCGTCAGCATAGCTCAAAAGAAGGAAGCTGAGGGTATGCTATATTCAACAGTGTTGTACATTTAATTAAATGTCTTCCGTGTTAAGGTTTTGGCATATTTTTCAGCGAGAGATAGATTACCGTGGGTGTTTTCTTGCGTTGGACTAATCATTGGAGTAGTGTTTACAATACTAGATTATACAGTTGCAGAAGAACCGACACTAACCGTAAGCTATTTTGGCAACAGGTAATCGCTATAATGGCAAACATTGTAATTGTATATTCATTTCAGAACCCATTTCTTCAAGTGGCGTTTACCATGACGGTAGCTGGTTGTGGTTGGTTAGCATCTTATGCTTACTTGACTTTAAAAGAGCAACAGAATTCTAAAACTTTAGAACTGCATAAAGAAGGTATGTATGCAAAGAAATAAATTGCAAGATTGTCCTGGTACAGTTATGCTAATTTTATACAATTTTTTTTGATTACATATTTGTTTGAAAATCAATTTCAGAAGATAATGTAATAGAAGAAAATCAAATTCCTGAAAAAATTGGTAATAAATATACCAAAGCTCAAGCTCGACACCGATATAAAAAAGGAAAATTGTTAGTTTTTTATATTATATTTATTAAAACTATTTTTTTTTTCAATCTTGTAATATATTTTTTTTTTCATTTTTCAGACTTTAACAACATCCTAGAAAAAAGAAGGAATATTTTATAAAACTCATAATACTCGCTTGTGAATTTTCTTCGTCATTTTCAACGAATTGCATTATTTAATTTTAAATTTAGAATGCTGTAATGCAAAATTTAATACTTCGTTCACACTCTGCGAAACGGTACCCATTTCTAATGTTCAATACAAATTTTTTCATACCAGTGAATTGTATTATAGGTACAATGTATGTACATACATACATGGCTATTTAGATCAAGGTTCGTGTTACTAATCAGCAGATTTCAATAATAACCATAATCATAGAGACTAAACATTATATAAAAGGGCATTATTAATGTTTTAAAAAAAAAGACCAATCCTTTTATTCTCTTGTTTATATTTTTTTAATGTACAATTACATATCCCTGAGATATTTACAATGTATAAAATATATATTGCTTCCAATAAACATGTCGATAGTTTAACAATCAAGTCTAAAATAAAAATTTGCGATGAACATTCACCGGAGGGAAAAAAAAGTACAAATTTTTTGATATTTGATCATTTGGTAAACAATATATTTTTGAAGCAAAATATAAAAAACTTTTTTTATTGTGGTTGAAATTTTTTTTTCTTATTTTCAAATAAGATTTATCGGTGAATTAAAATATATATATAAATATATCAAATACTAGTACAGTTATACTGAGAATAATTTCTAAGTATTTGTCAATGTCTAAATATTGTACTACAAATATTAGAAATTAAAAACGAAAATAATACAAATTCCATCAATGAAATTAAAATCCTTAATGGTCGTTGTGAATCCTATAACCTTAATTTGCATATAAAATGTATGCAATTGATATATTCACTTGTTAATTAATAAAGAAATTTTTTTTGTGATATTCCAGGTTGAAAATATGTATTTGTTCGATAAAAACAAACTTTGTACAGAATTACCTTTATTTAACTACATATAGATATGTACATATTCAAGCTAAGTATTTTAAGCTGTTTTTAATATGATATTTGAAAACTACTTCCTCGTGTACATTTATTTATCACATTTTAAATAAATTTTGTATTGATAATGTAAATATACTATTATTTGTCACAGTACGAAAATATCTTTAACATTAGAAGAAGAAAATAAGTATATGTATTTAAAGAAAATTAACACATGAATTTTCCTAATTCATTCCACATATATACCAAATCAATAGGAAAGAAGAAAAATAGAGAATTCAACAACTCCATAAATATACAATACATACACAGTAGTACTTTGAAAACGCCAGTAAACAAAATTTCATTGATATAAAAATTCAATAACAACACAAAAGGAAGCAATAATATTTTTTTGTTGATTATTTACATCAATTCCTTTACAATTTTTTTTTTAATTAGGGTCTTCCATTACACGTTGCATTAAAAATCATACATTACTTCATGCATCGTTACAAAATGAAACATTTAATAAACTTGTACAAAATACACCAGTCTTCCATAAAAGCGCTCTTAAATTTGTTGAGTCTTAAATGATTAATTCTTATCTGGTTGACTCGTCAAAAATTTTTGGTCTCAAACCCATTTTCATTTCATACCTTAACATAAAATTTTGAGTGAAACATTCTTAATATTCCTTGTGTACATGTATATATACAAAATGAACATATTATATATCCTGGCGGTGAAAAATAAAATTTTACAAATAATACAATAACGTAATACTGAGACACAAACATTTATGTATTGTATTACACCATACTGTGATTTATATCTAGAATAATTGCACTTTTACAGATAGATTTGTGAATCCGAATCATAATTTACAAAATCGTGTCAAATGAAAATACAATTTTCTTTTTAATTAAAATTTTTAGTAATCAATCACTAATTGTACACCAAATAATATTTTTATGTTGGAATCGAAACATTCTGTCGATGGGATGGTTTCAAATAATTTGCGTCATCTATTAGTAAAATGCACGTTGGGTTCACATGGAAAAACAAAATCTGAATCAATTCACCGGAACGAAAATAGCCATCAATGAATGTTCCTTTTACGGGAATTATACAAAATTTACTATACAATACGTGTAGAGGTGCACTTTGGTGTTACAATTATCAATGCTAGTGGCAAAGTTAATCACTTTCAGACACTGCTTTTTTTCGGCGCTTCACCTGCTTCGGTTTGACGATTTCTTCTTCCTGCAAATTTCAAAATCAGACATTTCAGTTCGAAACTTAACAAGATTACATATGTGCTAAACCTTATCAATACATAATACTTTTCGCTTACCTCACTATCATCATTAGAGGACTGATTGGTCTGTTGTACCCGTCGTGGAGGGGGTGGAGCAGCTCCTTTACGACCCCGTCGAGAAAGTGGCAGTTCTTCTTCAGATGCCAATGCAAACAAAGAACTGAATTCCTTCTGCAAAATTTAAAAAATAACATTATTTAGACATATTTTGATTGATAGGACTTAACTAATGCATCTGATTGTGTCTGCAAATTGCCAAAAGTTAAAGTTTTCAATTAGATAAAGTGATTTTCCAGGCAAAATATGACAAATCATACTCCATCAGTGGGAATATGTATGTACATATCTAGGTCAAAAGCATTATAAACAATAAATCATCTTTCAAGATTATCCATTGATAAAATATCTAACAAAATCAAAATTAGTCTACTTATATATGGAGATAAGCTTCATTTAAAGTATTAAAATATAAAATTTACATATGGAGATTAGCTTAATTTAAGGTAAAAAGAAAATAGAAGAAATTAATAAATATACAATATGCACCTTCACTGCGTCGTTGCTTTGAGATTGAGCCTGTTGCAAAGCTTTTTGCATAGATTCTAGGTTGTAAAACGACATGTCATTCTGACGAAAGCAGCAAACCCTCATTTGTTCTAAATGACTCAGTACCTGAAAATACAACAAAAACAAATTTAATTCTAAATCAAAAAACTGGATACAACACGCACAAATATTCACTTTCAAAACGTCATAAACCAACACTAGAAAGAAAAAAGGACATTCTGTTGAACTTGTATCTTTTGCGTGTTATATTAATGCTGAAATGAATATGTCAAACTGTTGTATACGAATATGAAATGTGTTCTTACTTGACTGGCTGTCGGCGGCGCGTGCAGAGGGATAGAGAAACGACCGTGCCGTTTTCGCTTATTAGGACTAGTTCCAGGGTAACGCGTGCTCAGCAGAGTCGACACAAGATCGGCTAATTTCTCCTCGTGGTCTTGACACCAGTACATGAGAGCCGACGTTACGAACGCGTCGCCCTCGCCGATCGCTTCTCGGCAAAACAGCTGCCTGACCACCTCAGCTGTCGGCTTCTCCTGCTTCAGCATGAGCAATATCGACGTCAACGCCTCGGCGTGACTGCTGAATTCCAACTTGGGCAGAATCGGCAATACTTCGTCTATCGATATGCTCTGTGCGGTCAGCAATTGCCAGAGGCAGTACTGCTCGAACGTTTCCCACGTGAGGCTGGCCGTCAACACGGCGACTATGTCCTCATGCTTGAACATGAACAGGTTACCTTGTAGTGTTTGGCATACGAGATCTTGGAGTTGCCGCGCGTCTATCGCAGACACCACTACGTGTAAAATCTGTATGTGGTTCTGTGTCACTTCTTTGAATTCTCGGAACACGTCCGGTATTAACCATAATAGCATGTTGACATCGCACTCTTGACACATTTTTAAATCGTTTGCTAGAGAAGCTTCTAATTTGACGTCGATAAATTGACAATAATCTCTGTAAAGATCATTCCTAAACGGTACATTTTTCTTTTTTTCTGGATCAGATATTTTCTCCATTTCGGACACATAAATAAACTTAAGGTAATACAGCAGATAGAAGCCAATACTTTGGAATGAATTTTGTATGTGGATTTCTTTTAATAGTTCCAAAACGAATTTCTTCTTATTTTCGTCTTCTTTGTTTCCGATGGTTATGAAAGAAAATATGGGTGATAGTGGAGATGGTGGTGCACGAGCCAGCGCAGGAATGTCGGGATGTGGAGGCAACGGAGTGGCTGCTGCTTCTAACAGCAGTACCGTCATCCATTCGGCGAGTGCAGATATTCCATCGGATGTTAAAGAATTTAAACTAGCAGCAACCACTAATCCTTTAATAGCCTTCTCCTGTTCTTCTCTTGAAATTCCTTCAGCCGTAACTTTTTCAACAGCAGTTTTTACTTCTGGTGGAAGTCCAGCAGTCAACTCCTCTTCAGATCGTCGTTCTTTCTTACGTACTTTCGAAAGCGGTAAATCGTCATCATCAGTATCCTCTTCTGTGTGTATGACCAAAGGCGATTCCTCTTCTTCGTCAGAAAATACAGGATCGTCAGGAGCGCTCGGTCCCATCATATCGTCCAACCTAGTAGAGCCGGCAGCATCATTGTTGACACAAAATTCTTTAAAAGTCTCCCTGACAGTGATTCTCAATTCCTTGTCCAATTTAGGCGAATCAAACAAAGGATACAAACTCGGTAACACTCTCTTCTCAGTGATTTGTCGCAAAGAGTTAAATATACCCAATCGAACCCTCTCTGTATGTTGCGGATAGAAATTAGGTATAATTCTACACAAGAAATCTAAAAGAGTAGCCGTCACAACTGGGTGTGATCGCATTGAGTGGTGCATGACGAGTATGGCAGGTTCGATATTCATAATATTATCTTTTTCAGGGTTGTAGAAGAGCCAATCGTAGAATAGAGCAAGTTTGGCATTAGACGCCGCTACACTGGAAGTGCAAGTGGTGAGCAACCAGCCGATGACCGCCCAACGTGGTATGATATCTGAACAGAGCAATTCATTCGTGGGATGTATGACGCCGACGATGAACCTGATCATGTCGCTGCGCAACGATTGAGATTCTGGTGTCGCCAAATACTGTCGTTGGAACCATTCTTGATAGCGCTTGTGATTTCCGAATCTTACCGACGCGGTGAGGAAGACTAGTTTTCGTTCCATGTCTGGCGTGAGTCTGGATTGTAAGTACCGCCTCGACGTCCTCAACTCCAGCAATTGCAATACGCTGGTGAAGCCCGGTGAGAGCGTTTTCGGATTCATCAATATGTCCTGCCACAAAACGTTGAACTCTGGGATACGAGCGACATTTTGCAATAACCGAACAAGGTCTCTACCTAAGACTAAAATGTCCGCAAATCGTTCTCTAATTAACGAAATCACAAAACTGACTTCCTTTTGCCTCAGCGGCAAAAGCGCTGGTATATTATGGTCCTCTATAAGTCGCAGATACGTATACACTATGGAACATATCAAATGGGGAATTTTGTCCAACCACATTTTATTTTCAATGTATATATCTAACAAAGATTCGATTAAGTTAATATTCTTAGGTGTAATATCACCACCAGAAGCGTAACGCATTAAGTTCCAACAAATATTGTCAACATTACTAACAGCATTCCTTATCATCTCTCGAACGAGCCATAGTAATTGACTTCTAGCAGTATCGTGAAAACGTAAATAGCGTTCGAGAATCAGCGTCGATAAATTTGTCAAGACCGATGACAGGCCGTCCCTTGACACTAAAGTCAAATCTCTATAATATTTTGCAGCATTTACAGGTTCAGTCAGTATACCCATCAATAGACCCATCGATACGTCCTCGTGATTCTTATCTTTGCATACGGCGTTATTGAGCGCGTCGTGAGCCTCCTTCTCCCCTAATCCTGATATAAGTCCCTGGAGGTAGTTGAAAGCTCGCTCATACCTCTGCAAAACAACAAATGCAAACATTCAATTTCATTATTTAAACAAATAAAAATTTACTTACAAATTTAAAACAGACATTTTAATTAACCATTTAAATATGTGTAAGTGAATTACATTTGTATTGAAATAGAAAGTCTTTGGGCAAATATTCCAGTACAAAGCAAATTTTACTGCTAATTAATCGAAATTAAAATAATAAAAATAAGATAAATTCACATTCAACCGACTTTTTTTCTTGTAATATTTCTTAAAATACATTTTTCAACTACAAAAGATAATTTTGGGTCAGCAATTATCTTCCATTAGGATGGTTATTACTTTGTTTTGAACGTTTTCTAGTTATTGTACTATTTTACAGAAGTCTGAATGAACTAAAATACTGTTGACTATTTTCGCTGTTGGTGCAGCATATGCAGCCATACGTAAATATAAAGCGGGTAAGTGACGATTGATATAAAATGATACGTCCATGACACCGTAAATGTAATTTAATTTATTATAGCACAAAATTTTATGCAAATTAACAAAAAAAAAACTAAATAAAAATGCGTCTTAATCTGTTATAAAGAATAAAGAATTTTTCAGTATTAGGAAATATCTTTGTGACCCAGAACAAAATTAGTGTTCAGTTTCATTATAAGGATGTACTTTTGCAGGATCATCAAAAAAAATAATTAACAGCAATCTCTATTTTATTTTTCTTCATAGAGAATATTCGTGATAATGAAACAATTTAATAAATTTTTACAAGTTTGTTATGACTAGATTTTCTGTATACAAATTTAAATATATACCCCCAATTTTTATCAAGAATTGTGCCAATGTATTAATTTATCCTCTTTTTTATCTCTTTAATCAATCTATTTCCACTGGTATATTTCCCAATTCTTGGAAGTTTGGCTATTTAATACCTCTTCATAAAAATGGGGATAAACATAATGTAATGAACTATAGAGCCATCTGTCAACTATCAACTATTCCAAAACTTTTTGAAAGTTTAGTATTAGATGAATTTATTCCTTTCATTAATAACATCATTATTCCACAACAACATGGTTTTACTTCTGGTAGATCTACCTTATCCAATTTATTATTATATGAAAATTTTATTGCTAGTGCCTTATCTGTTAATTTGCAAGTTGACTCAATTTACACTGATTTCAGTAAAGCATTTGACAAAGTTGATATTGAGATTTTATTATATAAACTAAACAGTATCGGAATCAGCGGTGTATTACTAAACTGGTTTCGGAGCTATTTGTCCAATAGATCATTATTAGTTAAAATTGGTCATTCTAAATCTTACTCCTTTAATCCAACTAGTGGCGTTCCCCAAGGATCTCACATGGGACCAGTCCTATTCAATATTTTTATAAATGATATTATAAATATATTTAATGATGTTAAAGTGCTCTTATTTGCAGACGATTTAAAAATATTTAAATGTATAAAAGACACTAACGATTGTGCTACTTTACAAACTAATTTAAACTCATTAAACGATTGGTGTTCTTTTAATAAATTATATTTAAACATTAAGAAGTGTTCTGTTGTCAGGTTCAGTAGGTCAAATAACAAAATTATTTATAATTATCATATAAATAATGAATCATTACTATCATCATCGCTGATTAAAGATCTAGGAATTATTTTTGACGACAAATTAACTTTTAATTCTCATATAAATTTTATCACAAAAAATGCCATCAAAACACTTGGTTTCTTAATAAGAAATAGTACTCACTTCAAAAATGTAAATACGATTAAAATTGTATACACCACTCTGGTTAGAAACCAATTAGAGTACAATTCTACCATTTGGTCTCCTTATTTAATGAAACAAATTAACATAATAGAGTCAGTGCAAATAAAGTTCATTAGATTCATCAAATTTAAATTTTTTAAAAGCCATAATCATCATGTCAGTAATGTTATTATTTACAGGAAACTTAATTTGCTAAAATTATATGACAGAAGGAAAATTAACGATATTTCAGTTCTGTGTGGTCTTCTTAATGGCACTATTAAATGCTCTGACTTGGTGAGTTTCGTGTGCTTCCATGTGCCGGGTAGATCAATTAGATGTAACCATCTTTTTGATATGCCCAGGTTTACCACTAATTACTCATTGAACTCAGCTATGTTGAGACTGCACAGAGTTGGAAACGAAATCTCCATGGTCGATTTATTCATTGTTAGTAAATACAACTTGAAATCTATTCTATTTAAATATTTTTTTAATACAATGTAATTTATTTTGTAGTATATGAATGTATGTGTATTTTTCTTTTATATTTCATTTTAATATTTTTTTTCTTTGTCTATTTCCAACATGTAAAATGGTCAATTTTTTCTTGACCGTAAAAATAAAATAAAAAAATACAATACTATTCTGTGAATGGGTTCGTCTATAGCTTATTTATTCCCACTTTGTTGTTCATATATACATATTTAATATTATTTAGTGATAATTTTCTTTAAGTTTCGGTGAAAATCTGCAATTCATACAATTTAACTTTAGATTCTGTGGAGCTATAATCTTTTCATTCTAAGGACACAATATTACAGTTGTAATCCACGACATACATATGTACATATCATCATCATCATAATTTACAGCCGCTCACCATCCACTGCTGGACGAAGGCTTCCCCAACACGCTTCCACTCGTCTCTGTTTTGCGCAACTCTCATCCATCTCACTCCACACATTTTCCTAACTTCGCCTACCCATCTTCCCTGCGGTCTCCCTTTTACCCTTTCGCATTCTCTCTAGATTACTTCTTTTGTCCACCTTCAGTCCATTCTTCTAGCAATGTTGTCCACCCATTGCCATTTCAATCTCTTTGCAAAACGCATTGATTGAAGATCTTTTTCTTCAGGCAGTGGCATTTTTTTATTTAAAAACAACATTCACTCGTCCAAATGCACTCCATCCTATTTCATATGTCTCTTTGTTTCTTCTTTTTTAATACCGGACATGTGTATTTGACCTAAATATAAATGATTATTTACTACTTCTAATTTAATATCTAATGAAGCTGAAGTCCAATTTTCAGTTCCAAAACACAATTTTTATTAGACTGACTTCACAAATTGTTATTATTTATTTTAATTTGAATCCTCCATCTCGGAAAAGCAAAATAAACGTATTATAGGCCAACATTATTTTTACAAGGCTCCTTATGGTTTACTTTGCAAACGATCAAGCTCAATTTCCTAGTCTTTGGATCGTTTTGAAACCTTGCCATTTTGCGCGGTTGGATCAAAGATGGAAAATTCGTTTATTATGATCATTTGGTGAAAAATAATCGTTTTTTCGGTTGGTGAAAAACAACAATAATAAAGTTGGTGACGAGTTTTAAACATTATCAAACGCAAAACATTATATTTAATGTTTGACAAAATATTTCTCGAAATGAAGAAAAGCTATGCCCCTTTCAAATACAAATATGAAACGTTGTAGGCATTTTATATTTCCCAAATTCATTCATCCACCTAGTAAAAAATTAAATGACAATTTAAATATGAATAATAAAATGATGCATATAAATGTGTCGGTCAGTTAGTCAGTCAGTTACATACATAATAGGAAAAATAACAATCGCAGCATTCGGTTCGGCCCCCTAGAAGTAGCACAGTCGAATAGTAAACGTTCGCTAATTTTATTGTGTAATTTAAAAAATAATAATAAGAATCCCTCCCACTATTTCTGTTGTCCTATTTAATTTTTTCCTTCGTAGAATATGGTCAAAATTGAAAAGAGTACATATTTTAAATCGATGTATAAATAATTCAGCATCGAGTGTTATCAGGTAGTGGGTTGTGGGGGGGGGAGTGGGGGGGGGGCACAACGACGATAATCATATGCATACATATGTTGCGATATTTTGAAGAGAAAACAGTAAAATGGCGACATTAGCGCGAAGACCGCAACTGTCAGTGGGGCACACGTGGGGGCGAGGGGAACGGGGCGAGGGGAGTGGAGGGGGGGGGGGCGGTGGAGCGGCGGGGCGGGGGGAGACGGGGGTTAGGAGAGGTCGACGAGGGAAAGGGAGAGGGAGAGGGAGAGGGAGAGGGGCGCGCGTCACTGTGTGCGAGAGCGAGCGAGAGGGCGCTATGCGAGAGCGCGTGCGTGCGAATGCGACGCGCGATGTGGTGTGGTGTGGTGTGGTGTGTGGTGTGTGGTGTGTGGTGTGTGGCGTTACCTCTTCGAGCTCGTCCTTGTTCTCGACGACCGTGGCCAGCAGGAGATGGGGACCCGCCGAGGCCGAGGCCGCGCCCGCCCCCCCGCCGCCGCCGCCCCCTCCGCCGCCCGCGCGACCCTCCATGCGACCGGCCGCGCCGCCGCGCCCCGACTGACTGCACGCTCAACACCACTGCGCCGCTCCACACTCCGCGCTCGACACTCGCTCGCCACTGACACTCACTCAACCACTCACACTCACACACTCGCGCACCCACCCACACGCGCGCGCCGAGCGCCGACTCGCCACACGCACGTCACCCACACACGGACACACACCACACACAACACAACCGCTTCCCCGCCGCTTCCTGACGCTACGAATCGCGGCCATGCTCCGTTCTTCACGTGCCAAGCCCCCGTTTTCGCCCCTCACTTTTCGCTTCGAAATCTATGATTCACTCGGTATCTAAAATTCGGCCAAATTTAGTTCCGACAAAATGTAAATTGTCATTTCGGGAACGAAGCGACTTCGGCGCCTTATGGAATTTCAACTCAAGTAACCGATCGTTACAACTAAAGCTCTGTTCATACTTAACAGCACTGCACGACTCCGTTTCAAATATGTTATTTTATTACATTTCTATTCATATCTACCTACACGTCGCGGTCACGTCACGTTCACAGCACTTTAGCGGAGTGCAAGGCAAAATTTGCTTACTTATACATTACCAAATAATACTTTTCGTACGGCCGGATACCTGCTGAAGTCGGTACGTGCTGACTAGGTATGAACAGACCTTAACAAGTAGGCTTAAAGGTCTGTTCATACCTATCCAGCACGACCCGTATCCTGCAGTGATGCGGTGCAAACGATCGAAAAGCGCCAGACAGACTGAACCACGGATTAACGACACGTGTACCTTATGCGTGCGCACTGCTCGCACTTACACTAAGTGAAATCTACCCGACATACCTACCCTGTATACATTCTGTGCTTCTGATACTTTAGTTCCGAATTTTTCCTTATTAAATTATTAAAAACTCGCCAGAAAGATCCAACTCAATTTTAATAATTACCATTTTAATAATTGTATCTGTGCACATCGAAAGGTTACTCGTCATCTGATGTGCAATTTTTCATTCGTGAAGTCGAGAATTGCGTTTAAAGCAGCCATCCAGTTAATCTGTGGTTCAATCTATCTGGCGCTTTTCGATCGTTTGCACCAAACCCATCCTGCAGGTATCATGCAAGTGCGGATAGTATTCTTTGGTACATCTTCACGCATGCGCATTTACACATTCATGCGCGTCCATATAGAATGTACCAAAGAATACTATCCGCACTTGCATGACACCTGCAGGATACGGGTCGTGCTGGATAAGTATGAACAGACCTTTATGCGTAGACCTTATCGCACGATAGTAGTCTTCCTGTTTACTGATCGTCAGTGGAGCTAATTAAAACTTGCAGTGGCGCATCGTGCGTGTGCGAAACCCAAGGCATAAGCCAGTGAAAACTTATAGGAAATTGAATAAATAACAGGATTAAGTATTATGTCAATGTATTCGTTACGATCATGCTCTTGGGGCTCGATGTTGTTTAGTGCGTAGCTATATGATAACTAATGAAATCATGCTCTCGGGGGTTTCTACGGACTCGAGAGTTGTTTATGAAGAGCGAGTCGAATTGTAATGGCAAGGTCGACTCTGCATGCTTGTACAAGAATGCAATGATACAATCGTGTGACTTGGATTTTATGAGAAAGTGGATAAGATCACCGACCTCAATTCGGGATCGTGCAAATTGTGCTACAATATCTTTATCATGATGATTCTATACTAGATTAAATAATCGAATGTAGAATCACCGCGGTAAATTTTTGAACGGATCTGATTTGCTCGTATACATTCCACTTCATAAAATCAGCAAAAAATGTCTAGAAAATGACTAAACGATAAGGTTCGGTGATTATTTCGCAAAAAAACAATATTGCGGATGTTACTAAAATCTCGATCACGGAACACCTGGCGAAATATTGTAGTAACGAAAACTCGAGTGCCAGATATTCTGTATTCGCGATTTTTGTGGCAACGATTGTCGTGCACGTGGTCGCAATTTGCGCAATAATCCTTTAGCAAATGATAACATATATCAGACGTCAATCGAGTTTTGGTCGTAATATTGACTGTATGTACCCTTTGGTTAGAAAAAAGCTGAAGAGTTGATAATGTTGGTAACGAGGCGCGGGTGACGGGAGATAGGTGGCGTCTGTTTGTCGTCATTTATTTGATATTTTGCTGTTCCAAATAGGTTTAATAAACTCCTACTATTTCTTAAATATCTAATTCTACATCCCAGCTGTGTTATTTTACCGACTGTAGTGTTTTTACCTTTTTATCACTGCCATATCTCTTATTTGTTCAAATTGAGGTTAGATTTACTCCAGCTATTGACGTGTCCTACAATCCCCACACTTGCAATGGCTTAATTGAACACCACACCAAATAATTGACTTTTTTGTGTCATTTGTAATGGAGATAATCGACCAGTGTATTTGATTTGTATTGTTTATATGGCGAGATTCCAATACGTAAATAGAATAAAAATGTTTGTTTTCGTAGATACATATAAAAATGTTTCATGTCACTTAAGATAAAAATATAAACAGTGATAAAAAATAACAAGTTTATTGTACGACTTTGTAGCCATCAAAAATTGTTTATTTTTTCATCAAAAATTGTTTATTTTTTTGATTAAATATTCAAAAACTTTTCCATGTACATATGTATGAAGATCTTCGTATAAATTTGTCTTCGGTTGCAAATCAATTATAATCGTGTTTTAGATCGTCAAATATGCAGGAAGACCCTTCCCAACGTGATAGAGACAAGAGTCGTAGAGGCGACAGACCATCAAGATTTTCTGATGGTGGAAAGAAAGATCGATCACGAGAAAGAAAGTCGAAAGATAATCGTATCTACGTCTCAAACATCCCGTACGATTACAGATGGAGTGAAGTTAAAGATCTATTCCGTGATAAGGTAAGATGGAATAGAATTACTTTTGTATAAAATTTAAAACAGATTTTCAATTGCGCATTTAATTTTCAGGTAGGCGATGTAGCCTATGTAGAATTATTTAATGATGAAAACGATAAACCTAGGGGATGTGGCATCGTAGAATTCACTAATCCAGAGTCTGTAAAAAATGCCATGGAAGTTATGCATCGATTTTCAATCCAAGGGAGAAAATTAGTTATCAAAGAAGACTTTGGTATGTCTCCTATTTTTCATTATACGCATTAAAATTTGTATTTGAAATATACGATAGTAACTTTAATGAATTTTATTCTAGGTGATGAACGTGATAAATTTGGCCATGTCGTAAAATCAGGAAATAAAGATAATTCGGAACGCAATGACAGGTAGCTAATACTATATGCTTGAAAATACAATGCAATCCAATTTTTGCAATATAATAAGCTGGAATGAGTATCGTAAATTAAAACATTTATTTATTGATAACATTTGTTTTTAGAATGAAGAGGACCGAAAGAAGTCGAGAAATAATAAATTTCGAATCTGATGATCAGTTCGACACATTCGGCTTAAGTATTCATTTTTTGGACTCCATAGGTGTACGCGGTCCTTTGATCAACAAAGTATTTATTGCTAATGTGAGTGTCAATTAAAATTATACCGTTTATTTTTCAATGTATGTAACTATGTATATATGTAGCTACTCATATCGTATTATAGTTGGATTATAAGGTGGATAAAAATAAATTGAAAGAAGTCTTTAAAATGGCTGGCAAAGTGAGAAATATCGATTTGAGCACCGATAAAGATGGCAATAGTAGAGGATTTGCAGTTATCGAATTTGATCATCCAGTTGAAGCCGTTCAGGTGAATGAATATTTCCACATACATATGTATTTATGTAAATTTAATGTAATACTAACCACATTAACCTCTGTTGTATTTCAGGCCATTTCGATGTTTGATAAACAATTTTTATTTGATCGCAAACTTACTGTGAGAATGGACCGTGCAACTACAGATAAAGTTGACTTGCGTCTTCCGGACGGACTTAAAGGCATAGGTAATGGCCTGGGTCCTAATGGAGAACCGTTACGCGATGTTGCTCGCAGCTTACCCCAGAATGCGATAAACAATAATATTGGGATTGGAAGTGGAATTATAGGTGCCCTTCCTACATCTACTTTATCTCTTAATAATATGAACAATCCTGTTCTTGCTAATGCTGCAATCGCCGCCGGACCTCTTGCTGGCAATTTAGGATTACAAGCACTTGGCTTCAACAATTTGGGATCTCTTCAAAATCAACTTATTCAACAGGTTATTTATTAATGCTAATATTTTGTAAATTGAATTATAATGATTTAAAATAATCGTTTTATTACAGGCATCAAGTGAATTGGCATTGGGTGGAAATTCTGGCTTAGGAAACTCGAACATGGGAATCCCAGGAGGTATGAAATGTTTTTTTTATTTCCATCTTATAACTTTTATTTTAATTTCAAGGTTGTTTTTTAAGTTGAAGTTCAGTTGTCTAAGACAGTTTTATTGTTAATCAAATAAATGAACTAACAGGACTTGTTGGAAATGGAAATATGTCAGCATTTGCACGCCCCTCGGCAATTTCGTCTTCAAACTTCCCTCAATCAAACATGGGTTCTAATAATCGCTCTCAAGTACCCAGCGTTTTTGGAAGTCAACAATCTATGGATATGGGTACTGGGTCCTCTCGCAACCTCAACATGTTCGGAAATAATCACCGAGAACCTAACATGATGCAGTCCAGTGGTCAGAATAAGACCATGGATACTGTTCACATCAGCAATGTCAGTACAAAATATTCTCAGTCATTGTTTTATTAGTCATTATAAACAGTAAAATCCACTTTGAATATTTTATAGTTACCGACAACTACCACTTGGCAATTGCTGCGTGATAAGTTTGCTGATGCTGGTGAGATAAAATATGCTGAAAAAACAGGTAAAGAAACAGCTCTCATCAAATTCCAGTCAGAATGGGGAGCAAACAGTGCTATAAGTATCCTTTTTACGAGCTTTTTACTAGATTCATTTTAAATTTTATTTCGTAAATACTTTATATTTAGTTATAGAATGTTTAATTATTTTTCTTAATAAAAAAATAACAGAATTATTTGACAGGACTCGAATTGATGGTAGAACGATCAACGTGTGCTACTATTGAAAAACTGCAACATCACAGTTTGAAGATGGTTCTTGAATATTTTATACTTTTCGAGGAAATATTGATGTACTTCGCATAAACGTAGCATAAATACGGTAGTTACATATTATGCTTAAATATTCACATAATATGTGTTTATTTATTTATTTTAACTTACAAGATTCAAGTTTTTTTTTGTCTTTTTAGTTAAATATGTATTTTGTAGTGTTAGGATTCGATTAAGGGTTTAGTAGTACAGATAATTTAAATTGTTATTACACGAATTTATGTGGTTCATTTTCCGCTTTGAGTGGATTTTTGCATTCTGTTTGCAAATTGAGGTTGTCCTGGGGATGATCTGTCCATTTGGTTTAATGTTGTATTATTTTCTGAAATGGTTTTTTTGATGAAAGAGTTCTCTATGGAGCAACGTCGTTTCCATCGCTTGATTACCGATTCTATTGGAGGTTTAGGACGTTTTTTTTCATTATTTTGGATATATTTGGCAGATATTTTCATGTACTTTATTTTTTTGTTTTTTAAATTCCCTTTGACTCAATTCTGATAATTGAAAATAAAAAATAATGTAGCTTGCACATACATTATAATCTATAATTAATTTGAATTTATTGTACAAGTCAGTGTTATTCGTCGGATAAATTTTAATAATAAATTTTATTATTCTTCAATATCGTTTTATTTGCTATTAGTAATGCTAATATTTTGCTGTTTATTCTATGAAACTATAATTATAAAATTTTCATATTAATGTACTTTAATTATGCTTTTATAGAATTGTATTATATTATATATTTAATTTTGTATTGATAAATGTTATTAAAATTCTGATTTTCTTCAAATATTGAACAGAAGTCATGTGTATGGAGTTTGTGATTTGTAAATTTATCTTCATTGGATATCTCAAGATTCATTTTGACCGGTTCAAAATGAAGCTAGCATTGTCAGGGCACTTGTGAATTTTATTCTAACATTGATGGATTCTATTAGTCATATTCAGAGGTTGCAGCTTCTTCTCAATCATTATTGGGATTGTTGGTGCTCTTTGCGTTGGATGTAATTCAAGATGTTTAGCGGGGAAAAGTTTTCTTTTGGGAAAATTCTCCACTTTGGAAGGGTTTAATGTTGCAGCGTATCCGCAGGAATTATCGTTGAATTTGACCTTCAAGATTTCAATTTTTGATTCCGGTAAGTTGTTATTCATAAAATTACTCTCACCGTGTTCTTGGGAGTATCGGCACTTTTGTGATGCTTGTCCTTTTATTGTCGAAAATTCTTTATCAATATTCTGGAGATAGTGGAATAACTTCACCAGGAAATCATAATTCATCTGTAATGTTTGGAGAATAGCTGTTGACAATTACTTCACTATATTTATGTTACATAGGAAAAGGAATTCTCGCGTTGGGTATTTGGAATACTCTTCACACAGTCTTATGTCATTTGAACTTGTGAGACCTACATAGTTTATATTTGGGTAGTAAGCGCAGTAGTCAGGTGTTGAAAAATTGGATTCTATTACTGTGTTTATACTGCGTTGATGTATTTTTTGGTTTTAGAATTTTCGTTGAATTAAAATGAAAATTGGTTTCATTACCATTATTTTTATTCCCGATTCAGTTTTGTATCAGTTTGTATTAAAATGTATATAATAATTAAAAATGTTACATTGCTTGGTAATTATCTGCTATGCATGTGAGCATTGTTCACTGAACCTTTGAATAATTGCATCATTGTGAAATCGTTATTACAATAACATTCAAATATTCGTGAGTTATTATGTTCTCCAGTATGCAAGAAAAAGTGTAACAATTTATTGGCTTTTTAAATTTTTACATAAATCATTTGCAGATTATTTCAGCATTCATGTTTTTAGGTGCTCTATTGTCACGGTGAAAAATAATATTCTATTGAATTGGACCTTAATAGATATGTATGTTGAAGTCAAAATCACTTTGAAATGGAGAATATTGTTCATCTTTATGAAGCTTGGGAAGCAAGTGTAACAGTTTAATTTGGTGAAAATATGTATAATATATGTAAACATAAATAAATCTTGTTTCAATTATTATTTCAGGTACATTTGGTGCATAATTCGAAGGTGAAGCAACGTTTTGCAATACAAACCAATTGGATTGATCCACTAACTTAAGAAAATACAATATTTATGTGTAATTTAATATCTATTGTACATTATATATGTATATATTTATATATTTATATATATATATATATATATATATATATATATATATATATATATTTTTATATTCAACTTGAATGTACATACATACATATGTACAATTAGATGAAATATATGTATACGTCTTTAAACCTAACTTATTTGTATAAAACCATCAATAAAAGTTTGTTTGTTTTTTCAACTCCTTTTTATTCATTTAACTGTGCGATAGTGCGATTTGCCGATAATTTTGTAAGAAAAACCAATTTCGCTGAAGGCTTTGAATAGTTAAATTTATCTATTAGAAACTACTAGATAAAACAGTTCTACAGTACCCTGCCATATTACTTGTTGTACTTGCCATATGCGTAAACTTTCACTTTTTTTCTATTTGAGAACACCCTTGTCAACTGAATGCTTTTTCTTGTATGCACCCATTACTTCTTAATTTATTGCCCATGACAAACTAAAAACAAAAATATCTTATATGTACAAAATATATCAAAACTAGCTGTCAAGTGACGATTGATCCAATTGTATTCCATGCGTTGTAGCGTATTTATAGAGACGTACCGCGTAATATTGACAATAATTATTTATTCGTGAGGGCCCTTCTATTATTATTACATTTCTCTATCTATCAAATTTTATAGAATTATTTAATGCTGCAGGTCCTCAAATTTGAAAAATACCTAAAAAAATTGTACACTGGAGCAACATATGTATGTAGTTTTTTCATTCAATATACCCGAGCGACCGTGGTGATAATGCCGTTCCTACAATCCATGCGCCTTAGTTTTGTGTCGAAAATTTTATCTTATCTACATATGTTGACCGAAAAACAGCAAAGGTCTGTGGACATTTCATAATAATTTGCCCGGCAGTCGTATTTGATGCTTGGTGGTCGACGTATGTCCGATAAAAACTTCACTGGGCAAGTGCATCTTTAAAAATTGCACGATGCATTCAAAAACACACAATAAACAACATGGGATACATTTAATAAGTAAATTGATCATTTAAGTAACGTATTATTCAATTAACAATTAGTATATGAAAGTTTTCATGAAAGCGTCTTGGCGACAGCTACATAGCATACGCATACGCGTACAATATTGCGTAGTTATGGAAACGGTACGCGTGTATTGAAACAAGAAATGTATTCCAAAGGGCGCTTCTATTATTATAACATTTCTCTGCTGTAATACCATTATTCTGCTTTCCCGAAATTCGGGACAAACTCCAACAGATATAGTGTTTTTGGAACCATAAATTGGACTTCCGCCACTTTCAAATATAACGGCTCATATCTCGGTTGTTATTTTTTTAAATAATTGAATAAGTAAGTATAATACACATTTAGCATTAAATAAATATATGTACATTTGTATTTTTATGTAGAAAAATATAAAATACCAATATTCGTCAGTTGGACGTCCCTACGCGGGGCCCTTCGATTAGTCCGGGCCCTGGAACTTTACCCCGGTTCCACCCCCCTCTCGTCGGCCTACACAGGACTCTCATTTTTTAACATTAACTTAGTTGTCGATTATCTTGACTAAGCCTTAGGCCTATTGCGAACTGTCGACCGGTCGTCGTCAATTTTAATTTATATAGTCTTAGACATAGATATATAATACATAGATGGGCCCTGACGCCTGCTTTTGGTCGGAGATATTGTCGTCACTAACTGAGGGGTGCGGGGGGTTTAGCTAGCGGGGAAGTTGGAAAAAAAGGTTGTTTTCCCTACGACGCAGCGGTCGTCGTTTTTTTCACCACTTCCCCGCTAGTTGAACCCCTCAGTTAGTGACGACAAGATTTCCGCAATATCGACCTTCCGACTTAGAAGCTAACTAGTTACTGAGAGAAAGTGTGCATGCGCCATGTATTTTGCATGCGCCAACGGGGAGACCGGCATAAAACGTGAGGGCGTATCTATGTATTACACATCTATGGTCTTAGATGTGTGGGAATCTCGTCACCATCATCAAGACATATACTGCGACGCAGAATACATTCCTAAAACCTTCTAGAAAGCTCCATCCCAACCAGGCGAGCGGAAACAAACCGGTCGAAGCACACCTGCAGCCATTAAACTACATCGAGCTGAACGGTGCCAATCGTTCCAGAAAAGTCTACCCCATCGACAAAAACACATTCCTCGCATACGCATCAACAACAGCCAGCAACCAGAAACACTATAAAAGGAGGTACAACCCAAACAACGCCAGTCGACCCACAGCATCAAGCGTCGACACACAGCACCAGACCAGTCGACCCACAGCAGCAAGCGCCGACACACAGCAACAGGGAGTCGACCCACAACAGCAAGCGTCGACACACAGCAGCAGACCAGAGACCTTCTGAACATAGCCGAACAACGAGCCAGCAACACACTGTCGCATCCAGAGACCTTCTGAACATAGCCGAATGCCGAGCCAGCGACACTCTACCGCATCCAGAGACCGCTGAACGACATACTTTTGCCCAAATATTCTAATACCTTTGTACAATATTTAGGCAAACAATAAAACTTTATTAAAACAAGCACAACAGTGTTTCGTTAGGCTGGGATACGGTCAACACATCCTACCCCGCCTACAGATGGGTGTTTACTGTTTACACACGTGGTCGCGGCGACCAAGTACGTAAACACCCAATAGGCCTTAATATGGCTAATGATAGTGTTTCTCCTGGTTCAGTGATTACTAGTCACAAAGTCACTAAAATCTCTATAACGGAACATCTGGCAGCCGAAAAGTCCATCATACTAACGAGAACTTGAGTGCCAAATATTTTGTATTCGCGATTTTCATGGCAAAAATTGTCTTTGCGACCACCGAAATGTGATGAATAATCCGGTAAACGGACTACTAGTCATATGTGAACCAGTCACAAGACAACCGGTCGCTCTAGATCGGTCACATGTGATCACCCGTCACACTAAAACTGGTCACACCCTAAAATCGGTCACGAGAAAACTGGTTGACCGATTTTAGGGTGAGACCAGTTTTAGTGTGACGGGTGATCACGTCTGACCGATCTAGAGCGACCAGTTGTCCTGTGACCGGTTCACATTTGACTAGTAATCACCGAACCGAATAATCCAATTACCGTTTCTCCTACCTACAAATATAGTAAACTATACGCCAATACTGAAATTGAATTCATCAACCATATTTATCTATGAAACAAAACTTTTACGTTCCAAATGATCAAAATTCATAATGAAAGAATTGTTTTCAATGAAATGATGCTATTACATAAAGAAACTTTTGGGAATTTTTTATGTTGATTTGACAACACTTGGCAACACTGCGTACGTTAGAAAGCATAGTTCTTCGCGGGAAGTCTTTTAGTCGTCACTGGAAGTGGGTCGTCAAAATGTAAGTGAAATACGTACCAAATAAAATCCATTTGCAGATTTCTCGAATGTGTCCATTCTCATTATTCATAGGTTGTAATAATTAATATATAATTGAACCGTCAATTTGAAAAGTTACAGTTTAATTTATGTAAGAGGTTATAAACTTCTTTATTGAATATAGTTCTAGAAATAAAGCTAATCTATGTGTGTAGTACATGTGTAATATTTCTTGATTCTTGAGTTTGTTCAAAAATATTCACAACGTGGCTGTAGTCATATTATTGTTTACGTAGGATTTAATTTTGTTGCAAAACCACGTCTTAACTATTGTATAAAATAAAACATTTGGAACTAAGAAACTACACTAAAAATAATTAATGTAGTGTGAAGTAATATTTTGTATAACGAAATTGATATCTTTTTTAGAATGTCTAGATCTTAACTATTGTTCAGAATTGCATTTAATGTATCATTATAAATGAAATCTGCTAAAACTCACCGTGTATTTACTGCTTTTGATGAAATTCTCACGATGTTTTTCGAATGAAAGTTTCTTGTTTTTATTATACGTTTTAATTTGTACACATTTATATTATGTTAACTTGATGGGACTTAGTTTATATTAAAACCTTGAATTATGGATAAATTCACGTTAAACTTATATATATTTTTCTTAGGTGCATTATGTATGTATACCTAAATGTATGTACATACATGCATATGTTGAATGTTGTTTGTGGATTGTGATTTATTTTTTCAGCTTTCAAAATGTACAGTACCAAAGATACCATTTTGGTAGATCGTAAATACTTTGTCGGCATTCGCAATATCACCGATACGTGTCAGATGAGAGAACTGTATAGCATGTTTCAAGATAATGTAAGTTCCTGAATGTTATGGTGTTAACTGTTAGGGTATGTTTTCATTTATTCGTTTGTCATATTTTAACTTTCAGGTGGGTGATTTAAGATGTTTGGTGTCTTTAGGAGATGGACGAGCGTTTGTGGTCTTCGGGCATCCAGATTCGGCTGAGAAAGCTGTGAATAAATTTAAAAACTACGATTTTAACGGACAAAGTTTAAAAGTTCTCAGATTCTTGGATTGTTAGTTTTCGCATTTTTTTTTGTATCCCTGAAATATTAAATTTATGTACAATATGAAATTAAATACGGTAATCTTTACAATCGGAAGCAGGCCAGAGAAGGTTAGCTTAAAGCCTCATAAATCCAATTAGTAATAAATTAAACTTTTTTTTTTTAATTTTTTGCTCGCCATTTTACCGATTTAAAATTCAGCACACATCCAATTAACCCTTTTAAACGAAAACAAAAAATAGTGTGGCCAGAACACTATCCTAATAAACATGTTTCAATAGAAAATACTCAATATAATATAGTATTAACAGTGGGAAAAAATCCCAAGTGAAAATACGTAATTTTGACTTTTCAATTAAACTGGACGACTACTTAGAGAGATTTGAAAGCTGAAAAGTACTACAAATGAAAGATAAAATACCCGACTATAGATTCCAATATTCATTTTGAACAGGAAATTAACAGATTTTGAGAAATCCACCGAACAACACCAAGATATAGAAAAATCGCGTGATTTAAAAAACACATATATCTCCGAATCTCGAGCCAATCAACACTTTTTATTACCAGATTCGTGTTCACGGCATAGATCTATAAGAAAAGTCATATCTCGTCTCTGAACCATTTTTCGTGTCGAACAGTGTTATTAGTGTTTCTTATTTTGTAATATTTTTATTGAAAATTTTATAAAATCGAGTGCACTTTTGGAACATTCTTTGCATAGTGCGAACTTGTACTTCTATACTTACATACATGTCTGTTCTCTTCAAAATCAATTTATTTTCTAAGATTTTTTTACTTTGATAATTCTTATTGATTAATAGTTTGGAAAAATAATCCTGCTCCACTCATTGCGAAAACTGTCCAAACAGTTGACGAAAAGCCTGTGTTGAACACTGTGATGGATCTCAAAACAATGTCAAAGCCCTATGAAACCAAATGTCGCGAAAATCCAAAGAAAGATGAAACCCTGGATACAATTTCGATAAGTAATGCAAGTATACCGTAATTCATTTTGAAATTTTATCTTCTATGGATTCGAAAGTTGGTAACTTTTGTAAATGTCAATTTTATTGTTCATAAATATTTCAGATTTCATCAGCGTTTTTTTGGAAGGTTGTCTGTTTAAAATTAAGCGAAATTGGCAATATTCAAATGATAAAGGTTAATGACAGTAACGAAATTAAGAGTTCAGAAATAGTCATTAAGTATAAATGTTCAACCAGCGCTGCCAAAGCTATCAGTATCCTTTTTACTAAAAGAAATACAATATGAGTTCTTCAGTTCTAGTGATTTTATCATTTTACTCATTTATTCTAATTATTTATGATTGCATGTACACATATTTAAGGTTTATAATTTAAAAAGTTAATTAAAATATTTTTCTTACAACTTTTTTACAGAACATTTTGATAGACAAACTGTGGAAGGAAACATTATTGAAATCAAATTTGCTTAAACTGAAAAAAGATCGATTCTTTCTATTAACCGTACCTTATATTGTGATTGATCTTTTATAAATAAATGTGTAAAAAAAAAAATGTTTGTTCTGGATGACATCTGCCATACTGCATTTCATTTCTTGTTATATATAATATTATGAAAAAAAAATAAGTCTTCTATTTATCCATACATACATACATACATACTTGTAAGGAACATGGGAAGTTTAGTATCAAAACGATGTCTTTTATAATAAAAATTAAACACTTTTGCATCATGTATATTTTAAAATACTCGATATTATTGACATTGAAATATATATGTATAACAATTAATGGGGATATGCATATCACATTTTATATCAACTAATAGGTCGGTCCTGTGATACGTAACGCTTAGGAAATGACTTTGGACATTTTATTTTTACAACTGTACGTATCAGTTACATCCAACGTTATCACAATAAAAAAGCTTAATATTGTATTCGATTTCACTATGTGAAAAAAGTCGAAGATTAGAAATTGCCAAAACGATAAATAAACATACACATATTTTATTTGAATCTAAAAAATAATAAAACAAAGGTTGATTATGTATGTATATGGGGGGTATAGAATTTAAATCCGAAGTTAAACTTCGATTGCTACATGAGTATAATAATGAAGATGATCATGATTTTGAAAATAGTTTTTATTGAGTGTCTATATGTTTATCATTTTATTAACTAATCAAAATTTTTTATCAGCAAACATATACATTGCATTTATATGCATAATCAAGATTCTTTTTTAATATATATATATATAGTATGTATATACAATTTATACTGATTTATTGTTCGAAGCATTTGGAATACATAATGATTTATAAACATTTACAAAATATACCATTTGAAGATGTACATCCAAAGAATAACGAAAAATTATGAATACATTTTTCGAAAACGAATTCCTTTTACAAGGCTATTCTTAGTTTCATTCATAATAATGCCTTTATAAATATATATATATATATATATATATATATATATATATATATATATATATATATATATATATATATATATATATATATATATATATATATATATATATATATTTGAAATATCCATATTATACATATATTGAGACTAAACACTATCGTAACAACAATATAAAATTCTGGCATGCAAAACCCACACGTACAATTTGTTTAGATTCTCTATATAAACTTTTTGTTATTAATACCTTGTTTCATTTGATTCGTTTCAAATGTTGGACATTTTGATTTGAAAGGCTTCTATCAATCGACGACTGTCTTGACTACGTATCAGTTTAAAAAAATTAATTCTATAAACGTATTTTGTGTACGATTTACAACAGAACCATCAGCTAAACACAATATTCCAATGAGCATATTGTCATACATCGTCATACATAAAAACTTCATTATTATTTGCTGTGTTCTAGGCATTGAATAAATTTTTTATATCATACATTACCCGCTCAAAAAGGAGCGGTGATCGCAACATGAATATTATTATTATATACGTATATGTATGATTATTATTACATTATTATTTTGATAAAAAAAAAATTATCAACAAATAATGAAACGTCTTGCGTACTAAAGGACAGGTGTGAAGGCAAAACGCTTCAATGAGTGATTATCGTGCGATATAAACTAACGGGCACAACATTCTTATAGTGCAGCCTGTAGCATTTTACGGCGTGTGCAGCTATGCACTTCAGGGTTTTGTATTTAAGTGGGTTGACTATGTTGCAAACGCACTGTCCACTCTCCGATATTATGTCTTCGAATGTTTCGCCGTAGTAGTTCACTATGTCTATGTGAGCGCCCCCTTCCAAAAGACCTTTTACTACTTCAGTTTGCCGCGGAGTGTTCTAAAAAATCAATCATATTAGATAAGGTGTTGCTAATGTATGCTAAGTGGGAATAAACGAAGAGTAACATACCTTAGCGGCAAGATGTAGAGATGTGTTACCGCCTGCATCTCGAAGATTGGGATCAGCGCCAACTTCTAAAAGTAATTTAACTAATCCTGACAAGTCTCCTGGACTTCCGGAAACTCTCGGACCTTCGATGCCGTCTCCGATACAGGCTAAATGAAGAGCAGTCTGACCATTTCGAACCTGAAACATATGAGTATATTGAAGTTAATATTTAATTACCAATTAAAATGTTCATTTTGAAGATATTAACCTTCTTTACAATAAATTAGAATATGAAATAACCTTGATATCCATTTTGACCAGTGAAAACACTGCTTGTTTAATAGCATGTTCTACGCCTTCAGGTCTATCTGGTTCATCTAAGAGTCTCGCCATTAAACTGGCCAGGTGTAGACATACCAGCAGCACGCGTTGTACTGCGCCTAAAGTTTGATCCCTCTCACTGGAGGGTCGTGTATTTAACAAGGCTATACCTCTGCCCAGCTCATCCACAGCTTTTTCCATCACAGGGTTCAAATCTTCAAACGTAACGGGGGGAACTACGCGTCCTATAAACATGTACAGCATTGTAATAATGTTCAATGTGATATATTCGAGTGCGAGACGATGCATACCTCGCGATGGTGGACGTGTTCTTTCGTGCGCCATAAAGGAGAATAGTTCAGCGAAGCTGTGGAGGGAAGATTGAGTCATTGGCGATACGGGACCTAACATAGCTCTTTGCATGTCGAGAGCACGATGCCATAGTGAACGACAACGACCAAAGCGGCCAGCGTCTGCGTATACAGCACCGCGATAACGAACGTAGTAAGATGTATCAGGATGAGCAGGACCTGCAGCATTAAATAATTCTATAAAATTTGATAGATAGAGAAATGTAATAATAATAGAAGGGCCATCACGAATAAATAATTGTTGTCAATATTACGCGGTACGTCTCTATAAATACGCTACAACGCACGGAATACAATTGGATCAATTTACTTATAAAAATGTATCCCATGTTGTTAATTGTGTGTTTTTGAATGTATTGTGCAATTTTTACCGAAGCTTGTCCATCTTGCCAGTAATATAAACAAACAGAGAAGTTTTTATCGGACATACGTCGAGCACCAAGCATCAAATACGACCGATGCTAAAATTATTTAGGATTGTCTGTGGACAATCGTCACTTGACAACAATATGACGCCCAAAGTCACTTCTATTAATATAACATTTCTCTGGATAGGTATGTTTACATCTAAAATATATATATTTTTATTCTAAAAAGCGAAACATTAAAAAAAATCCAAATGTATCATAATAAACATCAAAAAATGATACACATATATTTCTTAACTATCAGAAGGTACAAACAAACAAGAAAAACATAATATTGTTTAACAAATTGATTTCTGGACATTTTGCTATTTCAAGTTCTTTTTATTGCAATATACAATTGTGCCAATAATATCATTCTAAATGCTTGGTAAAAAAAAGGTATGTAAATAGGATTCAAACCACAGTTAGGATCTGCTTATGTACATATACATATATTTTAGAGACAAAAATGACTGGGAAATCACAGAATTTTTTATGTCCCGTGTCCCAGGAATTATCTCGAATCTCAGGAAAAATATTTCAATTAAAACGTTTTTTAAATGGTATAACAAAGGCAAATGTATATACTTCGATGAAACCATTTTGAAGCGAGTGTATCCTTCTTGTATTGACGATTCCACAATGGAAGAACTTCTTTTGGATTTTAATAAAGATGAGACAATTGTGTGTTTGTTGATGAACGACCAATTAAATAAGGAGTTATCAAATACAAAACCACAAAATAATGTAAATAGAAATAGCATCGACTTTAAAAAATAAGTGAAAATATACATGACAGGAGAAAAAGAGATTTGTTTGCGTCCCTTTTAACTATAAAACCGTGTATCATGTATTCCGAGCTACGTCCCGTGTCTCGGGAATTGAAAAAGTTCGGGAAGTCAGAAACCCTAGATATGTGTGTATGTATTTCTTAACTGACAGCTCTTAAAGTGACAATTCTAATGTGGAGACCTTATACAGGAATTAATTGGCATAAATGAATTACCTAAAATTCTTTCTCTGATTACAAGTGCTTGCATTCTCATTTCATCAGGATCAGCTAATAAGTCATCAAGTCTAGTAGGATCTGTTACTTCTTCGACATAATCATATGCTTCTACACGAGGTGCCCCGGTCGGCTTGGGCAGCGGATCCCCGTCGGCAGGAAATCTAAAAAAATAATGTCATCACACGTTCTATAAAAATTTGAGCGAAAAGAATAAACCCATATTCGAAGATAATCGTCACCTGTCATCCATAGCTCGTTTCCATAATTGTACAGCGCCGGCCATATCCCTTTTTTTATCAACATAAGTAGCACCGAGGAGTTCGAGTGCATCAATTCGTTGCTGTCTAGAGACGCGAGCTCCACCGCTGAGCCCGATTAAATGTTCGACTATATGATGGTGACCGGTCACCGAAGCGGCAAGTAAAGGAGTCATTCCTGAACAACATCACATATTAATATACAAGAAAAAACATTTATATGATATAAATTGAGTCAATTTTACAAGTACAAACCATAAGAATCGACGTCCATCGTCGCACCGTGTTCTAGTAAAAGTTTAAGTATGTCTAGAGATCCGCTTTCAGCGCAGTCGTGCAAAGCAGTGTTACCTTTAACGCTTTTTCGATTAACGTCTGCTTTTAATGCCAGTAAAAACTTTGCTATTCTTATGTGACCTTTATAACAAGCTATCATCAGACAGGTGTGACCGTGTCGATTGGCAACTTCAACATCTGCAAAAAAAACGTTATATGAATGAGTTTAGGTAGCAAGTGCAACAAACATTATATATTTTATACGAGCGCATTCAGAGCTCATAGATAAAAAGCATAGATTATGTAATGTAGACTATTTTATAATAGGATCTTTCTTCTCCATAAATAATAAAATAGGCTTCATTACAATAAGGATCATTTATATCATATAGAAAAAAACTTTGATATTTATAAATTGTAATGATGAAACTTATCTATATGTATGTGGAAAACTTCTGGATTTACTTATTATAGAACTTTGGACATGTGACGGAAGGTCTGGAGTTTAAATCTCTAACAAAGTCAGACAGATTAATTTATTATGTTTTTTTGAGCTCATTCTGATAAACGCTGCCAAGATTTAACTGTCATATGATATTTGACGTGTCAGAACTTGGCAAATTTATATGTATACATTTACTATTATATATGTATATATTAAATCTGATGCTGTCGTCATATGAAACGCCACTTGCAACTTATTCGGGAAAGGGAAATGTTTACATTTAGAGTTTGCGATTTTTTTTAGATTCACCGTTCATTCTTTCATCTGTTTTCAATAGAAAAACTGGATACATTTTAGTGAAAGAAAAGCTACATACACTATGAAGTTTAAAATCATCAATGAAAACTGAATAAAACTTATCAACTCCTATTTCTCATACATTCTTTAATGTGTTTTCAACCCAAAACCTTTCATATGCTTGCGTTATTATGTACATTTTCTGCATAAAAAATTTGAATGTATTGTATGTGATTATATCAAATTAGATGACGAGCATACCTGCACCATTGTTAACGAGATATTTGACTATATCGTAGTGTCCGTCGAAACAGGCAGCACGAAGAGGAGTGGAATTTGTACGTGTCGTAGAATTCACTCTAGCACCTCTCGATACTAATAGTTTAACTAATGGAAGATGACCGGCTGCTGCCGCACACCACAACGGAGGAGCACCTTCGATTGTTTCACCGTCGAACATCACTGAAAATGTGCGAGACACAAAGGGTAAAATATGAACATTGAATGAAGGCACAAATCTGATATGGAATTTTCAATCTTACCTGATCCAGGTTGCTCTATGTCTGCATGACAGCGTTCGATTAGATACTCGGCAACGTCGTAGTGACCGTTTCGACAGGCTATGACGAGAGGGGTTGCACCACCAGTCTTCGCACCGACTAGCATGCTCAACTCATCCTTGCCACGACCGCCATGTAAATACACCTGAAAGATAAACAAAACGACACGTTGATAAATCTGAGCTACGGCATGTGTGCATTGTAGGGAATTCCATAAAGAACGTGTTTATCGAATATGTACTTGTGTGAATTCAGTGCTACGTTCATTAATAAGATCAAGGGTATCAAGAAGTTTGTAGTCATATCGTGTATATTTCATTTTATGAAAAAGTGTACATTGAAATAATACACATATAAACGTGAATGGTTAAACCTTGGACTATATATATTAATATTTTAAAGGATAATAATATTTGTTCAGTCTAAAGTAAGAACTTTAAATGTTTAAAAATCGGCGGAATATTTTTGTTGTAATTCATTTGAAATCGCGTGAGAAGTTTTCGAAATGCGACGCATAATTTATGTTGTTGTTTTATATGTGGCGTAAATCTTTTTGGAATTACATACATATTTGAGAATTATGTAAAGTTTATTCATTAAATAATGATTCATTCGGAATGATATTTTGTAATCGAAATTCTGTAGGCTTGAGTATAGTAGACTAGTGGTTTTACCCGGCTTCGCTCGGTTTTTGTAATATAAACCGCTTAAACACGGCTAATCTAATAGTATAGCCAGCAACATAGCTCGGTCGTTAAGTTTCTGCCTAACACCGAGAGGCGCCGGATTCGATCCCATGAGCTGACCTCGATTGAAAAGAATTTTTCTGAGTATATCTGTAGAGCTGCTGGTCAGACCTGGATATTTGTGATTCCAGGTTGATCGTTTCCCATCAGACGTTGCAAATTTCTCTGATATCATTGCTGAAACGGTTCCCGATTAAATTGGCTAAAAACCTTCCCACTACTATGTCACTAGTATTTGAGTATGATTAATGTACAATAAAATGTATGTACAATTCATAGATGTCTCCTTAATTACGAGTTTTCAGTGTCTTGTAATTCATTGTGTAATAAAAATGCTGCATTGTTTGTAATTGGCCAGGAAGGCGCATTTGGGTTTACCTGTAAGGCCTTCCTGGTATAAAATGTAAAAATAAAAATATAATAAAAAGTAAGCAGTTTATTAAATTTATTTGAATATATTCATTTGTTTTTTTTTTAAATTAAATTTAACGTCAGGGATTCTACCACCAAAACCTTACATACATACAGAGAAATGTTATAATTAAAGCCCAGACCCAGAGGGTGCCGCATATTGTTCAATTGTTGTAAATGCATTGTTAAAGGTTCGCTGAACGTTTTTTTTTGGCTTTGTAAATAGAGCTAAACCGCCCCGATTCCCAGAAAAAGCACGGTATCTACATATCTCAGTGGCTTTAGGCGTTATAATGTTGTCAAGTGACGATTGTCCACAGACATTCCTAAATAATTTTAGCATCAGTCGTATTTGATGCTTGGTGGTCGACGTACGTCCGATAAAAACTTCTCTGGGCAAGTGCATCGTTAAAAATTGCACGATGCATTCAAAAACACACAATAAACAACATCGGATACATTTTATAAGTAAATTGATCATTTAAGTAACATATTATTCAATTAACATCGTATATGAAAGTTTTCATGAAAGCGTCATGGCGACAGCTAGCATTCGGCAATAGCATACGCATACGCGTACAATCTTGCGTAGCTATGGAAACAGTACGTATGCTATTGAAATAAGAAATGTATTCGAAAGAGCGCTTCTATTATTATAACATTTCTCTGGTTACATACATACATACATACATACATTAAACCTTACAAAGTCTGTTTCGAAATTACATATACATATATTGTTTAAAATGGGCATTCTATTATTTGTTTAATATTTTTGATACAAACATTGCGGTTTGGTTGTAAGCATGGAAGCGCCTTATTAGTTTCACTTGTTTATATTTTTATTTCAAAATTAGTGGCATGTGTGTACATACTTATGAATTAATAATTTAAAATTTAATTAATATTTTTGAAAAAAAATGCAGTGAAATATAAACTTGCATTTTTCCAAAGCTGTGGAAATATACTCGCTATTTCAGTGCTGATCCAAAAATTCTTTACATCTTACTTGTGCATTCACATTACTTTGCATATCTATTCGAGTTTTTTGCAATTCGATATCAATATTAATTGCATTCACACCAAATTGATCAATCACCCAATCTGGAAAATTTTGATTTATTTCATTAGAAATAGTAGCCAATGATGGAAATTTTGTTAGCTCACGTCGTCCAATATTAATTTTGAAAAGATTGAGCTTTCCAAGAATAGCAATAATTACATTTTTACACGTTAATTACATTTTCCTTGTAATTGTTTGTTAACAAATTAAATTTCCCCAAATTGGTTGTCACTCATAAAAGACACAATACTTTTCCATAACAACACGATTTAGACAATTACTGAACGAAAACACACTGAGAGGTATTCGGCATGTGTTTTTTTACACACTTTTTAGCATGACAAAAGCATGTCTAGCCATCCCTGTGGCACGCAGTCTTAAAAATCACCCCCTGGAGTGTTTTCGGTGATATTTTGTCCTTGTATTGATATAAGCTTGACGGTGATAACGGTTAATCCCATATTTGGAGAAATGTAAGAGAAACATGTCGAAATAATAAGATCGTACGAATTATCAATGAACTGGGAACGCCCTTTCTTGACTCGAAACCAAGAGACGTGCCGTGCCGTTCGTGTGCCGTGCCACCCAGCATATACTGTCCCAAAATCACCTCCTGGAGTGTTTACAGTAAAATTATATCCTTGCTTGAGAGTGATCGATAACGGGGTATCCCGTATTTGAAGAAATGTAGGAGACCTCCCACAGCGGGGAGCCAAGCACACGACGTGCAGTTCTTCCCTGAGTTATTTCGCCCTTACCCTTCGATAACCAACCAACTTATGTGTATAATAGAAGGCGCTCAAAATCCTCCTCATTTTTACTAGCCCCTTCTTATTCTCACATACATATATTTTCAAAAAAGGAAATCTAGAAGTGGACTTAAAATTTATTGTTTTTATTACAATATCAAGTATGTAATGTAAACACCATATAAACGCCTTCCCAACCTTATTTAAAAAATATTTGTCACATATTATATCAGATATACGATAAATCCTTGATATTGGCCAACCATTGAAGCAGCCCCATCGGTTGCACAAGCTAGTATATTTTCCGAAATGCAAACGTATATTCAGTTTGATGAAAAATAGAACATTTAAGCTGTTTTTTTGATATTATTTAAATATAAAAAAATTATAATCTAATTTCGACTGTGAACTCGTTATGCCACCCCAAAAGTAGAATTTTGGTTTGTGTCTTCCTTGAGAGGGTCTGGGCCTTCCAAGGGGGCCACGTGGACCCAGGTTAAGAAACGCTGCATTAGAAAATTATTATATACGATTTGGTAAGAATAATTATGGGACACACTTATTTTGACATCATGAAATATTATATAAAAAAACATATTTTCAGTTACGGTGTGAAGATAAAATCAACTTTAATACAATATATTATTCAATTGTTAAAAATATAAGTATTAAACATGTCAAGAAAAATCATTATTATTAAAATTGTCTTTTTATTGAAAAAAAGATAAAAAAGACATGGCCCAGTGCAAAATCGTATAATAAATCTAAGAATTTTCTCCGCTTGAAAGAGAATCTCTAAATCACCTGGTCAGTGATGCCTGAGACAAGTCAAGAGTGGTTAAATTCGTACGTGTACGATGATATATGTTTACATTATTTCCTGCTAAACCACTCAACGATCCTCAAAAAGTGGGTCGAGTGAGAAATGCACCGCACGTAACATCATTGCAATGACGTCTGGATGTTGCACTCCAGAGGTAGCTAACAATTTTCCTTTCGCGTAGAAAAACAACAGACCGAAGCCACTGTTTAACCGGAATACCAATATTAGTCGACGAATGACATTGTGACACACAATTTCCTAATGTTTATCATGTGTGAAACTTAATTCAAATCCACTTTGAATGTTGTCAATTTTTTTTTGTATGAACGCTACAAAAAGTCTAAACATGAAATGATTGATAGCTAAAGCGATTGGAAGAAAAAAATTGCAATTTATAATGGTAAAATTTATGTATATGAGAAACAGCTGATACAAGGAAGCGATTGATAGTAGAACAACCGGCTAAACTAGGAAATTGATCCAATTTGTTAGGTTATAAAAAAAGTAGGTGTATCGAATGGTACGCAATACGTTTCAGATATTTACTCCGGTTGTGCATTTTGGTTGAGTGGCTTTGAATAAATAATTATTCAACGAGGAAAAAATGTGAAAAAAAAAACATTGTAAATTAGATTGGACAGGTAAATCTTAAATATACATATGTATCTATTATATATTAATGTATCCCAAAAAAATAATAGTCGTGTTATTATAGATATTAAATAGAGATGAATGAATAAATGAACGACTATTTATAAAGAAAACAATATTTTTTCTAGTCATTTCAGGTTTATAAATAAAGTTAATAGGTAAATAATAAGTGAATACTAATTTAATTTACAATAGTTAAATTTATAACGATCATGACGAGAACTTAAATTAAGTATTCTTTTCAATTATTCAATATGCACACCCATGGAGTTATTTAACCATATATACATACATACATATGTATGTACATATATGTATGTAACTATGTAGCTGATCATACCTCGACATATTTAATGTGACTTATGGTCAATTTATTATCTCTATACAACAAGTAGTTTTTCTTTGAATTTTATTAGTGTCCTCTTCTTTTATCTTTATCTATCATGTTTTTTACTATTTTTGCATTTCTATATTACTATGTTTTTGTCATATTTATATGATTAAATGACATTTTATTATTTTTATTACTTTTATCTACTGATGCTATTTTTTTGTTGTTCTTATTATTGTTTATATAAGTTATATGTTATCTATAAATATAATATAAGGTAATTTATAGGCGTGCGCGTGTATTAATAGTTAAAATTCGAGCGCTCATTTAACGTTCCCCTGTTCGCCCCCGTCGAAATGATGGATGAATGTGTGACTGTCTTCGTGGATGTGTGTATGTGTGTACGCTCCCGCGCATCTGACGCTGACGTCACCCGTTCAAACTCGCTTAATATCAGGAGCATATGTCAGACGCTCAACCCACCCCCTCCCACTTCCCCGCGTCTCCTCGATACGATCGGTCGTCACGCCACATCCCTATGCATAACGTAAACTCCTGGTATTCTGAAATTTGCTTTTTTGAAATCTCGCACATATATAAATACAAATATATATATATATATATATATATATATATATATATATATATATATATATATATATACATACATACATACATTGCGTCCGTTTTATATATATATATATATATATATATATATATATATATATATATATATATATATATATAATTGTTGCGTAGGGGTGGGTTCAGGATCCAAGTGAAAGGCCTTCAAGGAATCGTTGAATATATCGCTTCATAGCATATATTCAACGATTCCAGAGGTCCACACGGAACCACCGCTCAATCCAGAATAATATGATCTACCGTGTGTACTGTGCAACTATTCCTTATAAAATAGAAGTTGCACAGCACAGTCTCTCCAATCCATTAATGTGTCTATTGTCCAGGCACGTAAAGGTCTACCCTGTTATTTACGCACGCATTCGCCCAGGTCTGTGAGAACTCCAGCGTATCTTTTGTTCGGGCACTTATTCAGTCTCGTTACCCTAATACGGGGTTTTTATTGTTCACCCACGAATGCACTTAGACAGTGGATACTCTCTCTCATGATCCCGCGTTACAATATTACATACATATATTATGTATTGAAATGGGTTTTTACCTGTAAATAAATAAATAAATCAAATACGGTGTAGATTGATTGTAATGCTCGCTTTCTTCAACGATCTATGTATATGTATTATTGCCATGTGAGAGAAAATCTTAGATTTATACCGATTTAAAAGTCAAGGATTGATACAGTTACCCAGTACGTTGTCAAATTGAAATATAAGGAGAAACGTGAAACTCTTTACCTCCATTATACTACTTAATCATAGTAAAGTAAAAACGTTAAACATACATAATTGCACATTCCTGACGTATAAGTAATTATGAGCGACATGAAAAAAACGATTCTTCACAGGTGTCACGAGAAACGTGACACGGAAAAACCTTTGAAAAAAAAACGTACAAAAATCTTTCACGCTAAATCTATTATTATTCGTGCCAACTTTAGACGGACTTGTCAACGTTTTCATAAATCGAAACATTTCTTACGTACGTATACTTAACCAGCTTGAAATTAAATACCCACAAGAGTTCTGTATGTATGTATGCGATTCACAAGAGTGCTAGGGTTAACATACAAGGACTACAGAACCTTGAATTTTTTTGTTATTTGTCCAATTATTTTATTTGACATTTGACAGGTGATTTGAAAATTTCTGTATATACACGAGGCCTTCAAAGAATTAAAATAATGAATCTAAACTTAATAATAGAAAATGTAATATGTATGTAAGTACAGTAATGGTCATTAAAATCACATAATTTCAAGTGCGATTATAAATCAAATTGTGGTAGTTTTATATACACATGTTACTAGTTTGTTTATAAACGAACTATTGATTTTAGTTAGAGTTATACACAATTCAAAGATATCTTTAAATAGACTCGCCATGTGTCACATGAAACTTTTAGCTGTCAAAACGTCAAGTATTTAAAAGGGAGATCCTATGGAAAACACATTGCAACGTTGCTATAATTCCCGTTTCCGTTAATATTAAAATATTGCAACCCAGTTTGAGCATACATGTGTACAGTGGCGTGCCGTGAAAATCTATTTGTTTTTATCGCACAGCTTTACTTACGTGAGCAGGATACAAGGGGACTTCGATTTGTAATTTTGTTTACAATATAATTGGTTAGATTCGTTCATGTGTGAACAAAATATTTAGTATGTTCAGGAATTAATGAAATGTACACTTGGACTGTAACATATAAATTAGTAAAATTTGTTATGGGAAGGTTTTAAATTGTCTACATGTATGTATGTACATATAATATGTAGGTATATTAAAAAAAATTTAATATACCCTAAGATTTTTGAAAATATAATAAATTTGAAACATAAAAAAATTGTCAACATTCGAAAATTATGGTGGAAGAGAGGGGGGAGGGGTTCGTTACAAAATTGCGCTTTTCGATCGTTTCCACTGCAACGCTTCATAATATGCATCTACTAAGAATTGCAAAATTATATTTTACTAAATCTGTCAATTAATATTTTACAAAGTCTGTAAATTTAATTATACACATAACACTATAAGACAGGTTTTATAATGTATGCAGCATTTTGTAGAATACAAATCATTGAATAAAAATAATAGATTTTAGATTTTTTTTAAATAAAAATTATTTAAAAAAATCTAAATTTATTAATACACTTCTCTATATATTCAACATTATTTATAGAAAAAAAAGTGTTCAATTCTGGCAAAAAACATTTGCTTACCCCGAGTGAGTCAATAGATACTAACGTGAGCTCCAGTAATTCTATAGATATAATGGTATACACTTCTTCCACATAAAAAAAGAGGATAAGTCAATATTGTATGATGAGCACGAAAGCTCAATTTCAAGAGTCGTCTTTGAAAACGAGGACATAGATAGTATGTAAATGCCACACGATAAAAAACATAGTTGCGAACGTTTCCATAGATTGCGATCGACGAAATCACACAGTTGATTACAAACCCACACGTATGAAAGTCGGTTTCACCGATTTGAACGTCATCAATTATCTTTTGAGCGAATGATTTTAATGCACCCGTTAAAATACACGTTATGAAAAAGGCAGTGTTCATGACGCACATATGCTTTAAGTACGCGTTGTAAATGTGCATATATGTATATAATTACCTGTCTTCCGTATGTACATGTTCTGAAAACGAACAGAACTGTTATATGACTGAAATTCACAAAGAGCGAGTTCAGCTTATATATAATGGGTGGATTTGATGTAAAAATATCATACAAGATCGTTCGTAATTGTGTTACGATAAACGCCCTGAAATCTGTCTATTGTTTATAAGTGGAATGTTACGAGGTCGTTGCCGACAAAACGTCGCATACTACTTTGGTTGCGAGTGTGTGCATTGAAGTGCAATGCATTTATTCATGTGGTCGTAAGTTGCATTCGACAAGTGAGAAATTTGTTTTAAGTACTGTGGTGTAAAAATCGACCAGGTTTTTTAGAGGTTGTGCTTCGTTAGCCTTGACATACATGCATACATGTATTATATATCTTCTCTTTCAGGAGAAGATTCCGTCGTTCTGCGAATGGCGCTATTTCGGAAAAAATACATATTATAAGTATTGAAAGGAAAATGGAAATAGCGCTTTCAACGTCGATCGATTTACGTGTCTTGTTTACACCGCATCGACATTGAACTCCTGGCGCTAGAAAATCCATTAATCGTTCACGTCACTATGTTTTCAAAATGCGAAATTAAAATCGACCGTTCGGTAGTGACAATTCGTGTTCAAGGACTGTGCTTCTTCTTCGAAAAAAATAATTTTAAGAATCAGGTGAAAAAAATACGTATAGTCTAATTCGAGATGAATATTTTGGCATTGCGCATTATCGGGGACTTCTAAATGAAAATAAATTAAAAATGTTAACTTCCGAGTGTTATTCAACGTTAAATAAAAATATTGATACGTTTTAAAAAACGAACAGACTTGCAGAGTGAAAAAATGATATACTTTCTAAAAATAATCATATACCTATACATATGATATGTATATCCGCATGTGAATGTGCATCATATCGTATTATCTACAGATCTACATATGTATGTATATACATATAAAAAAAAACTCGAGAATGGCTTAATGGATTTTTCTCCAGCATATTGGACTGTTCATGGGCAAGTTTAAATTTATATATGACGTCGGGAAAGTGAGGTGAGTGAAAGGACGAAGACTTGAAAAGAGAAAAATAGCATGCGAGAGTTACAGGCAGACACGTGTGAGAAATTGGAATGAATGTTACATTTAGTAAAATTTTATAATTTAATTTCAATATACTTTATTTATACCTTTTTATGACATTCATGTATCATATGTGCCATGACAGGCATTACCCCAAGGCAATATATGTACATAAATATATGCTCAGATTATTATAACAGTATAAGTACTAACAATTTTTGAAACATAACAGTAGAATACAATAGACATCTATGGACAATCAACAAAATTTTTAATACACAGCAAATTTGCGAGAAGTACATTATGTAGGTAGCATATTTAAAAAAAAAAATCGAGATGCTCATAACTTGAATTTGCAAGAAATTGAGGGAGAGAATATCGATTTATTGGGTTCGCTACAACAATTAAGCTAGAAAAATCTGAAAATTATAATAGGATACGGTCGATCTGCGTTTTAATAACTACAAGATCTCGCCGGCAGCGCATTTGGCCGGGACTTGAATCCATGACCTCTACTGGTATGCAATAGTTTTGCCAGTGCACTACGATGTGGCTAAAATCTAAATATGAAATTTTATAATAATAATGGATACAGTCAATACCGACATTTCCGGCATCACGAATTCAGTAGGGCGAGCAATGACAAAATATGAATTACTTTAAAAAAAAGACAATAGTAAAAAATTTAAAATTTCCTGAATCATTTGATTGTAAAAATGTATTATATTTCAAAACATAATGAATTATAAGACACTAGCTGAACCTGGCATGCATTGCAATTCCACAATAACGCAAGCAATTCTCGATCCCGTTTCCCGATGTGTTTCGATAAGTGCTTCAGTTTCAAATTAATACTTAATAATCAAATTAAATTACAGTAATGATAATTAGTCGGAAAAACGCAGGCAGCGAACACATTTGAAATTATTCAATTGTTTGTTTATTTTACCCTAACAACTCAGGTGGCGAGGCGAACACATTTGAAATTATTGCGTTGCAATGCCACTCATTCCCTTTTTTCCCCTTTTCCCATTTCCGTTCCCGTTTTTGGGCGATTTTGTTTAAAGAAACCATCGCGGGCATACACACAATAACTCATGTAAGTTTCATCGCAATCGGTTGAATGGTATAGGAACGCATACATGACAGACAAACATTCATTTTTATATAAATACATAGGTATATATGTATGTATGTACACGGAATCAGACTTCTGAAAGTCAGATAAATTTTATATGAAACGTGAATTCTTATAGCTATTAAATTTAATTTCATAAATGGTCTATAGTATACATAGATAAGAATTATTTTGAGAGGAGAATGTGAATCACTAGCAACAGCAAAAATGACTATAATAAAATAATAGCTAGGAGAATTATTTCATTCACCGTAGAACAATGTTAATATAAAATAAAATAAAAAGATATAAATCAATGTGTGAAATATATAATTTTAGATACTCAATTTAATGCGAAGATACGTAATTGAACAAAATTATAGGATACCATTATCAGAAAGCGGTTAAAAAGAAGCTATCCTGAAGCGAATCAGCGAGGAATTGGCGCAGAAAGAAAGCTGTTTTTGGAGCACTCGAATAGAAAGCAAACCGATGTCAAAAAATAGTTGCTTGGAAAAAAGCACCGGTTGATTTGGAATAACCGGCCATTAGAAAAAAATGAACGCGTGTAATGCACGCGAATGCATCGAACCGGAGGGCATTCGATCGGTGAAAGAGAACTGACCGGCGCGGCCGAGAAGCGAGGAACCAAACCGAGAAATGCGAGAATTCTCGCGAGAGAGGAGGCAATCGATCGAATGATGGCCGATTGCGCAACCAAACACCAACGATTATTATCCAAGAGAGTGTATTGATCTCTCAAAGAGACGGAGGAGAAAGTTGGATCTCGAGAAGTGAACCGGCGTCTGCAAGCGCTGTGTGCAATTGATATTATGCTTCGGATAGGTAAGTATATGTATAGATATAATGACCGCAACTTGTCAAGTGATTGGGTATAGATAGGCATGTACATTGCTTTTGCTTCAGAATTTTGCTTGGGCAATAAATAGGGCGTACTTGGACATGGTTTGGAAATCGGTTGAAAATGTAAATTGGCATAGATTTTTATTTATGTACTTTTATGTTGCAAACAATTAAAATATATTTATTTATTAAAAGTTGTACTATAAACGTGTCTTTTTCTAAATGAAATAAATTTAAAAAAAAAGTGTTGAATTTATAGTTATATTTGATCCCGCGCGATTCTTTCTTCATTTAACCCTTTGAGTGTTGACGTCTTTTCTGTTGAAAGCCCGCCACGCTGAAAATTTCGCCAACATTTCCAACTAGAATTATTTAGACATCTAATAGAAAGCAGGCTAATTGTAGCTAATCCAAACAAACCCTAGATCACTAAACTATCACCGAGGATTTCGAGTTTTGTAAAGGTGTGTTTAGATTCCCTAATATGTATATGTATGTATCTTGCAACAATATAAAATAAATCAAAGTCAATTAATGAATGCATTTTTCCAACACTAGTTCCATCTTCTTCATTGTTGTTAAAATGTAATGCTCACAATCTAAATGCCAAGCCACAATCTAAAATAATCGGCAGTTAGGGATTTCCATCGGAAAATTCTGCTATGGTTATGAATTCAGAAATTCCGATGTAAACCAGTTTTTATAAACTTTGAAAAATGAATGACGTGGATTACACGACCCATGTTCAATGGATTTTTTTTTCAATGCTACCTGTATTCTTGTTTACTTTGTACATGCTCAAAATACAACCTACAAAATACGCCTATCGGCGTATTTTAGGCCCATGGACTTGGCAAAACGCCGATCGGGGTTGGTTAGCATTCAAAGGGTTAATAACGTTCCTACTAGGGTTCTCAATCGAATATTCACCCAATTTTCAGCTATACGACAATTCGAATAATTGAATATTCGAATAATTAAATTAAAAATTCGTAAAATATTCGTTTATACCATTTCGAATAAATGGTGAATATGCCGTTCCATACATCCATGGTCCTTTTCCATACGCCTTGGTTTTGCATCGAAAATTTTGTCTTATCTACATATGTATATATATGTATAATAGTTGACCGAAAAACAGTCCTAAATAATATACCTAAAGAGCATTGAAAGCAGCATTGTTTATAAAATGCTTGCTGAAAGTCACTCGTACATACCCATTGTAAATTTGCTTTTGATGTTCTGGGAAATAAACTTTTAACGTTTTTTAATATTTTTTAAATTTCAAAAAGTAAACGATTATAAAATAATTAATGATTAATTAAGATAATTAACCAATAAATATTTTAATTAAATAATATATTACTTATTAAATAATATATTAAACAAATCAATACAGTTGAGTCGAAAAAAAAATACGGATATTCGAATATTCATCATTTTTAAATTTGCCATTGTGTGGATAATAATTGAAACTTTCTCTTTCCAGTTCATGAATCTCTTTTCATCTACCTCTTATTGTATATTTTATTTAATATCTTATTGTTTTAAATATTCCTAAATTGTTTTCAAAGTGTTGTTAAAAATGATTGCTTTAGAAACGTATATGGAGAGAGTGAACAGATTTAAATGGCAATGGGCAGGTTAGGTAGATAGAAGAATGGACGAAAGAAGTGCTAGACTGGTCTCCGTGTGAATGTAAACGGATAAAAGGAAGGCCGCAAGGAAGATGGGTAGACGAAATTAGGAAAATGTGTGGAGTGAGATGGATGAGAGTTGCGCAAAAATGGATGCGTGTTGGAGAGTCATTCGTCCAGCAGTGGATGGTGAATGGCTGTAAATGATGATATTTATTTTGGTTTCAATATTGTAAAGTATATGTTTCCGTTATGAAATAAATAATCTGCGTGATTTTTTTTTTAGGTATTTTTACTTTTTGTAATCGTTAAAAAATTGGGCAGAAAATAAATGGTTCTATGATTATACCTCACAAGAGTTTGGCCCACACGAGTAAAAACAAACAATAATAAAACTAAAGGTAATATTGGTGTGAGCAATCTTTTTGTGGGAAATCATCCGTTAACCAAATTATATGAATAAAAATTAAGAATACATTTTTCATTAAAACGCAAACAAAAGATAAATTCACGATTTCTATATTGTTTTATATATTACTAGCTGAACCCGGTATGCGTTGCAATGCCAAAATAAGGCATGCAATTCCCGTTCCCGTTGCGTTCCCGCTCCCGTTTCAAGTGATGGTTGGAGATCAAATAACGTCTCTTCGTGTCATCATAAGCCAACTGGTATCGTGGTTACCAAGGAACACATTTACTTGACTATACAATGGCGTTTCAAAATTTCGCGTCGGTAAAATCGTAATTACGAATATTATTATTAAGAATTTTTTTTCACAGCAATCTTCCCGGACATGCATACAACAAATCCTGAAATCGGTTGAGTGGTTTAGGGGCCTATACGAGACAGACAGACAAACAGACAAACATTGATTTTTATATACATAGATAAGTCTATTCAAATGTAAAATCTGAATAATTATTGTCATTATTGAATATCCGTATTAATGTTAAAAATTCACATTTATGCGATTTTTGTTATCATTTTATTAGTCATGTTGGCTTTAAATGATGTGTATTTCATGAATTGTGTTACGAAGTACTGAAATTCTCTTTATTTTGAAAATTATATATAAATAAATACATATGTATTAATGTATGTAGATATTAAAACATAATATTTCTCGCTTCAACGAAACATGAAGGCTTAACCATTATTATTGGAGGCAACACGACAAAAAAGGATATAGAATTGTAATTTTTTATAGTATACATATGTACAACATATTCTTTTTTGTCGTGTTGCCTCCAATAATAATGGTAAAGCCTTCATTTTTCGTTGAAACATACATATGTAATAATAGTTGTTTTACCCGGCTTCGCTCAGTATTTGTAATATAAACAGTTTAAACATGGCGAATCTAATAGTAAATATTCATTCGTTTTTTATTAAATTTATTTGAATCGAAAAAAAAATCGAATCGTCGTCATAGAAACTTTCCCAACAGTTCCCAACTAATATTACATATTTTCTTACATACTTACAAACAAAGTCTCTTTCGAAATTATATATTAGATATATGAACATGAAACATGAAATATGTATATATTATATATAAATACATACGAAATGAAATATGAACATGAAATAGATACATATGTACATAAGTATATACGATGGTAAATTCAAACATTTCAAAACAGAATCTTATAAGAAATTTGAAAAAATGAATCTTCTTGGGATTACTCTTGCATACAACACTTGTAGCTACATACATATATATACAGCAGCAGTCACATAAAACGGAACGCTTAAGCGAAACATGTTTTTGCGTGAAATTTCGGTAATCTTATATAAAACCAAAACCGAAAGTCATTTAAATGATAGGTTGTATCATAGTGAAAATGATACAACCTATCTATAACCTATAACCTGAAAAAAAAGGTGATAAAAATGAGTTGGGGAGAAATTTAATGGAGGGCAGATTTTACGACCGTGCGTTGACTTCACAGTTAAATGAAATTTGAAATGAAAATAACACTATACATATACATTTTTAATTTTTTTACAGTCACATATTATTATTTACATCTTATAAAAAAGAAATTAATATTTTGTAGCGGCTCCTTTCGATTTTATAACTTATTTTATTCGGTTTGGCATAGAATCTACTAAAGTTTTTAAATTTTCGATTGGGAAGTCTTCGTACCATATCTTTTCTATTATTTCTTTCAACGATTTAAGAGTAGTAACATTGTTCTTCCTTAACCTGTACTTGATACACATCCATAAATTTTCGATTGGATTTAAATCGGGACTATTGCCAGGCCATGGTAGTGTCTTTACACCCATTTCTTGTAAATAGTCCCGAACCTAAAAAAAAGTAAAAAAAAAAATTCAGTTTTTTGATTGAAATTTTATAATTTATATTCAATGCTATCAAATAAAATGAATACTCACCAATTTAGCTCGATGACAAGGGGCAGAGTCATCTTGAAAAACTATATCATCGGAATATGAAAGGTGGTTTTCCATCGATGGGACAAAGCTTTCTTCTAAAATTTTTTTATATTTTTTTCCATCGATGGCACCTTGTAGAAACTCCAATTGTCCAATGCTATGGTACGAAAATCATCCCCAGACAATTTGACTTCGAGGATGCTTAACAGTTTTAAGGGTACAATTTTCATTATACCTTTCGCCAACTTTCCTTCGGACATACGGAAAACCATCAGGACTATAGAGGTTAAACTTTGATTCGTCGGAAAATATCACTCGTTGCCAATCTGATGGACTCCAATTTTCATGTGCTTTCGCCCATTCCAATCGATTGTTTTTCATTCTCTTGGTTTGTAGTGGTTTTTTTGCAGCTTTCCGACCGTAGAGTCCAGCTTCTCTGACTCGCCTTCTTACTGTTGAGTCATTGATTTCTATGGAAAATTGTGAGGATACATCTGTTCTTATTTCTACAGCAGTTTTGAATCGCTGCTGTAAAGATAATCTGGTTATTACACGGTCTTGCCTCTCCGATGTGCATATTTTCAGTCCGGTCCCCTTCTTACGGTCAAAACTTCCAGATTCTCTTTTTTTTATCAGTATTCTCGAAACAGTCGATAACGAACATCCCATTTTCTTGGAAATTGACCGAAAGAAAAATCCTGAACTCGCCAATGTCGCGATTTTTACACTCTTCTGCAATGATAACTGAGCTCGTTTTTTCATGTTGACGTGTTAAAATTCGAATTTGATGCTTTCTCCTCGAAAACCCACACTATACTGAACTCAAATCTTAGAAAACAATCATATTTAGAATATTTGGTCGTTAAAAACCCTACACATAAAGGGATAATCCTTAAATGGCCTCGAAGTCGTAAAATTCACAAGCGTTCCGTTTTATGTGACTGCTGGTGTATATATATATATATGACGTATCGAAAGTCACACACGCCAATAAAATGTTAGAGAGCAATTTCACCGGGGACGACACCGGAACGCAATTGAGGCCAATAGAGCGAATTCGGTGCGGTAATGAAAGAGGTCACTCGCAAATCGACAACTGATTCGCAAACGGTGCAATTTTGCGCAACGCTACCTCGAAAAACCGCGTTCTATCGAATCGAACCGAATCCGAGTAGCATTGGCCGATGTTGTCATCGAATTTTGCAGATTGCATCTTTCGAAAATCCGATCGCAATATCTAAAATTTCTTCTTTTTAAATAGATCCGAGACTCTTTACTGAACTTTTTCAGAATATGAACCAAGATATAGATTTTGTATTATATTTATACAACCGACCTCTTTTATTACCATAATTTAAAAACCTTTGTTCTAGAACAATGGTTTCCAATGTTTGTAAGTTGCATTTCAAATAATTTCTTGGTTATCAAGCAACTTCATTCATTAAACGCGTAATGTACATATTTCTACTTTACAATTTTTTTTTAAATTTATTATAATATTTGACACAAGGAATAATATTATATTGAAATAGGTACCTACCTATGTATAAAAATACGTTCCATGTAAATATTGGTAAAAAAAAAATACAAAACGAAATAGTGATTAGAAGACCAAATTTTTATCATTTTGCGAATGATGCAATGCTATTTGATGTGATGTTTTCGCATTACTATTTCATTATTTCTTAATACTTAATTTTCATTTCATAAATATTTTTAATGTGTATTAGATTTAATTTGTATATATTTTATAAATTGTATCAAGAAGTGTTGGAATGATTTTCATTTTAAAAATTGTCTAAAAGAAATATGCAAAAATTAAAATTCTATTTGTTGAAATGAAAAAAAAAATTATATACTAAAAAATGGGTGATAAAAAAATAAAATTAAAGCATGAGAGCTCAAAAAAGATCGAAATATTTTTTCGCCATTATTATTCAAGCGCCCAAATTTGGGTATCGCTGTCATAGAAGAATGAAATTTGAGTTAGCTTAACAATTTTAAATAATTCACTACTACAATAATAAAATCAGCGTTTGGAGTTCCAATTGTTTTCTTGTAATAAAGTGGGTTATAAAATGATGAATTCAAAAGTCATGGACTTTCACGTATCACCATCACTTAAGAGCCACTGATTCGGGCCAATGACCAAATTTTGATTATATCAACAAGTACTTGTATGTATGTATAAATTTGACTTGTGCGTAATTTCAACTCGAATTTAAGCTTGGCGCAATAGTTTCGAGCAATAATTTCGCATGTGATGCAAACCAAATTTAGGATTAAGAAATGCACATTTCGGAGACATCTACAGGGGAAAATTACCTCACAGTGAAATTTTAGGTCAAAATCGGATAGCCAAATTGCAACGGTCGGAAAATGCAAATCACGAACTAATCAATTCATAATTGATCGAAATATTGGCATTGAAATTGTTGAGGAAATTATAAACTACAAATTGATGTTAATTTATTCTAACGGTCTAATTGCGTGCACTTTCGAGTAAAAGGTCAATTATTTTCAAAATGGTACCGGCCTATTGAGTCGAATTTTTCGTGTCATTTTTTCATCGAATAGTTGAAACGTGAACGGTATATTTTATGTTAATTATATAATCAAATTGAACGTCGATGGCAATTATTCAAATTAAATAATTACAATTTTTTTTAATTTTACGAGCATATTTATCGGTGAGGGACAGTGTATTTAAGATTTATTCGCATTTAGACGTACACGGTAAAATTTAAATAGCCAAAAAATTCATTATACAGTCCACATTTGTACATATATAATTGATAATTAAATAAAAGAAAAATTAAAATTAGAAATCAAAAAGGGGCCTTTAGTAAATTTGAAATTTATAGAATACATATATATGTACATATAAGTATGTACATACATAAATCATATTTTAGTTTAAAAAGTATGTAATCAGAATACGGCTTTGCTTTAAAAAATAAAACAAATACTATTTTTTAAGGAGAATATATTAATACATCAAATTAATGATTTTTGTTTTAAAGTGTGCAGTGCTTTAAAAAAACAAAACAATTTAGATATCCTTACATGAGATTATAAAAAGTACTTCAAGTTTGAATTAGGTTTTGGGATTTATTTAAGTATTTTTTTAAAGATACTGGTTATTCAGTTACACCTTTGACCTCCCTTGTACATATATCAAACGTATGAAACTTAGTATATGTATGAAGAAACGTTTCGACATTTTAATAAGAACTATTATGATCATAAATAAATTAAAAATCTTTTAACACAGCATTCAAGAAAGTCCCAGATTAATTAAGATTTCGATTTGTTCTCGAGGAGCAGGTACATATGTATATGGATGCTCTTAAAGGCACAAACACACTGAATCGTACGATTGTGCTTTCCACCTGGGAAGGGCGTTGCTGCAGGTCATTGTTAATTCGTACCATCTCATTATTTCGACACATTTCTTCAAATATGGGAATCACCGTTATCGGTCACTGTCAAAATTATTTCAATACAAAAATAAATTACCACCAAAACACTCCAAGAGGTGAATTTTGGTGCCATAGCATAGATCAGGATTGCTAGCGGTTTTTTTACATGTGCAAAACTCTCTCTAAAAAAAAAAACGTGTCGCGTACTTTTTTGTGTCTGCGACTTAATTCAAACGCCAGAGCCTCAAAAATGAACTAATAGGAGAAATGCAGTTGAAAGAGCTTTACTTTGCAAGGTTAAAATATGTCATCTTCTATGTTTACGCAGATAAAAAAAATATTCATATATTAAATATTTATTAGATGTACTATCATTGAAATCGGTGAATTAATCAGGCGCGGCTCGTGCATAGGAACTGCGGCGCTGCAACACCCCCAGAAAAAATACAAAAAAATCACATTTGTATACATTTACAACTTGTGAATATAATTTAAATAAGAATGGTTAGATATTTGACATAATCATTATTAATGAGTATGTCAAATATATCTAAATACAAGTTGTAAATGCGATTTTTTGTAGTTTTTCTGGGGGTGCTGCAGTTCCTATGCACGAGCCGCGCCTGGAATTAATAAAACAAAATGGACTCTTTAAATCCTATTGTAACATTTGTTCCATATTGAATTTTTTTAATAATTATATTCGATGTATGTAAGCTGTTTTGGCTTTTTTAAGCTGAGAGATTTACAGCTTAAAAAAAATAATGAAAATAAAATAAAAAAAGTAATGCGTTAAAATTGAGAATATGTCTAATGCCATATTTCAGATATTGTCTTCTCGTATCAAAATTCAAATAATGTGATTTAAATATGTATAAATATACCTAAAAAAAATTCCCTACTAATGTTTATTTTTCATATACATAATTGAAATACATGTGTAGGAGTTGAACTCCACCGAATAATATGCCAGAACTTCCATAAACAAAGGAATTCAGTATCACTTCTGTGTTCCAGCAACAGTAAACAAACAAAATGAAATCGAACCTTTCTCAACTTTCTGATGATGCTTCGATGTCGTCTCAGCAGACTCTTGCCGCAGTACCTCAACGACTTCCCGCAGTACCTGAGGGTCTTCAGCCATCCACTGGCTGGACCCAAAGGCAGCAGGTCCGAATACGGAGACACCAACTGCCACATGTCTGACCACAGATCGCCGCCAACATCCATACCGACGTTCGACGCCATTCGAACTATTCGAACATGGCACACGTGTGTTTTATGTTACACCACAATGTCACAATGTTACACTCATAATACAGACACGATGAATAATTCAAAGCGTCACCGAAAACGATTTAAATTGTTAATCGAACCGCACGATGCGATCGCACTGCCTGCTTCCGGAATGGGATTCACACGCGGTGTTGTTGACGATGATTTTCCGTTTTTTGCACTGAAATATTTATATGCGAATTGTTGATTTACGTGTTCTAACGGTGGGTTGAGGCAAGTGTCGGAGAAAGACTGGTCTAATACAAATACTGGTCGGTCGTACAACGCGTTTCGTTTACGCAACGTTCGTTCTGTGAAAAACGAAAGTTGATATATGTATGTATGAGAGTGGGGGGACAATGTTAAGCTTTCACGATCTTTCACCTGAGTTTTTGCATGTGCATAAAACGCATACAGGTAGATTGTCGCACTTTATAGATACCTAAAATTTCAATTGATACTCGATCGCCATTCGAAATTGTATCAAAACAAATGCAAATGTAAAAAGTTTTCGTATGTTTTTAATTCAGATAGATTTGTTTGCCTAAATAAATGAGAATCACTGTTAGTTTATAATATAAAAAAGCTAAAGTATTTTTTGTATGTATTTTAAGATTGTATTATATTATTGTATATCATCATCAATAGCCATTTACCATCCACTGCTGAATGTAAGCCTTTTCCAACACGCTTCCACTCGTCTCTGTTTTGCGCAACTCTCATCCATCTCACCCCACATTTTCCAAATTTCGTCTACCCATCTTCCCCGCGGTCTTCTTTTTACCCTTTTACATTCTCTCGGGTACCATTCTAGCATTTTATTGTCACCTTTCGTTCTTTCTTCTAGCCACGTGGCTAGAATTTCTTTCCCATTGCCATTTCAATCTCTTCACTCTATCCACTATATTCACAACCTTTGTCATACTTCTCACCCACGTATTCCGTTTCCTGTCTTTTGCTCGTTATGGCAGGCATACAATGTTCCATACTTCTTTGAGTTATTATTGTTTACATTATATATATATATATATATATATATATATATATATATATATATATATATATATTATTTTCATATTATAAAAATGGAAAACGTTTTCACTATGTAAAATGAAATATTGCAAAAATAGTAATATTATCTGATCGTATTTGACCAAGCCATATACGAAGTTTCTTTGGTGCTTGGATCAAATTTTGTAATGCAGATTTCTAAAAACTGGATATTGCGATCTTAGCCCTTGTGAAAAACCACAAAAGTAATTTATTTTTACACAAAAATAAACAAATTATTTGTATGTATAATGTGTACATATATGTATGTATTATATAAAAACAATCAACAAATGCGATTTTAAATTAAAAATATTTGTTCTTGAAAGTTATAATTTTTGTTAACAAAAAAAACTTGTAATTTATGTAAATAGAAAGAGCGCTGAATCGAATTGTTAAATATTCACACATAAAAGTGCAATAGTGAGAATATGAATTTGCAAGCGAAGTTTGTATGTATGTATATCGATTTATATATGTACATATGTATTTCGGGTGCAAAAAGTATATTAAGCAAATTGGAGCGTTTCGTAAAGAGTGAACACACGAGTTCGTTGACTCGAACGATTTGAATAAAAATATGCTTACGGTGTGCACAATTATAAAAATGTTAATGCTCCTATATATGTACATATGTTCATACATATGTATGCACTTCGAAAAAGTTAATTTTAAACGCGGACGTTCGATTACGAGCCGAACTTGAAAAAGTATTCAATTGTACGTAAATTAGTACATTTCAAGAAATTTTCACACATTTGCGACGCGATGTACGTAAATGGGGAAAGTCCAATCAACAGAAAATGACCTATTCGATAGTTACTTTTATTTTTGACACTAAAATTTCTTAATTTAAAAATAAGTGCGAGTTAAATTACGGAAGCGAAAAGTGAAGGGTGTAAAATTATTAGCGAACGATTAGAATATTTTTATTTTTTGATTACATTAAAACTGCAAAAGGAAAAAATATATAACCGTTGACAAATAGTGTCATAAAAGCCTTCAGGCTTCAGTGATGGCCTCCTATTTAAATAACGTTTGCTGAATAGAAAGTGCAGCTGAGCGTGCAACGATGCAACTTAGGTTTATAAAAATCACGCACAAGAACAATTTTTCAGTTAATTCAGAATGTCAGAAAATTAATCTTCTTTTGGAAATAGATTTCCTTCCAAATAACCACTATATATTGAATCATAGAACCAAACATTTGTACAAGAATATAGTAGACAAATTACGGATATGGAATGAAATAATTCTTATCAATAAAATAACCGTGACAATTCTGCAAAAGAGAAATACAAAAAAATCTTGTAAAAACAATGATCTATTTTATATCATGTGGCTTTTTTTGAAGTGACACTTTTAAAAGATTCTAGTTTGCATTGCTTATTGAAAAGTTACATTATTGATTTGTGCGATGAGACTAACTAATTGATTGAAAAATGTTGTGAAAATAATGGAGTTTTTCAACTAAGGAATGCTATGAATTACACGTAAAAATGAGGTAAAAGACAAAACATTTGCATTGTGAGGCCACGAAGTTTACTTTTCCAGGTAAACATTTTTGTTTGTACGTACAATACGTTTTACAAACAAAAACGACGAAAAATTTTATTCGACTCAAAAAGAACGAGAAAAGAGTGGTTAAGTGCATGCTAAAATTATATGAAAAGGATATTATTGATCAGTTTAATTTACGGCACTTAGTTTTGATAGTTGAATACGAGTGTATTGTTGAATTCAATGTACGCATTTCTGAGGACAAATATTTTAAATAAATATATATGTATGTACATAAAATACATATATCTTATTTTTAATACAAAACTTCTTTTAAGAACGTAAATGTGAGAATGTTGAAATTTGGTTTCGTTAAAACAAAGGCTCGATCAACACAATTTACAGTATTTAAACAAAAACAACAACAACAGTACACAAGAAAGTGTGTGGCGTGGAAAATTGCAAAAACACGTGAAATTTTCGCTCTCGTATTTGCGTGAATAATACACATTCACATACAGGGTTGGCATTTGTACAACGATTTGTTTGAAACATTTGTTTATTTCTTTAAATATTTGTTAACATAGTTCTGAAGGACACGAGTTCAAGTTTTCAAGTCAAATCTTTTAGTCGGAAGTTACATAGTTTTATATTTTTTTCTGAAAATCAATATGTGATTAATTTCCTCACTGTTAATGAACTTTATTAATTATATTTTAAATAAAAACGAATCCAATAACTCGTATATGATCATATTTGCAACCAACCTAATATTAAAAAAAGGCAATACAAATTCAAAAAAATGTATCCTTTGGGTTAAGTAATAATGTATGTATGTACAGAACAAATCAAAAACACATTACTAATAAGTAAGATCAAGAAAAGACGGTCAAAAGATCAGAAGATCAAAAAATAAGACGAATCAATACGAGAGCCCAAAAAAAACAGCAAATGATCGATTTGAATCACCAGAAAAACTAGTCCGAGAGATTATACGATGCTCTTATTATACAGTTAACAACAACTGAGTAAGTTCAGGTTCAGACACACATCGAGTTAACGGTTAACCGCGAGAATGCCCTCGATTTACCGACAATAATCCGACACACTTGCGACCTACACACCGCAAAACACACGCACCGAAAGACATTTATATGTACATATATGCACCTGTCATCGGAGAATGAGTCGACCGTCGGAAAATTTCGAGAAAACCGAGAAAAACCCGAAGAGAAAGGCGAGCGTGAACGACCGAACGGTAAAACGCTACGACTGCGAATGAGCGAAAGAAACGAACCGTCTCGCTTTACTTCAGGGTTGGCACCGGTCTATTCAATTAATTCTATAATATTATATTATATTATTGTACCGGGTGTTTAACAAGCTAACAACACACCATTAATAATACGCACCATAAGCAATTATAAATAAATGTTCGCATTTGTACAATCGGCGAATGGTGATTGGTGTCAAATACAATTTATCATAAGATCCGAGTTTGTATCATTCAATAGTAAGTACACACATATGCACATTATATTATACAATATTGTTGATTGCTTCCGTAATGACGTCATACGGATTGATGGATGTCGTTAAGATATCTAAGAATCAAAACAACATGTATTTAATAGTGTTTTGATGAAAATTTGTTAAACGCATTAATTAATGGAGTGATTTTAAAGGTCAGATTAAATTGTTCAAGCACGTTGTGCTATTTTGAACGTGTTAGTTGTGCAAAATTTGCATTAAAAGCGATCGATCGGTCAATGGTTGAGATTTAGAAAATGAATGTGATTGATTAAAACTGGTCCCTCCGATCTAAACAAATTGTGCATAGGCATGTTAATATTGTGGCAATTTACCGATGAGACAAGTTGCCGGTTTTTAATATGTAACGTATTATGACTTTACCTCGGATTTTCACTGGGGCAATATCCTTTTGGGGAAGTTGCCAATGGCCTTATTGGTAACATACACATGTATATATGAATTAAATAATATCTAGACTAGTGGAAATAAAACAAACGATGTTCTTTTCTTCAACTATCAACCTGAATAGGTCCTTGGGACATGAACTATATTTTTAAATTTGAAAGAGAATTTTGGACCTCGTTTATAAAATTGGTACTCATAAATAACATAATATTATCCATCTTTTCTCGTTTAAAAAATAGTTTATAAATTATATAAATTATAAATTATAATAATAAAAATTTTATAAATTATAATAATTCCCTGAAAATATAAAGTTACAGTCCAGTTCAGCTTCTGAAGTGGCCATTTTTTCATTCATGCCCTAATTACCACCCGACCTTTATAATAACCATTAAGAGTTTTTTAACCAAAGAACATAACAAAAGTTCAATCTGAGTAACATCTTACTACCGAAGCGCTGACTTAAGAATATATTCTGCCATTACCATTGCCATTCAAAACTTTTTGATTAAAAAAATGTTAATTTAATTTTATATACGTAAACTTTACATGTTTATGTACAGTAAATACCAAAAACATCGAATGTACGCAATTGGTTTCATCAATTTTTTTTCTATTTTCAATGGTTATCAAATAATCATTTACAAAAAAAATCATTAAAAAAAATGATTAGGATTAGATTCATACAAAGAAATTGTATTAAAAATTTATTAACCTTTATCTATTCATATAATATATTACAAAAACACTGGTATTACTTTTACTAAAGAATTTATTCGGAAAAAAATTCTAAAAGCTAATAATTTTCTATGTGAGTCAAAACAAATGTCAGTGTTTTTAAATGTGTATTGATAAAATTTGATTATAAAAATAGCGTAGTAAATTACAAATTGTAATTCAACCAAACGTATTCTGAATAATTGGTTTTAGCACTTTTACGATGAATATCGAAACGTTGTCATCAGATTACATAATATAAGTTCATGGATACAAAATTAAAAAAAATAAGGACAAAAACTGCATAAATACAGTTTGTAATTCAAAAAACTGTCATCAAATCAAGGACTAGTTTTTAATCGAGTGTTTTCCATAATTAAAACGACTTAACAACCGTGAGGTTAAATTATATATTATATTTAAAAACAAGTCGATAATTGGTGGAAGCCCTGTTCCAGAATCGAAAGTACCGACAGCGCGATCGTATGATCAAAAATAATCAGTATAAGTACATTCGTACATATTCCAATTAAGTATATAATATTACGTGGCACGAAAACGTAGCAATAGAAGCGATTATAAAGAAAAATGCATCGAATGACTAAAAGCTGATTTTCCCGGCGTATAATGACTTTTTGGAAAAGTATGAAAATCATAATGACAACCTATCGATGCAGCAAACGAACATTTTGACCAATAATCCATTATAAATATCGCACGAAAATACAGTATCAACAACGTCCATGGCAATTACGATATCTACGTAATGACATATTTAAGTAAATTACTAAACGCTTATTATTCGAAATATTATGCAATTCGTATTCAGAATTCAAATGTAATAAAAATTTGTCAACGTTATTATGCATAAGACTTTCCATCATGCAGAATTATTAATAATACATTTAATTTTTTTTGCAATTAAATTTGAAGTACCAATATATAATACTTTCTAAATCAAATTATGTATCTAAAAATGATGTTGCACAATCGCTAAGATGACTTGGAATGACTTGCTTAATATTATATTACATATTTATTTGAAATTGTCATTACTCTCTTAAAACACAATAAAGTTAACTTTCTTACAATTTAATAAACCAATTCAATACTCGATAAATAATCAAAGCATGAACTAACTATGTATTTATGTATGTGCATTTTAATTTTTAAATTGATTCGCATACAAAAAAAACACGAAAATACACTACGGTGAAATCCATTTATTTTTACTAGCCTCTTATTATCTGTTAACTGTTAAAACGTGTGGTAAAAATTCGTTAATTTCAAATATTGACATGATATATTAATAACAGTATTACAAATCTGTTAATTTGTAGACACTTTCTCCAGACGCTACATTTCAAGTTTCTTTGAAAAATGCTACATACGTAGGTTCATAATAATTTGTATTCGTTATTTGACAGAGAAAGTTTAACGATCACCAAAAACACCATACCTACCAAATTAATTACACACAAAGTAAAATTTACCCGAATCAACGTCATATGGTTATTTTATTCAAATCCGTACGCATAAATTTTATAATATTTTTTATGTTGCATAAGACGAATTTCTAAGACTGCTATTCCATATATAACATGTATGAATGTACGTACAAGAAAGCGGAAATGAATTACTTAAAAGCATTTACTATATATATAATTTAAAAATAAATAACATGGGAAGACAAAATATTGACCTTACACATAATTATAGAGTAACGAATAAAAGTTAATATGAATTGTAAAATTAAAAATTCCCCACATAAGAAAGAACAAGTCAAGGAAATCAGTCGTACATTTTTCCAAATACATAAACCTTCACTTGAGTATGCAAAGTACTTTGATATGGTCTTTTATTAAAACTATGGCCTTAAGAATTTTACAAAACACTTTTGATCAGTGTATTAAAAATTAAGAATTTTAAAAATATTTTTAGAGATCCAATTGGATCAAAAGCGAAACGGTTTTCAAATACAAATGTTTTATCAATTTTTCACGCCTCGAATTCGCCATCTACGCTTCAACACACGGATGATTCTTTTTATGGATTTTGTCGAATCTTTCAAAATCTATACAAATCTGACCGAGTCGTGAGGCGTAAAGCGTGAATCCAAACCATAATATAAAAATACAAACTTTGAACGCTCATCTAGCATCATTCTGAAGAATTTTTGTCTCTGGATTCGAATTGGCATTGTACTTGCATCTGGACGAGTCCGGCGTGCAGGTTTTAGATATGCAAGATGACACTTACTGATTTAACTGACGAGTCGACACGTTAATTGGTGATTGCGGGACATCACCTGGTAGAGTTAGTGATGCGGCTTCTTACCTCGCGCTGCCAACAAACGATAATAGTAATGGTTTTTGATTCAAATTCAACTCATTGTATTTGTACACACATATCAGGAAATAATCAATTGCATTCACAGAAGTTTCGCATTTTCGAAATACGATAAAAAATTTCAATACATATAGAACGCATATTGTTCGCAGTTGTGTACCAGATTCGATACAATCTATGAGTAATAATTCACTTGGACATATAGTCCGGATATTAGCCGGTATAGTTGATATTGTCGATGTGGAGAAAGTAGAAATTCGACGACTACCTTGTATACATTGGGTGCAATAAAAAAAAAATACTTTTCCAATATAGCTCACGGTACAATTTTGAAATCGTATAAGTAAAAAATGCAGATAGTATTATAGAAACCGGTATAGTAAAAGCGATTGATTAAAGCTTGAAAGAATTGACGTCCTACTTAGATCAAGTTGCGCAGTTCAGATTAATTGTACTTGATTGGTTTTACGTCGATATTTATTTACAAATTTATGTTCGAAAAATAGCAGAAACTGCCAGAGTGAACAAATATCAATTAATATATTTTCGAAAGATCAGTAGTGTCATGTAAAAATGATCTAACTTAACATTAATTTGTCATACACGAGTGATTAATTTTGGTTAAAATTGAATACTTGTGTTACAATTTATTTACATGTAATCGATGTTCCAAATACGTTTCACAATGTATTATTATTATTATATTTTGTTCCAATTTGTTGAAGCTCTAAACACAATTTGCTTTCATATGAAGAGGATTATGAGTATTTTATCTCATCAAAAATATACCAATAGAAAAAAATAGCCAGCTGAGAAGAGAGATACTTTTTTTTATGAAAGCAATATGATGTCATATAAATATGAATGCCCGTGAGGCGCCGGGGGCGAAGGCCCGGGGGCGCCGGGGGCATTCGCCGGAGGGGAACTTCGTAAACAAAACGGTTTCTATGACGATTCGATATATTTTTTTTCGATTCAAATAAATTTAATAAAAAAACAAATGCATATTTACTATTGATCCGCCGTGTTTAACCCGTTTATATAACAAACACTGAGCGAAGCCGGGTAAAACAACTAATGTCTTTGTAAAAAGCGATTAAATTATTTACATACATACATATATATGTAGGACTCGGCTAACTATACATACATTATTTTACATTTTTAATCCTAAATTGATTGTGCAGTGAATATTTGATTATGAATGGAAGCAAATAGGAATAATTTAAATAATTCATGACCTTAATAATTCAGCTCTTATCAATAAAACAGTGAGTTCCGAGTGACCCAAATATAAATTGGCATCGGTGACAACTACCGCCTGGGTCATGTGACCAAATTTGTCTAACAATCGATTAAAACAAACAAAAAAATTACAAATGACGACAAAATCTGTTTTTCAGAGGAGTGAAAAATTCATCGTTAAAATGCAAACAAACCAGTCCCAATGAAATACACAATCGATAACAAATGATCATTCGAGTCGATCTAATAACATACCGATGACTTTGCAGAATTAAAACGCTATTATTTCGTAAAGGTATTCAAATATGACAATGACAAGCCCCTACAAGCAGGTCAAAAACTTTCATAGATGACACGGTTTTCATTCCGATGTTGCAGCGACAACTACCAAGTGGGTGTATGTTGGTTTTTTTTCTCACGCTAGATAAATCGTCTAGAGAGATCGATACCTTTTTGCTGGTGGAATTTGGTTGAAGTGTGAAACATACACACAATAAAATTAAATGAAAACTTTTTTCTATCGATCGTCTTATGCTGCGTACGGACCAAACCAACGACGAATTTGGTCCAACGATTTAACCAGCAGGATTAAACCAGTAGCGTACAAAATATCGAAATAAAAATTAAATTTAAAAATTGAAATTAAATATCAAAATTAAAAATATTATTATTATATTAAAATTAAATTCAAATATCAAAATAAAATTATAATCAATATATTAAAATTAAAATAAAATATTGAAAGTTAAAACAGAACATGCCCAATTTAAATAAATTTTCGAGATTGACCTAAAATTAGATCATCAACAATCACATACAGATAATCCTCGACTTTTGTTTGTCGAAGATGTTTTGACTTACGTAGATACGCCTAAGATCGAAAAAAAAATCAAAGAATTATTATTTTTACTTCCCCGTAATGCGCAGCTACTGAGCATATATCATGTGTAAGTATGGGTGACCGAGTTGATGGCTTCAACCCGAGACGTTGTCGGTTTTATCAAAGGAAATTTTTTTGTCTTCAATTGTTTCTCTCGTCGAAATAAATCAATTAATTAAATCATTTCAGAGGTAAATTTTATCGGATAATGTCTTCAATTGTTTCTCTCGTCGAAATAAATCAAATAATTAAATCCATCTCAGAGGTAAAATTTATCGGATAATGTGTGATTATTAATTTTATTTCGACGAAAGAAAAAAAAACCCTTTGACAAATCACCGACATTTTTTTTGTTAAATATTTCATCGACGGCGAAACACATTGGTGTATCGTGACGACTTTTTTCGCTCGTAATTATAATATTTCTCTGGTTGTAATGCATAATATAAGCATTTTCTATCAAAATGTACGAGGCCTTAAATCTAAACTGGATGAATTAGGTTCTAACTCGGCTATTCAATGTGCTGACATCCTGGTACTAACGGAAACCTGGCTTGACGACTCTGTGCATGATTCTTTTTAATTTACATTAATGACATCTCAAAAATAATTAAGTATTCAGACTATCTTTTATTCGCCGATGACCTTAAGCTTTTTAAGACAGTTAAGTCTCATAGTGACGCAGCCCTTCTCCAATTGGACTTAGATGCGCTGTCAAGTTGGTCTGTCGATAATAAATTATTTTTTAGCATTCAAAAATGCTGTGTTCTCAATGTGACAAGATCTTCAAATCGCTTGATTTATCCATATCGCCTAAGTGGTGTTGAATTAAAGTTTGTAGATGAATATTGTGATTTGGGGGTCTTGTTCTCGAATAATTTTCAATTTAAACGACACATAGACAATATTTGTTTGCGTGCAACAAAAATGCTGGGATTCTTACTAAGAGTTAGCAAACCTTTCCAGAGTACGTTGGTGCTTAAAATTCTTTATGAATCTTTAGTACGTAGTATTCTAGAATTTTTTTCTATTATATGGAATCCTACCCATATAACTCATTCATTGAAGATTGAGAGAATCCAAAAACGGTTTCTCAGATATCTTTATTTGAAACAGTGTGGTTATTATCCTTGGCTATATCCTAGTGCATTCCTATTAGGGGCGTTAGGCTTCAACTCATTGGAGTCTCGTCGGAATATGTTACTGGGAAGACACTTTTTTAAGCTGTTGAATGGGATAATACACAATCGTCAGGTTCTAAAGGAATTTACGTTTAATGCACCTTGTAAATTCAGGGACTTGAGAAATCGTGATTTGTTTGTTCCTCCTGTGGCTCGCACAAATATGTTGTCAACGGCTCCTATATCTAGAGCGATATATCTGCTTAACAGGATTTCTGGTGAAATTGACCTCTTCAATATAAAATATACTAATCTGGTTGAGTGGTTGTTGAGGAATGCCAGTGGTTGATTTTGCCTATTATAAATATTAATGATTGTTATTACTTTATCTATGTTTTTTCTTTTTTTTATGATTTTATGATTTTAATGATGTTGTGTTAATATTGTTATTATTATAAGTTATTATTACTGTTATCATGTTATTATTACTGAATGACCGGCCACAGCGACGCGTTGGAGATCTCTGTAATGTCACTGTGGCTAATATGTTAAATAAATAAATAAAAAATAAAAAAAACATCGTCGTAATTCAAAACATTGTTGTAATTCAAAACATCAACGATGATCTAATTTTAGCTCAATCTCGCTCGTTAGCTTAATTTTGATATTTAATTTCAATTTTTTTATTTAATTTTTATTTCGATATTTTGTACGCTACTGGTTTTAAAAGTTGGCCCAAAATCGTCGTTGGTTTGGTGCGTACGGACCATTATGCCAAACTTTTAAAATTTTCGGATCAAACTCGGGGTTTATTTAATTATTTATACATTTTTTGCTAATAAAAACACCTTGATCTTTAATTAACACTAAAACTCCCAATAATAATCTTAATATACTAAAACTTATTAAAATTAAAATATAAATTAAACAAATGGATTTCATTTTTAATAAAATAATTATTTGAAAATGGAAGATTACGAGCTATTGCTCAATCAAATCGTTATTAATTTTAAAATCAAATACATTAATAATAACATATGGTATAATTTCAATTTAATATTTTGTAAAAAGTGGGTCATGATTTATCTAAAAAATAACTATTGAATACAGATTTTTTTAATAAAATTTTCAACGACTAATGAGATCAGATTAATTACGTAGCAGGTTTGCGAAAAATACTTTAAAATAATTCACAAGTCTACACAAATTTTTGAAAAATCGCAAGCGAGTGCAAATTGACTCGCTAAAAATTCACCACAGCACAGTGTCAACAATGATGCATGCGTCTACGGTCAAAAACAAAAAATACATACGGAATTAAATTCGTATCGATATTACTTCATGGTATACAAACAAACAGGGCCGTAGAGAGAAAACTCGGGTCCCGGTGCAAATTTGAAAATCCGGGCCCCCCTTGACCCATTTTAGTAAAAAAGATTTCAAAATATGTAAAAAAAAATATGGATGTTATTTATGGAAAAGCAAGTACATACTAGGTTAATGTATTGAATTTGGGATGATTTTTTTCTGTGAGAGCTTTTTAAAATGTCTATATATATATATATATACATATCCATATGTACATCCTTCAGATTGATACATATTTATTGTAGGTTAAAATAATCTACATAGGAAACAGTTGAATAATAAAAATGAATTCGTAAACGAAAAATATTATTAATTTAAAAACTAACTTTGATTTGAAATATCCTAAATCCAGTCTACCCTTTGCAATTAAACAGCAAAATTTTGACGTGTTTGAATAACGTATTTTCCTTAAGTCAAAAGACAAACGGATACTTTTAACGATTAAAATCAATTATTTATTATTATATTACTGTTGAATTATTTTAGGAATAGCACGTGCATCGCATTTGCAATTTTAAGTTAAATGTGAAAGATTTTATCTTTATTATCGATGTAAAAATGCACTAATCTCGTACTTTTAACTGTCCGCTTGTTACCTGCTTGAATCGGCCAAGGGTTACTTTACTAATTTGTATTGGATATTGTGACGAGGGAACTGACCATTATGAACACCAGAACGGATCTTTCTCTAAATTTTATTATGTCATAAAAAGTAGGTAAAATATGTCACTCGAAAACAGTTATACCATTTTTCATAGTGTCCAAAAAACCCTAAGAGTATAAAGGTCAAATTATGCTTTTATACTTTTGCTAAAAATGTACATATTATTTACGGGGGCCCCGGGCCCCCTTCGAAAGCCGGACCCGGGTTATTTGCATACCCTTTCCCCCCCTCTCGTCGGCCCTGAAAACATACATATATAATAATATGAAGTATGATATTATACAATCGAGCGTGTTTGTCTCCGGACGAAAGGACGAGCCTTTGTACTTTTGACACGATTTGCATGCGATTCACGTGCCATTGTTATAAAATTTAATTATTCGCAAGACGTGTGATGCATGGGTTTGGCCGATTCGAATATAGTCCGGACAAAGATTGTCTCTTCACTGGTGAGTCAATGTAACGAGAATGAAACAACAAAAGGAGCAAAAGCTATGAAAATCTCCGCTGCGAGCGACTTTCCAGTGTGAAGTAACATCAACGAGAAAGAATAAAGCAATTGGGATGAAAATTCGTTCTGAAGTTTGAAAATTAACGATGAAAATGAATGAATATTTATATAAATGATTTGTAATTTTGAAGGATAACAGTTGGGTGAAGAACGAGACGTAAACAAAATATGTATACGCTGCATTCTTTGAGAGTTATAAATTATTTGAAAATGTTCAATGTTGTAAAAATTGGTTATTCTTCTTTTAAATATTCAAAGGTTATCAATTAGCACATATTGTTGCATAAAATTAGTGATGCATCATACCTGCTTAAGAAATTTTTGAAATTATATATGCGAATATTACATAGTATATTACATGTTTGATCCCCTTAAGTTCATATAAATAAATGTACCAAAATTTGCGAAATCGATCTCAGTTTGCCGAATTGCAAGCCGTTTGAAGCGATCATTGTTGTTTTGAACATTTTCTTTTGTGATAAAAATTACTTTTTGTAGTTTTTTATGGTTTCGTATGAAATGATATTGTGTATGCAATATTTTTTGTTTGTTTGATTTGTTACAAGATAATCAGTAGACGTGTCAACAGCGTTCTAAAAACTGAAATTAAATTCGTAAAATCCGACTACTTAAGACAAGTTGTAAATGAAATTATGCACATTGAGGTCAAAATGATCGATATTGAAACTGGTTTTTACGCGAAGAAGTATGAGACACTTTACCAAGGTTTGTCCGTGACACCATGATATACGCAATTTTGCCAAGTGCGAAAGTGCACTCGGAGTAAATTTGTTAAATTGAATAAAATATATAATTAGACTAGAATATTTAAAAGGAAGAAGATAATTTATGCAAGACTTATTGTGCAGATTTTAAAGATATTATAAAAAAATAATAGCTATTTTAATCACGAAGCGATTTTAAATTCATATATTGACGTCTTCAAAAGGAGCTTCATTGTTGTTAGTTTTCACACGAACACAATAATGAGAATATTAGCCAGTATAAGCCCGTCTTCAAGGCTTAACAATATGGATAAACAAAATAACATATTAAAAAAAAAAACAGGAAAACAAATATAAAAGTCAAAGGGTTCACATATTTTAATAATACGAGTTTATATATAGTATATTATATTGTAGTAAGTAAGATTTCTCCTTAACCTTCAATCAAAAAGGTCGCTCGTCAAAAAAGACAGGTAGATTTGACGATGCCAAAATAATCATCAGCAAATATGTATAATAACATTTTTGTTTATTAATCATAAAGCAAAATATAACGAGAAAATTCATTGAAGATCAAGACGTTAAAACGAGGCCAGGGACAGCACAGAAATATCTGCAGTAAGCGATAATATAATTACAAGAAATTAAATGATCTTAAAAAATATATATGAAAACAAACTCGGATATAAAATTTTCTATTCAAAACCCAAACAAAATATTGATATATAAATTTTTCGAAATCAATATCATAATAAATAAAACGCCATCTATACAAACGCAGAAACACCTGTTGATTGCTACAGGTGAGAGCAAGCGTATTACAATCTCAAACCAGTTTGCGGATCATTGAAAACGTCAGATATAAACATAGATGTCGTAAAATACAATAATGTTCAAGTAAATAAAATACAAAAGGATGTGGTATTTATTTTCAAATATTTTTATCATTCCTTATCGTAATTTACATACATATGCAGCACAATAATAATAGTCACTCTATCTAGCTATTTATTTATATTCATACCCTAAATCCATCGTAAGCATTAGATAATATCACACTGGAATGGAACCCTATTTACAGAAAATACTCAATTTTTTTTAAATATTTTATTCGATGTGACTTCATCAATATAATATTTATACATATGTACATGTGTATGTACACACATGCTAGAAATCAATAAAAGTAAAAATATATGATGTATTTCTAAAACAATTACATATACATATGTATATTAGATATACATATGTATACGAGTATACTTTGTTTATTTGTTTGTATCAAATTTTAATTACTCGTAGTATTCTCACTTTCTTGAATGACACTGAATCCAGAAGATAACAAGTGAACTTGAGGATAGTGTTATTACGAAAAGTTTATCTTAGTGCATAAAATATGTGTGCATAAAATATGATAAGTAAGTACGTAATGAATATTAAAATTTAATTAAGGAAATAAAATTTTTGAATTGCAAAGACGAAATAGTGAAAAAAAAACAAATTTAAAAATTATTTATTTAATTTATTATTATTAGATACTCGTAGAAAAATAGTAAAAATCGTCCCTAGTTTTATTTAAAAAGTAATACCAATTCAAAATGACAGAAAATCGAGATACTACCAGTGGTGTCACCCTAATGGTTTCCATGGGTTTCCGGAAACCCGTTGTTAAAAATCAAAAGTTTCCGGAAACCCGTTATTTAATCTAAAAATTCATATAATTTTTGTCAAAAATTATACAAATCTTGAAAACTAAATGAACTTTCATGTAATAGTGCCTTGGACGAAAAAAAATGTATATACATATCTAATATATAATTTAAAAAGAAACTTTGTAAGTATGTAATGTTGGTTGGTCGAAAACAAATCAAAGTTTCTATGACGACGATTCTATATATATTTTTTTCGATTCAAATAAATTTAATAAAAAAACATATGAATATTTACTATTAGATTCGCCGTGTTTCAGCTGTTTATATTACAAATACGGAGCGAAGCCGGGTAAAATAACTGGTATACAATATTTTCAAAATAGTTTAATTGAAAAAAAAAATTGGAAACCCGTTGTTCCAAAATTGGGGTGACACCACTGGATACTACAATTAAGAATAATGTCTTAATCACAAAAGTACATTAAATACTGCGTTCGAAGAAGGATTCCGAGCGATTGAAATAAAAGTAGAAAAAATAAAAAAAACTGAAATTCGAAAAGATTTTGTCTTCGAAATAATTCAGCGAGATTTGTACACATTTTTTTTGTGAGGAAGATTAAATATAAATTGAAAAAAATAATCATCAAAGATAAATACATTATGTATACAAATTTTACGAACGATAATATATAATTATTTATTAGGTATTACAACACCTTGCTGAAGAAACTGTTTACCGACAGCGATGTCTGAGACAAAATGGCGAAAAAAAAATTCATCTTACGGAATTAAATTCTACATGCAAAATTCACTTTTTTGTATATAATATTGACATTACTTTTTTTCAATTGCTCTTTGTGGTGGGGTTTGGTGCATCCGCTCTAAAATCGCCAGATTAACAGAACGGCAGCTTTAAACGTAATTCTCGTTTTCTCGAATGATAGATTGCACATCAGATGACGAGTAACCTTTCGATGTGCACAGATGCAATTATTAAAATTGAGTTGGATCTTTCTGGCGAGTTTAATAAGGCAAGATTCGATAAGTTCCGAATCTTGCCTTATTAAACTCGCCTGAAAGATCCAACTCAATTTTAATAATTGCATCTGTGCACATCGAAAAGTTACCCGTCATCTGATGTGCAATCTATCATTCGAGAAGATGAGAATTGCATTTAAAGCGGCCGACCGTTATTCTGTCGTTCAATTTGTCTGGCGATTTTAGAGCGGATGCACCGCATCCCTTTGTGGTATGTACGAGATCAAAAAAATAAAGTAAAAAAAGAAACGACACTTCCGAACAGATGCGTTGAATCACCCGCCTATATTAACCAGACAGATTCCCTACTTTGTAGAACAAAGCGATTGTACACATACTACACACAGAATGGCAAAAATACTCATTGCACACAAACACACACACTACCCGTTTTTCAATTGCACAAGCGGGACGGGCAACGACCCAAAGCAGTCGCCACAAAAGCCAGCAAGCAGCGAGCTCTATAGCCAGCTAGCTATAATAGCTATATAGCCCAGCCATCGGAGCGTCCATCAACTTGCGAAACGCAAACGAAAGTGAAAATCGGAGCGAACGCTATAAACAATGCGGCTGTGTGAGTCGTGCGACATACCAGGTCTGCGGAGTCGGTAAACAAAACTCCGACTCCGACTCCGACTTCACCAAATGCAATGAAAATCTAGCACTCGGAAGATTTCAATTACGATCACACAGCGCTGAAAGATCTCACCAGACTTGGAGCCAGCGGAGTATAAGCGGTGGAGCGCGATCTGCCTCAAGGTAAAAGGTGTGCGATCGCTGGCTGCAGATGCGCGTGGGCGACGTAAACACGACGACTTGTTCTGTCGCAACTGTTGAGAATATCTTTATAGGTTCAATGGACCTATGTGGATAATACGAGTCCCAATCCTTGAATTTATGAATTGGGGTGTCAAATTACAAACCAAAAGTTTCAGATTTTAAGATAAGTTCTCGTTTAAAGCACGCTAAAATTCGTTGAAATTCCAATAGACTGAAAAGGTTAATCGTTTTTATGGAATGTATGAAGTATTTTTATGTATTTTAATTTTATTTACTTTGATTCTAATTTTTTTTGTATAAATGATTTTACATAAATATTACCAACACGTATTTGTACGTATTCGACGAACCGTGGACTTTTCGTTAATTTCAGTGTTGTCCCTTTCACTAAACCGTTTGAAAAGTACGATTTCAGGGACTGCAAAAAGTATGAATTTTGACAAAATGACGATATTCTAAATTGCAATATATTGTGAAAAATTGACGAAGACAGTGTAAGTTCGAAGTTTGGATAAAAAGTATGTGAAAGTTTTAGAGTGGTGTTGTCTAGAGTTGGAGCGGAACATAGCTGAAAATTTTGACAGCTCCAGAATATTTTGCAATTTCATTTAAACATTTTTTTCTAATTTATACTATATAATTAGATATTCGCAAAGGCACTCGAAATATCAATCCAAATTTAGATTGAAACGTTCGTACAAGAAAATTTTAAGTTGCTAGAATTCGTTGGAGAAGGCCTTCAAAATTCCATAATTTCAAAGCCTCAATAATCAAATATATATACATAATATACACTTAAGATATTTTAAGTATAGAATTTCTTATATTTGAATATGTTTTGTATTAAAAAGTTAAAATTCTGTATTAAGTAATCTGAATTTACGAATATATTTTCAGCATTTCATTTGAGATCGGAATCGATTTTTAACAAAGAATAGCACATGTGCTTTGAATAAATTACATTATGTTATTTTTCTCACGTGCTTAGAATAAAAACTATTACATAATTAATCATTATTACGAACGTTTACGCTTTGAATTTATTTTCCTGTTATTATAACAGATCGAGGAATCTGATTAAAAAAACAAATTGCAAAATTCATGATAATCATAATATACACGTATGTACCTATATTCATATACATATACGTAATGTAACAATCAATAATTGCCATTCAACTTAAGGATAATGTTGGAATAGATACAATGACTCTGAAAAGACGGTAGCTTCTAAGAACTGAGATTTAATAAACTGAAATATTACTCTTGCACAATAGATTCAGAGTAAATCCAGTTAACAATAAGCACTTTAAAATGCACGATTTGGATTTTATAAGTTTAAGACAAGATATGTACATTAACATTAATCATTGTTGTTTTTGCAAAATTCACATAGTAACTTATTTTTACACTAATTTTTATGTTGTAAATAAAAAAATCAAGGTTTCAAAGCAATGAGTACATCAAAACAAATAAAATGCACGCGAAAACAAAATTAAAAATCGTGATTATGTAAAAATCAACGAATTAAATACTTAATAAAAATTCTATTGACTTGTTTAACTTATTATAGCATGATAATACAACATAGCGATGATAATACGATTTTATAGAGCAGCTGATATATTACAATATTATTTTGAAGGCAGTCTTATCTTTTTCTTTCAGGTCGTGCCCGCGTTGAAAGTGCATTTTTTGAGATCGAAGCTTTATATTCCGTAAACTTTGGACCGATATTTTTTGCATAATTTAAAACGATTGGTCTAGCGCCCAATCAAAATAACGAATGATAAGTGAAAATATAATTAAACATAAAATTCAATAACAGATATGGTTCATATGAACATAAAAGTAATATTATTGAAATGCAGAAAATTGGCTAACCACACCGTTTTAATTTTAGACGTACGTATAATATAAAGAAAGTTGTACAGTATTACCCATTCAAATTGTGGCGATAGCGATTGGCAAATCGTAGCAGTAAAAAAATAGTAAGGGGCATCAAACTCTGACCTCAACTTGTAGATTTGAAAAACGTATCAACCGTGAAGGCACGTAGTGCTTTTTACTTACCTGAAACAAAGAAAAGAAAAAATGTTACAAGAATCAATAAAAATAAAAATATTATATTTTTTTTAATGTACATAATAGGGTCGAGATGTCCGTTAAGAAATAAACGTCTATCAACGGTTTATTACGACCGTTAAACAGACGTTGTGGAGAGTATGTTTTCGATAGCAGTGGAAACGACGTGTAGTTTACTAATTGTACAATCGAAAATATCTAAATCGTTGTGATATACGGATTTGAATAACTGTAGTGGTTAATAAGTAAGATAAGAGTCGCCGATCACGATAGACGCATGATAATCGACCGAAAACGGGTGTAAATTGTGCGTTTCTGTATTTGTAGAAAAAACTCGATCTTCTTATATTGCCTAGTTGAGACAAAGGCCAATTCAATGTCGTAGGAAACACTTGCAATCTTCGATAAAGGTGAGTGATACATACACTACGTACAGACACGAATCATGGCATTTATGGCATGAAATTACACAGATGTAATGCAAACAATAATGACATTTAAACAGCAGCTTGAACAATTACATACATACAAGAGTAATCATTTGTGACTAGGTTGAGGCGAAAATAAATAACCATGTAATAGAAATCTTCATTTAACCCTTAGACTTGCTGACCAACGCCGATCGGCGTTTTGCCAACAAGTCCACGAGTCTGCAATACGCCGATAGGCGTTGTTTTTTGAGTATGTAAAAAAATAAACAAGAATACTACCCGCTAAGCCTTTCCAGGTAGCAATGAATAAAATGCATTGAACATGGGTCGTGTAATCCATATCAATGTTAATAAAGACTGGTTTACACCGGAATTTCTGAATTTATAACCATAGCAGAATTCCTCGATGAAAATCCCTAACTGCTGATTATTTTAGATTGTGGCTTGGCATTTAAATTGTGAGCATTACATTTTAACAACAATGAAGAAGATGGAACTAGTTTTGGAAAAATACATTCATTAATAGACTTCTTTTGTTTAATTTATATTGTTGCAAGATATATGTATTAGATAGTCTAAACACACCTTTACAAAACTCCAAATCCTCGGCGGTAGTTATCTAGGGTTCGTTTGGCAAATATTATTTTATAATTTTGTGAAAATTCCCCAATTGGGCTCTTGAAAAACTTTTTTTTGATAATGTTGCGCCCACGTGACACTGATGTCTAATCATAAGTATGTTTCAATTTTTATTAGATGTAAAATATAATATATTAAAATTAACTTTTGACCTGCGCGGCTATGTCAGTGCGGCATTGTCGGGGTTCCGAGATACAAACATATGTATTTACTATGTGTGTGCACATATATTTGTTTAACATTGAATGATTTTCATTTCAGGCATTAAATACATATTTAGTTTGAATTTGCCAAATTTTGACTTCTTACATTGAGATCCAGATATACAAATGTATATATGTAAAAACCTTCGTAAAATTCTAAAACACGAACATCATAAACTTGATATAAAATATATGTATGTAGCATTTTCATAATAAGTTTTAGCCATAAAGAGAATATATTATTGTAGATAACATCATAGACAAGACCGAGAAACACACGCAAGGTATTAAATATATGTAAATAAAAAAATCAAATAAATAATATTTATTCATCATAAAATCAAATATTGACAACAGAAATGGAATCAAATTTCGTACTAACTTACTGACATGACGACATTTGTTGGGACAAGAGTAAATATGATTAAAAAAAACGGACATACAAACAATGATTGAAATAATGAGAATTCAACTTCAGATATAAGCGCCGACCTTCCGGCAACAATAGTCATGCAAGAAAAGTCGCTTTAGCCATGAACTTCATGAGAACTCCTAACAAGGAATTATCGTATTCCAGTTCCAATACTAACTCCACCAGACGAACGGTATAATGAGGCCTTACTCAATCACAACTAGTAAATAAATAATTCAATCCCAACAAAAACATTCAACGTGGATACAAGTCGATCGTATAGTATAGGAAAAATCGTTTGCGAAAAACGAGATTTTCCTATACACAGTGGCTTTCGTGGCGTGCATATTATATTGATCGCGTTTACTGCGAAACCTCACTCTACTAAAATAAAGGCGTACAAGGTCTGCCCAATACGTTATTTGCATTTGAATTTCAGAAGGTAAGCATCTCAAAGTCGTAAAAATTAAGCTTTCAAAATGACAATATGGATCGACTCAAATGTCAGTCATTTCATTCAACAGGTATAATTTACAAGTTTCATCCGTAAAATACTAAATACAGGTATAATTTACAAGTTTCATCCGTATATTTGTGCTTGATGTAGCGATAAACATTCATAATAAAAAGTCTATAAGTATAGTGTTTTTATTTTGTACGATGAGTGGTGGTGATCATTTTGAATGGAATTGTTTTTATGGTTGGAAAAAAAAAGACAATTCTGAAATGATACGAGTCGATTAAATATTGTACATTAAAATATTGTTCATATTGTATATTAAAATATTGTACGTAGATATGATAATATTTGAAACAATCGAAAACGTCATCAAATAACATTTGTAACGGCGGTTCAACGGAAAATTAATTAATCATCTGAAAATCCTTATCGTATCGGCAATTATTTTGAGTTTAATAACAATATATTTGATTTATGGTTGTGAAAATACATATGTACTGTGTAGTTTTGACTTTTGATTCGTTTGATTTTGATAGTTTTGACTTTTGGCTCGAGAGTAGGGTTGCCAGATGGTGTCCAAAAGGAGGACATGTCCTCCTTTTCCATGTGTTGTCCTCCCGTACTCCCTTACCTACTGTAAGTCCTCCTTTTTGCTAAACATCGGGCGGGACTTATTTATGATGATTTAGTTTCATGCATTGAGTTCTTGAGCATCAGAGGTGTAGAGATTGACGATGTTAAGCTACACGATCAATTTTGTAACTTGATTTCATTTCTTAAATCAAAATCAGATGATGAAGCATATTATGATTTGAAGTTGCACGAGTAGTGGACAATCTACATACTTCAAAAGTGTTAAAAAATTGAATGTTTCTCAGAACTGCTCAAGATCTGCGAGTTTTATTTTTGTATAAGCGCACATAATGCAAATATGGAAAGAGTTTTTTCACTAATTAATACTCAGTGGAGCAAAGAGAGGAATAGACTAAGTGTGCAGTCAGTTAAATCCTTAATTCTTACTCAATACAACTTCAAAAACATGACATGTGAAGATTTTTATAATTATTTGTTAAAAAACCAAGAACTTCTTTCCAAAATTGGCAGCTCAGCTAAATATGATTAAAATAAAGTAAAATAATATAAAAAATTCGTTAAATTTCTGAATGTCCTCCTTTTTTACGGAAAATCCTCCTTTTTAGACCCATCTGCCCTCCTTTATCAAATTATCATCTGGCAACCCTACTAGAGGCAATGCATCGGAATCCCGAGAAGTAGCGACACGCAGGCGGAAGGAGATACGGCAAAAGCTGATGAGGTGCTGGCAGAGGCGGTGGGACGAAGAATGTAAGGGAAGCTGGACCTACAGGATCATCTCGTCCGTGGGAATCACGAGGATACCAGTTTCTACTTGACACAGCTGCTGACGGACCACGGCTACTTTGGCAAGTACCTCCACAGGATCCAAAAGGAGGCCGAAACAAAATGCTATCACTGCGAAGCCGAAGTAGACGACGCAGAGCATACCCTTTTCGGGTGCCCAGCTTGGGCGGAAGAAACTGCTAGCGTATTTTGGTACGAAACGAAAAAAAAGCAGTTGTTTTAATGTACATATGTACATATCATTAAATTAATTGCTAATAAATTTAAAATAAATGGATACACGAGAAGAATGTTTTTTTTTTATATGTGTATAGTGGACATTGAATATGTCGATTAAATCATTTTAATTTTGATATCATCGTAAAGCTTTATCAAATCGTTTTTTTATTCACATAATCATCACAAACATATACGTATATTTTTAATACATAAACATAAAGGGTATTGAATTTGAATTGAAATATATTTATTGAATTATTTTTAAAGATAAAAAACTAAAATGAACTAAAAAAAATATTATAAATTTTTCATGGAGAAAAGTCAGCATTCACATAATTGAAATACGAAAAATAAATAATGATATATTTGTTATTCGCCATAATCAAAGATTGATAAGCTCAACAATTGAAACAATCAAAGCTTAAAGTATGTCTAATAAAAAAAAATATGGCTATATATCAGTCATACTTAACATACTGACAGGTTATAATATGCATAGTAAAAGGCACATTTTACTTAAATCGAATAATAAAAAAAAATAATATACAAGACGTTATCTAAACACATAAATTAAATATTACGATATTCAAATTTATTTACGATCAATATTCAAAATCAATAATTTTCACAACAATCCAGTTTCATATCGGAAACACACGTTTATTGAATAACTAACTAAACACAACATTCCAATATAATCAGCAGTAGCGAAACAAAAAGTCAAAAAACATCATAATTGATCACGCCACAATAACCCATTTGACACCGATATATATTAAGTTGTAGACGACCGAGAAAAAAAAACCAACACAAATACATTACATAATAAATCAATCACCAGCGTGCACGTTACAATACAGCGAATTTGCATCGCGGAATCAAGATTAACATTTTAGCAAGTCATTGTAACCAGGCGAGCCGACAACGGGTCCTTCGATAAAAACGCGTCATTACGTAAATTAGACAACGAAAAAAATACAATGGACCACGGACGAAAATAAGTGTTGAGGAACACTGCGACTTGTTATGTAAACAAGTGAAAAGTTACTGCAATGCGCTAAAAGTGGAACAGTGGCGAACTGAAATGCATTCACTTGTAAGATCATTCAGTATGTGTTCGAGTGCAATTCTTACACTTTCCCATTCTATTGTGAATGTAGATTAATCGATGATTATCACACAGGGAAATTTAGCAGTGCCGGCTTTGATACTTTCCGTATTGTGCGGTATGCGAGGTCGACGATTAAAATCGATTGAAAAAAAGCGTAATGATCGCGGATCGGCGATTTGTTTTCTCGACGGGTTTCAAGATCACCAATGAAAAAAAAGTTGAAAAATTGTTTGCAGTAGTACTTTATTAGATTCGGGGATGGCCTTGCGAACGTAAACGGACGATGTCAATGTCAGTGGAAAAATAATGTGTGTGTGTATGTATTCGCGAAAACTAATGAGTTTTTCGCGTAACTAGGAAAATTCCCAATGCATGTATGTACATACATATACATATATGTATGTCCGGTGTAATGTTACATTGGTCGTGTTCGCAACAGGACGGTGAACTTGGCTGATAGCGAAATAATATCACATGACCCACTTTGAGATTGTGGATTATGAAATATGGACGTTGGAATAGCAATTTAAATGATTCTCAGAAGGAATTGATCAGTTTTTAAATTGGAAAATTTTATTTGAATCATCGAACTTGTTCTATATTTAAAAATTAATCCAAGGTGCGCAAATTAAAAATTGAATATGCGCTTAATCTACGCTATATGGCGCAATTGAGTGTAATTCTAAGAATTTTAAAACATATTGAAAATTTCAATAGAAATATATTGCTATCGTATAATATTATGGAACAATTATTAAATATCTTGGATTTTACTATACATACATATACATATATGTTAGTTCGTTGTCGAGGGAATGCAAATGAATGTTATTTGAAGTAAAACTTATTTACGAACCATATAAATATTTAATTGCTTCAATGCCGGTAAACGCTCTAAGGCGCAAACACATTGAATCGTACGATAAGCACGTGCTCGCGGTTTCAGGCTGGGAAGGGCGTTTCTTCAGATCATTATTAATTCGTATGATCTTATTATTTCAACGAGTTCCCCCCATATTTCTTCAAATGTGGGAATCACCGTTATCGATCACTGACAAAACTACATACATACATATGACAATATGTATGTATGTAGATGTGTGGGACATTTTGTTAACAACCATACTTTTTATAGAATACACTTCCATAGATACAAATAGAAGCTTAATATTAAATAGTAAATTAATAATAAAATATTATTTTTCAGGTTGAAATATTAGTCATGAGAGCAGTTAATATGTACATATGTATTTTACTGTAATATTCTACTGTAATACTGTTCGAAAAATAATTTTTCAGAATTTTAATTACGGTATTTATAAATTAAAACAAAAATGTTTTTAAAAATTTTAATATAGTTGAATGTTAAATGAAATGTACGTATGTATATGTATAATTCACCGAAAATTTTCACAGAATGACCCAGTGTGAATAAGTACTCATAATTTTTTTATTGTTATTCAGGATAAGGTTGAATTCAAATTTCTACATATGTATGTACATACATACATATGTAGTCTATACTCAACTACAGACTTCAACTTCAACAGAAACGGATTCAATTAAATAACAATGAAGGGAGATTTCAAAACAACGATAATGCAAAATATCTTATCGCCAACAAACGAATCTATAAATACCTTTTGATATAAAAAGTTTAAATTAAAATAATATCTACTTAAAATAGCACGTTGAAAGAGTTAAGGTATATAGGTTAAACTTATTCAAGAGAGGAATTTCAATTTGCATTTCAACCCTTACACTTCATTCTCAGCAGGAAATTATCACGGCAATGCATCTACATACATATGTATCTAGAAACTCGGAAGTCATCACAGAAAAGAATTTTATATTTAAATTTTCAAGACCCATGCGTGTATGTATTTTATAAGCCGTTTCATTTATATGAAAAAAAATCTAAGAAAAATCGTTATGTATTATGCAAAAAAGAACAAAGAGAGCACAATGCATTCACGAATAAATCAACCTTACAAATCAATACGGGAAACCGGTTGGACTAAATTTTTTCAGAGAAATATTTCACAGACGCCGCTCGGTTAACAACAATCGTAGCGATTCTGCAACGAGTCGTATTTGAAATTTACATAATGAGCAATAAGAAATTAGCAAATCGGAAATAAAGTGATTCGCACTATTAAATACATATATAACACATCCTCACATTGGTATACCTATACAGTCTTTCATCTAATCAAAGCATGAGGGCCCAGCTTGACAGGGAGTCCAAATTTATATATGTATGTACATACATACATATATTTATGTAGATTAACTCAATATAATTGAGCATTGTCCAACTTAAAAATGTGGAAAGAAATAAAAATAATTCGAGTCATACACTTGTACATATATGCAATACATATTAATTTGCTTCTCCTTTATTTAACGACGCAGAAATGTGAAAATGTCTATTACTCTATTTGGACTTAAATATTTGCAGACCTTAAATATTATATTAATAAAATGCTACATATTTGGGTTCAAGTGGGATAATTAATCACGTAATACCATTGTTAAAAAAAATTTTTTGGAAATATATCTATAAGACTCATCGCAAAATTTTGCAAGCCCTAAATCGAGATAGATTTTTTTTTTAAATCGGTGAGCTAAACTAAATATATTTTTTTGCAGAATTAATATATTGTGTATTTAAATATGTATCAATTATTTGAACTCATTTTTTTAAAAGTCACGTCAAGGGGAAAGAATGGGGAGGCCTCGGATAAATTTTGCATGAGAGCTGGAATTCCTAGCAACGTCACTGTGAGTCTATTATACAAACATTTTTTTTATGTCAGTCCTTCAATCCATTCCAAAACTCTCTACGGTTCTAATTTAGGGTACTTTAAGATAATATATGTACATATACCAAATTTGATGGTATTAAGTTAAAAACTGGGACATACATACAAATATTAACTTTATATATATATATATATATATATATATATATATATATATATATATATATATATATATATATATATATATATATATATATATATATATATATATATATATATATATATATAAATAGAATCCAATCGGATGGGATATGTGGTGGGGGTGACGAAATTAAAGGAACTCGCATCTAGTATTTCTAATTTCTATTAATCATTAGGATACCAGTAGAATATATGTATGTAGATAATATAGGTTTGTGAACAGTGGCTTTTTAATATGGGCGAAATTGTACGTAAAATGTGAGCTATTACGAAGTTGGAAAGCCGGCTTATTATGCGGCAATAAAGTCGCAGTGATATTATGTAAAACGAAGTGTTATAATATTTCAAATTTATTACGTGGGAAAAATTGGAGCGTTGTCTTCTTTTCCTTGAGAAATCACGTTAATTCATTATACGAGTCACACTTCGTAATATATGTATGTACGTATATATCTACAAAAGAGTTGCACAATTTATATATATGTATCTACATACATATGTGGTGCATTACGACATGCAATTAGATGCTAAAATATTTATGATGGCTAATTAGAAGCATAAATAGTTAACTGCGATCGTTTTCACTACATACATATATTTATATTATGCTATGCGGTATTGTAATAAATAGCTTACGATTCTATTTTCGTCTCTGAATTGTTGATGGGTGACTTTGTATTGACTTCTGTGAACTTATTTTTTCTATTAAAATGAGGGGGTGCTGTTGGAAAACTCGAAAGATTACTTTATAAATAAACGTCACCATTTTCGTTTGAGTAAAAATAAGTTTTAATTGAAGTTGAACTCGAGATAAATATAATACATAATTCGTTACAACTTAGCGTATATTTTAATTTCATTTTCATATCTAATTTAAAACCACTCTAAATACGGTACATTTTTCATTGTTTTCAGCGTCATAATGTTAAAACTTTAACGAAATAATTTATAACACGGTTTCTGTTGATGTTTGTTTGTTATGATGTTTATTTTTCTAATTTAACATACTTTATTATATTTGTTTTGATGATATAAAAAAACATCAAGAAAGCCAATTAATTTCAAATTTCTTTCTATAAATAGAGAATATTTAAATAGCTTACGGAAAATAAACATACGCAACAAAATTTATGTAAATTTTTCGAGAGCACTGTACAAAAAAAAAACGAATCCACAATTATTCAAATATTGTAATTGAAGATATTAAAACTGAATTCATTACGCATATTTACGTTGTTTTTTTCCATACAGACAATAATTTGTTTTATTATAATCTTCGATATGAAATTTTAACGTCTTAAATAAGCCGTAATTAGCAATAATCATAAAAGAACACTGACCTCGTATGAGAGTTTTAATGATTTAATTTCAAATGAATATAATCAAAGCTTCCAAATATTAAAATAAATCTACTCAATTAAAATGTATGTATCTTATTCGTCGGAAACGGTGGCCTCATGTGAGGGTTTCAAGACCAAATGGTTAATCTCAAAGTTCAGTCTTTGCAGAGTTTAAAATAAGCAAAACATGAACGCGATACGAAGATGACATACAGGCATTTTGTAAATTTCAAAATTGAATCAATTTAAAAAGCAAATTTATTGTTTAAGCACCAACTATCGTATTACAAGCTAGGGCGAAAACACACTGAGTGGTATTGAACGTCACGTCCCTGACTTGTAAATAGTGGGTGTTCCCCAAACCGAATTCGTGTGGAGTTGCACATGTATTCACATCTAAGGATAGGCGCGACCATGCTATTTTCCAGGAAAGAGGGCAAACTACAAAGCTAGAGAGCAAAAAAAAGGTTGACCATAGAAATTGACAATGGTGAGCCCATTTTTGAACGTTGGCGCCGATCTGTAGTCATATCCATATGCAACCGACAAGTTTCTCCTACATTTCTTCAAATATGGGATTCCCTGTTATCGATCACTCTCAAGCAAAGACAAAATATCACTGAAAACACTCCAGGGGGTGATTTTTGGAACTGTGTACCATGTATATGGGCTAGGGGTGCTGAGTTTTTTCGCATGTTTAAAAATATCTAAAACAAAACACGTACAACTCAGTGTGTTTTCGCCCTTAATCACTTAATATAATGAATTGTGGTTATTATCGAGTACAATAATGTTTTTAATTGTTAATAATGTTATATAATCTTTTTCCGTATATAAATGTGTTAAATATAGTGGATTTATGCGGCTACGCTCGGTATTTGTAATATTAGCATCTTAAACATGGCAAAACAATATAATAGTAAACATTCTTTTTTTTTTTTATTAAATTTATTTGAATTGAAAAAAAATAATATTCCACCATATCGATGTCATCGTCATAGAAACTTTGATTTGTTTTCGATGCTCCAAGCAAACCTTTAAACCTTACAAACATACAAAGTCTCTTTCGAAATTATATATTAAGATACGTGTATTTTATCCGTATTACCGTTTACGAGTCATCCTTGTAAACCTCGTAAACCGAAAATCACAACTATTCAAAAGAGTTTTATCGATCATTATATCGTGTGTTATTGAAACTATTTTTACATTTACGCTTTATACGTTCCATGCTAAGGTCAGTTTGGTATAAATATAACATTGTTTTTGACCAAAATTGGATTTATGAGATTTGAGTAGAGTTAACTATGTATTGCAAGAGTCACTGGAAAATCGGTCGGATCTTTTTATGTAGAGAACGTGTTGTGTTGATCGTTTTGAGGGCATCTTTCGAAATCGAACCTTTGAGCGTACACGCAAATAAATATACTTATTAACACTCAATTATCTAATCGCATAGTATCTGAACACGATTGGTCGTGACCGATCCCCGGCCTAAGGTGATCCAGTTTTGTATCGATTCCAACGCGTACTAAGTACCTACTACACACATAGTATAGAAATCCCCATATTGTACTTATGGATTGTTGGTTATATCACGAGCGAGGAAGCGTAGTCGTGACCTTGACAATTCTCGGCCAGTTCCCGGGAATTCCTGCGGGAGCCGCTCCCGGGATACGATTGTGACCCACATCTCAGGGTAGGGGTCAAGGCGTGACCCCGGCGTCGCCGAGTCTGCGCCGTCTAACCCAATTCTTGCGATTTTTAGAAATGCAAATAAAAGTGTCAACCCTAATCTTATTTTCCTTTCGCTGATTATATATGTACATAGTTACGGCAAAGATCAAATTTTTATATGACATATGTAAACAATGCATGTACATATGTTACTTAGACTGTTTGGTTTGGCCAGACCGTAAATGCCTCGAAGGTTTTGAAGAATTAATAGTTTTTAACAAAAATATCTGTTGAAAAATTGAATATAAGACTCAATATATACAACTAGTGTTATACACAGTGGTGTAGTCGGGCCAGGTCGCCGCCCTGGTACTTTGATATAAAAAAATGTTTTTTGAGTACAATTAAAAAATATTTTTGATTATATAAAATTTTGTATACCGAATATTGTGAGCAGGCTCTCGTTTTAACATTTGGTGACTACAACCGTATCCTCACTCAAATGCCCACTTGAGTGCAAAAAAATTTTAAAAACAGCACAACAACAACCCATTGAATGATGCCGAAATAAAATCATCAGAACTATATATATATATTATTATATTGCAAAAAATAATAACTTAGACCATATTGATAGACTTTTCTAGTTAATTAGCATTTGATTTTTTTATAAATATTTGTACTACCAATATTAGGATACATATTTTTTTAAGTAACGAAAAAAGCGGAGAGGCGGGGGGGGGGGGGGTCGTAAAAATTGAACACCGCCCTGCTACTTTTTTATTTATCACTACACCACTGGTTGTACCCATATGTCCAATGGTTGTACCTATATAACATATGTACATCGAATCGAAACGACTATTATAGCACAGCGAGTGTTATCTCTAGAGGTAGGATAGTCACAGTGCTATCCATTGTTCCATTGTTGTAAATCCTTTGTAAAAAAGGTTCGGCAAACCATAAACAATGCATTTACAACCTTTGAACAATACGCGACACCTTCTGGGTCCGGTGACTAGTTAACTCAGATACACAGAAAGAATAGCGATATTATATAATATATATGATGAAAAGGAAAGAAAACATTCTTCTAATATATAATTTCGAAAGAGACTTTTTAACTATGTAAGTATGTATGTAACTATTGTTGGTTCGTAAATCCGTGACGTCATCGAACAAATGAATATTCAAATAAAATTAAATAAAACTATATTAATTATCTTAATAAAATGTTTACTATTACATAGATTGGCCATCTTTAAGCGGTTTATATTACAAATACCGAGCGAAGCCGGGTAAACACGCTAGTTTAAATTCAAATAAAAAATTATAAAGACAAACAATTAGTCGTGTATTCATTGATTGATAAATAGGAAACAACAATAAAATTAAATAAAAAGTAATGGATTTGAGCATAGATCAACATATATTATTTTAAGTTTTAAGTTATCCTAATTGAATAACAAAAAATGAAGCATTATTTCAATAATGAATTCAACATAAAATATCAGGCATAAAAATTTAATTAAAATTAATACAATGCGTGACTAAAAAAGTTAATCGAATTATGCACGCATCGAAGTTATATACAAAATCGAAATATGTATGTACATATGTACGTTATAGCGTCGTCTCGTTCATCCATAAAATATAGAAAACTAGTTGTTTTACCCGGCTTCGCTCAGTATTTGTAATACAAACAGCTTAAACATGGCGAGTCTAATAGTAAATATTCATTTGTTTTTTTATTAAATCTATTTTAATCGAATATAATATTCAACCAATTGAATTGTCGTCATAGAAACTTTGTTTTGTTTACGAAGTTCTCAATCAAGGATATTTACATATATACATACATACTTACATACAAAGTCTCTTTCGAAATTATATATTAGATGTACTTGAATGCAGAAAGGTCAATCTGCAAAAATCGATGAATGTCAAAGCAAGTTCACAGCCAAGCATCAGACAACCTGCTATTAACGCGATAATAACAAACCAAAACGATCAATTGTTAAGGAAACCAGACAAAACTGTAGAAACGACACGTTAACGCCTGCTAGCGGCAGTTAAGAGGTTAACGCAGTTGGTAACGGTACAAAGAATATATGTGTTGGTATCTACAGTATTATCGTTGGCAACGAAACACATGACCTTCCGTGAAATTTTCACGGCCAGGCGGAAAACGATCACGGCTCGGGTGCGTATTTCAATAATTTATGGCGAGTCACTTTGCTGGAACGCTTAATTAGATGTAAAGTCAAACGATTAGCAAGCAAACAAACAATGGATTTCCTTGCAAAAATTGAACGCGAGCAAACAAATCGTTCCATTTGTCGTAATTTACTACTGCGGCAAAATTATTTTCGTTGGGGGCCGATCAAAGCCCTTTCCGAGGTCATTTTTTCTGTTTTCGCACCGAAGCAAGGTTTAGGTAATTCAATAAGCAAAGTAGTTCGAATGAAAATTCTCCGATTGGTCATAAACAAGCAGAAGCAATTCGAGAGATGGTACAGTTTTTGATTAGATCTCAAACACATATGGCCATGTTAGCCAGCAGTATGGCTCAGTGGTTGCGTTTATGTTTAGCACCAAGAGATTATTGGGTTCGATCCCGGGCTAATCTTTAATACTGCTGGTTAGACTTGAAATTTTATAAATTTCTCTAGTAACTAAATAAAATAATTCATCATCCATCAGATGACATAAACACGTGCGAAATGTCATGTACCTCGTTAATGTATGTAAAATTTGTAAAAAATTATGTACTAAATCCATGGATGTCTCAATGGATTAATTAATTAATTGTTAATTTCGTATTTTTCAGCTTCTCAAAATAGTGATTTATGTAATAAAAATGCTGCATTGTTTGTAATTAATTGTCTAGGAAGGTGCATTGAGGTCTTACTTCCTGGTTTGCATAGATATATATTTATACATACATATACCAGGAAGCCTAAATGGTAAACCTGAATGCGCATTCCTGGCCAATTACAAACATTGCAGCATTTTTTATTACATAAATCGCTAAATTTCGAGATATGTACTGAGAAACTCAAAATTAACGAAACATCTATGAATTTAAACTTGTACATAAATCATATTCAAATAGTGGTGACATAGTGGATAGGATGGTTTTTAGCCAATTTGATGGAGGAATTGTTTCAACAATGAAATCAGAGAAATTGGCAAACTCTCTGATAGGAAACAATCAACTTGAAGTCACAAATATCCAAGTCTGACCAGCAGCATTAAAGATTATATTCAGAATCATTTCTTTTCAATCGAAGTCAGTATACGGGATCGAACCCGGCGAATTCTCAGTGTTTAGCATAAACCGAACCATTCTGCTGGCTATTGTACATAAACAAGTAATTGGTTGTTGTTTTTTTTTCATTTTTACAAGTGATGGCTTCGTTACTAATTTGATGGCTTCGTTATTAATTTGATGGATTCGTCACCTGTCGCATGGACCATCAAGCTTCTCAACCAGATATCTGTCGACTAGGATTTGTTTAATCTAAAATATGCTGATCTGGTACGGGGGTTATTAAATTTGAGATCGCAAATATTGAATTTGTATTTATATATTGATCAATGTATTTTCTATTTTATCTTTATCTGTTTTTATATATTGATCTATTTCATATTTTATTTTTATCTTTGTTTTTGCATCTACACATGTTTATTCTTGAGCCTTTTTTTTGCTTAGCCATATTGACATTTCGGAGCAATTTTGTAAAGTTACTATGACAAAATTTTAAATAATAAAAAAAATATATTATAAAAGTTTTTTTGAAATAAAACAAATTCAAATTGAATTGCTTTAATTATTAATAATTAACAGTACAGTTAAAGTTCATGTATCATATAGAAAAAAATTGTGAAGAACTTCGATTTTTCCCAAAAAAGCGTCCTAAGTTTGGAATTTTAAGAACTTTAAACATACCGACAGATTAAAAAATAGATAATAAAGAAGTAATAAAGACTCGTAAATAAATAATGTCTAATTTCTAAACACGTATACATATATGTATATAAATACGATAATTTGACTATGTCTTCATCATAATTTTAATCAGGACGACTTTTCTTAGAATATTTGTACTTGTATGTATACTCAATCAAGGATACCTAGTGATCTAGCTAGTTATAATAACGAACGAGTACTAATTTCGTTCGATTTTGAATGGTGCTATCATACAAAAACAAGTAATTAAAAGCATCTTGGGCAAGAAATTAGTGGTTTATCTTTGGCTTGCGATAATGACGGTATGTCGTGTAATTAATATTTTTGGTATTAATACGTAGAAACTTCTTCATGGCACATAATAAGTATACTGAAATCTGACATTATACGAACGACCTGGATATTTTTTAATATCATCCGAATCTCGTCAGTGGCCTTAGGAATATTCAAAACAATCTCAAAATTTTCTACCAAGTAGTACGATTAGAATCAGAGTGCAACCTTCGGTATCTACCGATTGAGCTATCGCTACGGCTATTGAATCTATGACAGAAACATTCCGAAGCATTGCTTTATAACTTGTATGGAGTTGGCTTTCAGCGGCAATGAAAAGGTTAATCAATATGGACGAGAGATAAACAAAACAAACGACTTGTCAAATCAATTGAATGCTCTGTTGCATCAGCATTATGCAAGGATTCACCTTGAGGGAAACAACGAACACTTTTATAAGTGCCTATCATATGTACATACATACGTATAATATGTATGCAACTGTATTCTAAATGGCCCAATGTCAAAAAATAACTAGTCAAGAAATACAATTTAAAAAAAATTGAGTATACATTGTACATACATACAAATCAATTGCAATTTTGATATTTTAAATTGATTCATTGTGAAGCTATGTAAAGTATAAGTGATATACATTTTTTTTTAATAAATGTTTCTCTCATATGATAAGAAAAGGTGAATTTTCAGTGCCAAAAGCTACGTGATCGGAATTTTGAATTGATTCAATTCAACGATAATTTAAAAAAAATGTCGAAAATCTCGTTTTAAAAAAGACAGCTGACTACATTTTGAAAATGATTTTCTGATTGATGATCTAATTAAATATTAGTAATAACTGGCAACAATTTTAGATATATATGTACATACATATGTATGCATACAATATTTCAAAATTTCTTTCATTTGAGCAATAATTTATATATACATACGTATATTTGAGCTCTTTATGGTATGACTTGCGAAAGATGAACAATAAAGAAGAGCTAAAACTGAGTTAACACTTCTAAACTTATCTAAACCTAGATTTTAGGTGCATTATCTTCACGCTATAATTCGACAGTGTTTTGTGGTGTGTGGTGTGGAATTTAAATTTATGATAACGATAACAACAATATATATGAAGAAAACTCATGGAAAAAGATATCAACAACATAAATATAACCTGTTTAAATCAACATTTTTTACGAAAGACTTGTTCCAATTTTGAAACGTTTGAAAATGAGTACATCACGAGGTATATTTGTACTCTTTTTTCCTCAATTGTTAATTCGGTAGTGACAGATCGATGGATATACTCACGCTTGATATTAATATATCTAAAATACACTACGACCGTCCCGAATTTGGCTTCGATCCCGGGAAATCTGCTTGTTTGTCTAGCGAAATACAAAATCCGAGATCCAAATTGCGACAAACTACCTATACTATGTCGAGATTATAAAAATGTACAAGATTCGCCACTTCCTTATAGGGTTTGCACATGCCCTGTCCATAAATATTATCGTATGTATGTATCAATGTTCATTCGAAAAAAAAAATCGACGAGGAATTAATTGAGCAAACGCTTAACGCACAAAGAAAAGCACGGTTTAAATTGAAGAATTTAGCAATTATAACGCGGAAGAATAGACCATTAAATCATTTGAGCAATTCCTATGTAATAAAGTTAGCTAGAAAACAACTCTCGGCCATTTTACCGATAGACACAACACAACAAAAAAATGTTGATACATTATTTTGTCGTTTGATTTTTCGAATGGAATGGAATCAAGCGATGCGCGAGTATATTGTACAAACAGACAACGTCAAATATACCATCGATAATATACATAAACAAATATACTTGGCATAAGATGTAGATTTAACCTTGACGAACAGTGATGCAATTTAGAAAGTAAAAAAATATAATATATAACGCAAAATTTTCACCGATACTGAACCGAAATAGAAAAAAAATCATCCATGACGAAAAAAATATAAAAACGCACACCTGGATATATACTCTACATACTAATAATACATCTATGTATATTTTACGCATTAAATACAGGGTTCACAATGCCAATAGAGAACGGTGCCAAGTTCCCTCTCCCATACGCTTACTCCGTGATAAACACGTTCGGAGTTTCAGGCGAAAATTTCAACAACTGTAAATAACGGTTTGTTTATTTTTTAACGAGAAACGCTAAATATCATAAAAACTTACTTCCTAGTAAATTTTGAAAACTTGGAAAAATTATTTGTAAAACTCTCTGAAATTTTCCGAATTGAATATTCGCGGTCAAACGGTCAACGAGTACATAGGCGTTAATCTTTTTAAATTGACCGATTGCGATGTGGTGTTGATTAAAGTGGGGTCAAAACCACTTCGAGATGTGCACACGAAAGCGCAATGACCGAAGCTGCATTTTTGCATATATCAAATAGGTGTGTTCGGATTACACAGGGTTTGGAAACAGGGGGCCACGAATTAACGATTTATGTTTATTAAAAATATATGTATATATGTACATATATGTATACAGAAATGATTTTGCACTCTGTCTCGTAGTCAAGTATTCTCGTGAAAGGTTTTCCAATATACATACATATTACACAAAAGAAAATACATTTATACATAATCATAAAAAACTTAAGCATTATAATACAGCAGATAAAGTAAAAATATCAAGTAATAAATATAAAGTAGGGAATGTCTTGCACCTACAGCCAGCACCAATATATAAGCGCCAGCTGCAAATACAAAGGATACCTGCGAGGCTCAAATGGAAGAGAGAAGATCAAAATTCCACTCGTACATCACATTCAATTATGAAAATAAGGATGAGCGCAGTCTACCAGACTGCGTTAAATAATCTACGCTCACAAAGGTGGAAAATATCACATTCCGGATATTTTCTATCTCTCCTTGTTATGCTGAAGATACAGCGTTCTATACTTCTTTGAGTATACATTGTACATATAATATAATGTGATATTATTCCAATTCTGCCAAATAAAATTATAAATACAACTATTTTGGCCACAATTTGAATCGTCTTATAAAATGTGAACATTACATGTACATAAATATGTATGTATTACGAGTTTGTATGATTTTATGATGACGTTTAATAATAAAACTAGTATTGTACCTGGAGACATATCATCCCATGGATGTTGGCATGTTAAGTTATTAAATAAAAAAAACAATTAAAAGAAATGTGTCGGTTCGATCCGCACGCGGTCAAATGTTTAAATTTAATTAAATATTTATATTTAATTGTTTAATATGAAAAAAAAGGTATAACTACATGTAAACAATATAAAACACCAATAGAAAAATGAATTCAATAAATTTTCAATTGATGGCGGTAAATTCTCTGCTAAGAGGAAACATTGGTAGCAAATAGTATATATACAAGTTTTTTTCTTTTGTTAATGTATTCTTATACATATACGTTTTGGCAATGTTTTAGCTTTGACGTACATATGTATGTCGAATCGAAACGACTATTATAGTACGGCGAGCGTTATCTCAGTCAGACAGAGAGACAGACAGAATAGCGATATTATATATATATATGTTGTTAATCAATCATGACAAATATTGACAGTGATACGGCAATGTTTTCAAGGAATAAATATGGCAAATAAAAACTTTTAATACAACATGTTACAAAATATATAAATAAAAAATGAATAAATTGTTACACTCGGAATATAAATTCCATATATATTATGTATTATATTACTGTGGAAACTTTAAAGAAGTAGGGGTTTGCCATTTATAAAAAAGATTGTTAGTCATAGAAACAAATCATTAACACATCTCAAACGCCCAAGGAATGACGATTTACTTTTGTTGACGACTTTCTTATATCATATTTGTGGAAAGTTCTTTATTGTAGAGATAATATTCAAAAATATGTCTGTATCATAGCTCTTTGTCCGATTGACGTACGAACTACGTACGTAAGTGGATCGATACTGTATGTTTTTTCCATACGCCACATTGTGTGACGATGTGCTGAGTTTTGCGCAATGCGTTCAAATTTATTAACCTAATGTTGGCAAAGTAGAACTCAAAGGGAAATAACAAAAATAGTTATTAATGTGGTTATAATACTAAGAAATTGAAACAGCAAAAAATGACAGAAACAAATATCGCGGAAGGTTTATCGCGAAGGCGATTTCCAGTTTAGATGGGAATTAAAAAGCCATTATAGAACATTTGTCTACATTACAATTATAAACATATTTATGATGTTGGCATGCAAATATTAAGCCTTTAAATTTAAATGAACGAAATCATACAGAGATTTATTTGATCAATGATTTTGAGTTATTACTATGCTGGCAAGATTCAACTATTATTAAGATTATCTCACGAAACATGTTCGGAATAAGAACCGGCTTTCATCGCGTCGCTTCACTATACATATGTACATACATACACTAAGCTAAGCTAAGGAAATGCGTAATGTAATGAGAAACCACTAATGATAACATTACCATAACAATGCACTACTTGGCGTGCAAATATTTGCAGTCATTTCAAACTACAGCGAAATGTAATTGAAATGTTGCCAAAATGTATCATAACATATTACATATTTACTTATTGTTTCCCATTGTATATCGGAATACAAAGAAAATTGTTTGCCAATAATCTTCCAGAATAAAGAGGTTTAAATAAAGGTCCTATTATTTTAGATTTCCGCTTATAGATATGTCATCATCATCATCTACTGCCATTCACCATCCACTGATGGATGAAGGCCTCCCCAACACGCTTTCATCCCAACATGTTTTGCGCAACTTTCACCCATCTCGCCCCACACATTTTCCTAATTTTATCTACCCATCTTCTCTGCGGTCTTCTTTTTACCCTTTTGCATTCTCTCTGGTACTATTCTAGCATTTCTTTAGCCCAGCTTTCGCCCATTCTACTAGTCACGCGGCCTGCTCACTACCATTTCAACATCTAAATATAAACAATAATAATAATAATAATAATCTTGATAATAATAATAATAATAATTATAATAATAATAATTATAATAATAATAATAATAATAATAATAATAATAATAATCTTGTCCTAAATATAAACAATATTTATCACTCTTTATTTCAGTTTTCATCTTTCAATGGTAAAACTTCAGATAATAAACCTAATATTTTAGTACAAAATAGTTCCATTTAAGTCAAGATTTTTTTTTTACACCTAAATCGTGTCACCAAATCATCCGTTTTCGATCGCAACTACCTTGTTTGGCTGGCATCCAATTTGAAAACGACCATTTCTTTGATCGCACGGTGAAAAACAAACTCAAAGCGAACGTCAAATTCAATTCCGGAATTTGTATATATTATTTCAAAGGTCTTAATTATGTATACACACGAGTGTATCAAATCAGCAAAACCTATTTATTTATAGTAAATTGGGGAAGTTTAAGACCGAATACACCATACTTTGGATTATCGAATGTAATATTGCGAAAGGAAAACATCCAATTCTAGTAAACATCGTTATCTTCGCGTCCAAATCTCGATATAATAATATAAAAACCAGAGACGCGTCGGTTCGGAAAAAATGAGTCTTCTCAATATGAACATATATGTATGTATGTTCGATACGCGTTCTACGCATTTTTCCCAACCCCGTGGATATATTTTATGGGAATAAATAAAGAGATAATATCTTCGAAAGAGTCTAGAAATCAGTCGAATTGGCCACTAAAAGCACGGCACATCGCACACACAACATTAGGGTTTATTTTGGTCGTCGCCAAAAACACGCGTCGTGACGCAAGTGCCACCGGGACACTTCGACGGAAAACGTTCAGGCGAAAGTCGACATGTTTATTTATATAAAATAAATATGCCTATAAGAAAAAATTGGATGCGGTTGAGAATCCCGGCTGATAGAAATAAAATAATACTGATAAATGTACTGAAACATTGACCGTTGAGCGTCAGACGCGATCGTTCAGCTGAATAAATATGCGAGTTTAAACGCTGTATTATGTACAGTGGCGATCATCAGTGTGCTTCTTAAATGACTTTTTTTTGAACGAATAAGTTGGATTTTTTCTATGTATCAAGTTTTTTTTAATAACAATCATTTTTAACCAGCGGAGTGGACTAGTGGTTAGCATATTATGCTCGAGTCCCACTAGAGTCCCGCTGCTGGCCAGACCTTGGTTTGCGACTCCAGGTCGATCGTTTCTTATCAGTTTGCCAATTTTTCTGATTTTCATTGAAATGGTTCCTGTAAAAAATTGGAATCGCCTTCCCTATCTCTCTTGCTAATCTCAAGTTATTCAGCGTCTTGTGGTTCGCCAATTTGATTATAAAATGCTTCAAAAATTTCTCCATAGATGTCACTGTGGATGTTTGTATGAATTCACATTGTATAAAATGCTTGTGTATATTGATTTAATGTATTGTTATCTTTATAAGTGCACTCGTCGCTTTAGAGCGATCTGTAAAGGCGAGTTTTCATGTTCTATAAAATAAATTTCTATCATAGGTGCCATAACAGGAATTACCCCGAGGCGACACACATATGGTTAGATTATTTTATACATAAGTACTAAGAATATGAATTATTCGAATAATCGAATGTTAAAATCATGAAATATTCGAAAAATTATATAAATTTTTAGATGTTGAAAAAAGACATAACCAAAATAAAGAAAACGAGGATATTCATAAATAGAGTACGGATAGCCAAGGTGCCGCTTATTGTTCAATTGTTGTAAATGCATTGTTTAAGGTTCCGAAAACCTTGTCCCGAAAACGGCACCTTGGTTATCCGGGCTCTATTCATAACTAAAGAGCAACGGTCAGGTTTCCGCCATAAAATAACAATAGACCTCTCCATTGTCCCAGAAAGCAGGAGAGCAGTAGAAATAGAAGGTTGACAATATAAATTGACAACAGTGAACCCATTTTTTAGCCGTCGAACAAGCTGACTGTCGTCCCTTCTTCATAACAATACTTATTTAAAATTTGAAAATACGTATTTTAAAAATAAAAGTGCATTAAAAGTTTCAAATTTCTTGACTTGAATTGATCCCGCTGTAGAAAATACTCTATCAGTTGCGGTCGATGTAGGCTTAATAATTAATAAAGAATTATACAATATATTTAACGTCTCACTTATTTTTTTAAAATGGTCTTATGCACCGCCGGTCTATGTCCTGCGGTTCTTCATAGTTCATTACATTCAGCTTTATCTGTCTGTGCATTAGCTCTGATAATTTTGGAAAAAATCCTAAGCGAAAACAAATACATAGGCGTTTAAATCAAGTGATTTTAATATAATTAAACAATAGTAATAATATAGCGTGCGTTAATGAATGAAATTATTATTAAAAAAAAATAGAAATGCTATTTATCATATTTCATAAAATAAATTTGTCTTAACACGTGAGTTTGGAATCGATTGTAATGATTGGTAGTGTGTTCGATTTGAAAGGCATAAGATTTGCCTACTCGTATGTACATATATGTATTTGTAGCAAAAACAAAATGGAAATAGACCGAATAAACGATACATTTTGATAAATATATGTATGAACATGGGAAGGTGCGATGACCATCATCGGGAGTGCGTTCAAACAGCAGAATGATGAAGCCGTGACCGAGGACGATGACTATGGGTGGTCACTGAACCATCGCACACTACGTGCAATTATTACGTTGGGCGAGTGAGACGATGAAAGATTTTCGGAATAACGTTGCGTTTTGTATCGAGGGTACTTTTTTTCGTATAATACGAAAAGGTTAAGAAATATTTGATTATCTTGCGGTCATTGCAAAACGCCACGCAACCAACGAACGTATGACTTGCTTCATCGAAGCTGGCGAAAGAACTCTCGCACTGAATCGCAACTGGTTTATTCAAAAAAATATACAAAAAAAATCAATTCATATTTATTTTCATAACTTACAACATATATAACTGCATACACGGTTTAAATAAAAACTGGTTGAATTTCCGTTAAATTGTTTACCAACAGTTTACTCGTCTTATTTTAGTTTTGTAAGTACATAACTACATGTACATACATATAAGAATATATGTATATCAAAATATTTCATAACAAAATATATATATTTAAGTATGATATTTATGAGTATAAACATTCAAAGCCTTTATGTATACAAATAATTTGATAAAACTTTAAATATCGATTGAAAAACCTTCAACAAAAAAGTGACTAATACGAGGCATACAATAATGATTTTAATATACATATTTGTTATTTTCGTTACCGTAACACAGAATTTATATATAATGGTAATTTTTTGTAATTTTTATTAAGGATTGTATTAAATTAAATAAATGGAATAGATAAAATTATAAATTATTGTTCGATTAGCAATCGTTTAACTACATATAAACTAAAAAACTACACCCAAGACATTATTGAAAATACGTAAAATACTACACCCAAGGGTGATTATTGTTACATTTTAAAAATCATTTCATCTTTTTGAAGAAATACATCCATTTTAAAATAGTTTTCCTTTAAGGGGGTATTCTAGTCTAAGAGGCATGAATTTTAGGTATTTTTTCAGGTGCATTAAAAAAAACAAAAAATATTTTTACCAGCCATTATATTACCAAATATTTATTAATGTTTGACGAATTCAAAATTCAAAAAGTTACAGCCTGATGAAGTGAGGGGTCTCAAAAAAATGGTGATCCCTGGTTGACACGATTCCAACCCTCCTAGTAATCCAAAATCAAAAAAGCAAATTAATTCTTAATCCAAACAAATGCTGCTATGACATGAACTACGGAAAAGTCAAACAATTTTTTTTTCGCAAAATAACGGCTTTTTTGACTTTTCCAATTTTTTAATAATAGTAAAAATTGGAATTTTGTCATAGTTTTAGTTCATACGATAGAGGAATGTATAGAGAAGGCTCACACCAAATTTCAAGTAAATTGGTCCAGTTACGCGCCGGTCAGATGCCACGTCACTAAAGTAGCCATATCTCCGAAAATAATTTGAATTTTGAAAAATCCTCTTAAGGACATATTCTTAAAGGTTTAAGCTTTGAAAATATGAAAGAAAAAAAAAACGATTTTTTCAAATTTCTAGACTAGAATACCCCTTTAAATTTAAATAATAATTAACTATTAATTAATCAATGAACTATTAATTAGTTAAATACCCCAACCTGTTTTGTTCCAATTCCCTTTTCACCATTGATTAGAATATAATTCCCCCTCTTTTTTTTCTCTACTCCATTTATTTCCCAACACAATTTTCAGTTTTAAGAGCACAGGGTTTGATTAGTCTCCCCATTCGTATGGAATTTTTCTGTTTTGCAATCTCTAATGCTGCAACGTAAGAAACTTCAAGAAAAATCCCTGTTGAATCCAACTTCATTTTTGAGAGCTTTCCCATGACGTTCAAAAAGCTTTATTTTCCTCGTACTTATGTTATTCATTTATTTTTTACTTTGTCATTACGGGGTTTTGCGAGACAACCCCCTATGGCAGCGGTTTCCAAACTGGGAGGCGCGCCTCCCACGGGAGGCGCGGACTATTGCCAGGGGAGGCGTCAAAACTTTTTAATAAAAAAATAATTTTCATACCATAATATCTACAAATAAATGAAACTTCATATCGTAGCTTAACACTAAAAATTCAATGCATGAATGTTTATTTTCATTTTTATATACACATTTAATTAGCAACCTTTCTCGAAGAAAACCTCTCGATAATTAAATTGTTAAACTTGCCTATTTGGTTGAAATTTTTGGAAAATTGAGGTGTTTAAATAAATCAATGCAGGGATCACAAATACATCCACTTGTTCAAAAAGACAAAGTAAAAGCTTTCATTAAAAAGTTGAAGTTATGGAAATCAAATTTACAAAAGAATGATTTGGATATGTTTTCACTTTACAAAGATTTCTGGGCCACAGCCAATATTGAAGCAAGTAAAAATCTTTTTACTGACCACTTGGATGGTTTAGTGCTGCATTTTTCCAATTATTTCAAAGACCTTGATTTCTCAAAGTTTTTGTGTATACAGAATCCATTTAACTACAATGAAGAAGGCGAATTCGAACTGACAACTATCGAAAAAGAAAAATTGATAGAATTATCATGCGATAGCTCACTAAAACAAAAGTTTCAAAATGAAACCATAATTAAATTTTGGATGAATCTTAGTGGAGAGTATGAATCTTTGTATTGCAAAGCAATGCAAGTGTTTCTACCGAAAAGGAGTTACGAGTGGCACTCTCCATATTGCCCCCAAGATTTGATAAACTTTGTGCCAAAAAACAACAACATCATTCGCATTAAATTTTGATGTGATAGATGTAGTTTAATTAGTAATTTAATATAATAATAAGTATACGTGTTCGTATAAATTTATGTTATAGCAAAACCTTTTTATTATTCTGTCTATTGTAGTGTTCAGTATTTTTTTTTAAATAAAGGTTTATTATTTAAAACGTGTCTATATTATTATATATATTAAAAAATAAAAGGTAGGGAGGCGCGGAAAAAAAATTTTTTTTTAGGGAGGCGTAGTAGCATAAAGTTTGGAAACCGCTGCCCTATGGGCAACTTTGTACACACATGTATATGTACATACATATGTAAATATTTACTATATAGAAATTTATAATAAATATATTTTTTTTAATTGAATTAAAAAAAATGGTAAAAAACGAGGAACCGTTTCAACAATGGAATCAGATAAATTGGCAAACTATAGTAGGAAACGATTTGGAGTCACATATATCCAAGGTCTGGCCAACACTGGATCAGGGCTCCAACCCTTGACCCCTCAATTGTTAGCATTATACGCAAGCCACTGAGATATGCTGCTGGTTATTAGATTAAGTATAGTATCTAGGAGTTCCAAATCTGAATATTCGAAAATTTTTATACGAACTTATTTTTTTTATTTTAATTCTATAGCCTTTAGTTCTATTCGATGTTCCAAATTATGATTCCCTTCAAATTTTAATAATATATTGACCTTCTTAAAGCTACAAATAAATAATTTAGAGCTACTATTCAGAACCTCTAGCACTATCAATATAGGAAAAAAAACGAAATGTTACTGTGTTTCGTTTTATTATGTCGTTGTTATTTGTGTTCTATGAAAGTTTTATTTACATTATTATATAAATAACTAATACAAATTCAAATTGAGAAAAAAAAATCAAAATTCATATGGCAAAAATCATTGCCGTATTTATAGTAACTTGCCGATTGATTACTGAATATTTTGATATGAAATTCTTTTATTAATACTAATATTACACAATAATAATTTGAGTACAAATGTAAATACGTATACATTTAATAGAGAAAAAAAAACAATGCATAATTTTGATTTTATTACGAAAGATCAAATCGCAGACGATAAGATTCGACGATTGTAATAAACATTTAACGCGTTTCAATAAAATACAGAACGATGATGCAATCGGATTATACATTCATACATAGATCGTTCCAAACAAAATGACACGGGAAAGTCTTCATGGGGAAATGAACCAAATGTACACCCATCAAAACGTTTCAAGCATCCCATATGGGTCATGGCGACTCTAATTTGTGGACGCACACACGATTGAATGCCGCACAAAAATTGGGTCACACTGCAAAATAAACAATGACCGAAGATCAAAGCGAGAAAAGCTACCGTTGAACGGTCGAGAAGCTAAGATTTTCCGAACGCGGAAAAAGAAACGAGAAACGCCAACCACACTATTAGCAAGAAAAGTCACGGAATATCCAATACAAATTGACGATCCGGTTGACCTCAACTAGTCTCGCTACGAAAGGTCACCGCAATATTATAATACAATATATATGTATTATATATTGAAACGAGAAAAATGAAGCTATAATATTATGGTAGTAGAGGCACGCTAATTACGCCGGTCTAAAAATAAAAATGCAATTGCAAATGCAAACGAGATAAATGCACAATAACATTTTTATTGCTAAAATATATTCAAAATGACACAAATCAACAGATAGCTTTAATCTATGTGTGTACATTTCCGCTAGTATAATATGGTATACAAAAATAATCCATAAATGGTTGCAATAAAATGCTCGAAATACAAATACAGACTTGAAAATGGTACTATTGAAACTTACAATTTGGATAGCCGCGATTATAATCTATCCGAATGAGGAAACGCCACAGGCATTATAATACTTATTAGATACATAAAAAAAGATTTATAAATTCTCGACGAGCTTCCTTGATGGAAATAATAAGAGGCTAGTAAAAAGAACGTGGCCGACCGATTTGGTAGCACTGCTTTATGGGCATATGATCGACCAAGACAGGGGTAATCAAACTCGAAGAGCGCATACAAATAAACAGTGAAAGTGGCTTTTGCAAAAAACAATAATAAAAATATATATAAAAACGTACGGGATGTATGTTTGTATGTATGTGCGAGTATGTCGACAAGTATGGAGATTTCTAAAAAAACTTAAGAGTACATTTTATGTATAGAGATGTCTGACGACCGATCGTGTCGAGGAGACGGGGGAAGCGGAGTAGCGGGGAAGTGGGGACCTGAGCGTTTAACATGAGCTCATTATATTGAGCGCCTGAGTTGAAACGGGTGACGTCAGCGTCAGGTGCGCGGGAGCGTATACACACACACATTCAATCATCATTTCGACGTGAGCGTTCGAATGGTGAGCGTGTAATGAGCGCACTCGACTTTTTACTATTAACCCTTTGAGTAAGTCCGCCACGCTGAAAATTTTGTCAACATTTCTAACTAGAATTATTTAGAAATCTAATAGAAAGCGGGTATACAAATTGTAGCTGATCCAAAAAATCTCTAGATCATTACCTACCGCCGAGGATATCAAGTTTTGTAAAGGTGTGTTTAGACTCTCTAATATATCTTGCAGCAATATAAAATAAACAAAAGAAGTATTTTTCCAAAACTAGTGCGATCTTCTTCATCGTTGTTAAAATGTAATGCTCACAATCGAAATGCCAAGCCACAATCTAAAATACTCAGCAGTTAGGGATTTCCATCGAGAAATTCTGCTATGGTTATAAATTCAGAAATTCCGGTGTAAGCCAGTCTTTATAAACATCGACACGGATTACACGACCCATGTTCAATGCATTTTTTTCAATGGTACCTGGAAAGGCTAAGCGGGTAGTATTCTTGTTTATTTTTTACATACTCAAAATACAACGCCTATCGGTGTATTTCAGGCACATTGATTTTGAGAAAACGCCGATTAGCGTTGGTCAGCATTCAAAGGGCTAATACGCACGCGCACCTATAAATTACCGTACATTATATTTATATATAACATATAACTCTATTTCAATTCGTGTATCAATTCCTTTACGAAACCACCCGTTGAAATTGCAACGAGCACAACACTAGTAATAATGTATATAATAATAGATTGGGAAGTCCGCATTTTCGGCGTGTGTAGTAAACAAGTGGATTTATTACGTCGAGAGTAATCGTACCGCGAAATTTGATTCAGCACTAATTAAACTCTACAAGGACAATAAAATTTATATCAATTTACTTAATGTACGTATGCACATATGCACACATACATACATATATGTACACTCTGTTTGATTTTCATCTGATTGAGATTGAGATATTTTAATTTTACAGCTTGAATAGTTTCATTCGAAATACTAGGGAAACTGCACGATCTACAATATATACATACAAACATAGTCACAGTCACTTTTTCTTTCAAATTCGTATGAACTTTTATATAAAAGCATTAACTGCTGGGCTTAGTTTCTAAACTTACTATATCGCAAGAGGTAGTGGGAGTAATCGGATTTTCAGTCGTCAACATTTCTGAAAAATGATGATGCATCAAATTTCCCGAAAAAATGGTTCAGATTTCAGCCACGTATTTCAGTATTTTGGGTTCGCTCGAGTTCGGTGTGTGTATTGCGGCAGTTGTGCAGGTGACAAAGACCGGTACAACAGCGTGATTACTACTTTGGATTTTGGTGGCGGGGATATGGAAATTCCTACGATTATTGAAACTCCACCATTGTTTTTAAATATTTTAAAATGCCAAACATTATACTTAATGTTTTGCGAGATATTTCATCGAGACATCGAAATGAAGGAAAGCGTACAACTGAATGAATCAATGGTCGATATGAGTGGCACTTTGTTAAAGGCGTTTTTGCATGTTTACATTTTTATGAAATCTATCTTGAGTATCGACATATACACATTAGTGGTTTTAATATATGATATAAATGTTGATTAGGTATGTTTGCTTGTGTGTTATCGTAAGTTACGAAAAATACGTCGTTGAAGTAGCAATATTTGTTGCCTGCGTGTGTAATGAGATATGTATACGTACGTATATGTCGTTTGAAGGTTCTATAATTAACGTATATACATATAAGTAATTTTGCAAAAAAGATCCAATTCAGGTGAAAATTATATATGTATGCATATGTTACAGTCCAAGTGAACATGTCGTTCGTTCATGAACATACTAGTTTCCATTGGATTTCCTTTTGAAATAATTGGCGTTTTTACTTCTCAAAGGTTTTTATAGCACTTAGACTAAAACCGATAGTTTTTGTATGAACAAACTAATATGTTAATGAACGAGCCGGAGTGAACACTTTGATAGTAACATATACATATTGATAACCACAATGTTATAAACAATTTTTGGTAATAGGTTGCAATGTGTGGGTTTAATATATTTAGCATAATTTCGGCCTTCTGTAATAATTAAATAAATTACAAAGTTTACATAAATTTAATGGTACATAAGTGTTTGGTCTTTTGTCTAAATTTTTTACAAAATTGAATGTGCCGCAGTATATACCTAAATATGTATGTATACATACTTTTAAATCCATTATTAAATACAATTTATATACGAAGCAATTGTCTTGTATAATGCATATAATTAGAGTTTCGCTAATTGGAATATTGACATATTTTGTACGTCGTAAATTAAAAATCCCGACTAAGGTGAGATGAAAATTCTGTTGCACAGAAATAAAATTCGAATAAAAATATTTCTCAAGATCCTTCTCTTGATACTATTCATTGATTAGTCTCAATTAAGTTGGAGCACGAAAATTATAGCGGCTACGTCAAAACGAATTTTTTGCACAGCAACAACCTTCAAGTTTGTTTATCAATTATGGTTATAAATGCAAGGAGAGATTCGTCAATAGGTCACAGTGTCCTCTTTCTCTTACACCGAATGATTGCTAAGAAGGCACGTTGGCCTTCAACGGACGAAATCGTGCGATTTTGAAAAATAAAAAAAAACACTACAAATCAAACGACAGATATGCAAATTATTATGCAATTAATTCAATGGGACACTCGAAACATATGAAATACTTGTAAAAATTTAATTGGAAAAATAACTGAGTTAGTCACATACGCGCAAGAAGGTCCATGCGTAATACAACTGTGTATTACTAAAACAAATACTACGTGTACACATACATCCCTGTGTACATACATATGTAGGACGAGTGTAAAATTTATGTATGGCAAATAAATCTAGAAAAGGTTAATCACGACTGTCATAATGAGAAATGTACAAAGAGCATTTAATTCGACCATAAAACGAAACACTGCCCAATGATAAGTGTTTCTTATAGACTTGCAAAGGAATGAAGTTGTCCTTCTATGTTCTATATTTGAAGTTGAAAACAAATAGCTTTTCATGGCGTTCTCACGACTACTTTATTTGCTTGGGGTAGGATTGGTATATTTTATTCATGTTCAACAATAGGAAGCAAAAATATAATTGGATGTAACATGCACAACAAACCTATGTAGATAGTATTTTAACAAAGACAACTTGGAAATAGATACGAGAAATTAAACCCAGAAGCAGACATCGAGGAATTGAACACTGTAATTAGTTCGGTTCTAACCTCAACAGGTAAGAAATTAGGTGGATTCAGGAAACAGATTAAATTAAGCAAAATTTCAGCGGAAACAAAAAACCTAATTAAGCATAAAAGGAATTTAGATAGGGATAATAATAAGCAAGAATACAATCTAGTAAATAAGGAAATTAAAAAGAGAATAGTCAGGGATGTCAGGGATTTTAACAGCAAGTTAATAGAAAGTACCATTAAGAATAACCGTAGCCTGAAAAAGTACAAACAGGATCTTTTCTTAGGCAAAAACCAAATGACCGCAATCAGATCAGAGAGCGGAGTAATAATTAGGAATAGAGAAGAAATCATAGACAGAGTTTACACGTTCTATGCAAAACTATACGAGAACGACAACGGCCAATTCCCCGCTCTGGAACCGACACACGGCCAAAGGGTTCCTGCAGTATTGCCTAGCGAAGTAGAGGCCGCGCTAAAAACTGCAAAGAACGGTAAAACCCCAGGGGAAGATAATATTCCCATTGACTTACTAAAATGTGGCGGCTCCCCCCTAAATAATATCTTAGCTAGGCTTTTCAGCAAATGCATCCAGAACCAAGCTATACCAGAAGGATGGAATAACGCAACTATCTTCTTAATACACAAAAAAGGTGATAAAAGCGATATCAAGAACTACCGACCCATTAGTTTACTTTCAGCGGTCTACAAGCTCTTCACGAAGGTTATTACAGAAAGGCTGAAGAATATCCTCGACGAGAACCAACCTATAGAACAGGCAGGATTTAGGGCAAATTTCAGTACAATGGACCACCTCCAAGTAGTTGGCGAACTAATCGAACGCGCCAACGAATATCAACGGCCATTGTGCCTAGGTTTCGTCGATTATGAGAAAGCCTTCGATACAGTGAGCCACAATGCAGTACTTAACGCTCTACAAACACAGGGAGTACCGGAACCCTATGTGGGGCTGTTAGCTGCAATATATAAGAATGCCACAGCTTCGGTTAAAATTTTTTCAGGTACAGATAGATTTAGCATAAGAAAAGGAGTAAGACAAGGAGATACAATCTCGCCCAAGTTATTCAATGCGGTGCTTGAGGGAGTTTTCAGGAACTTGGAATGGGACAAAGCCGGAGTAAGCATCAACGGTCGCTTCTTGAGTCACCTTCGGTTCGCAGACGATATAGTTTTAATAGCTCGTGATTCAGCTGACCTACTTAACAGACTAACACAGCTGGACAGGGAAAGTAGAAAAGTAGGATTAAAAATTAACGTAGATAAGACCAAACTAATGTTCAATAGGTATTGCATGCCTGATAGCATCCCATTAGATGATAAACCAGTAGAAGTAGTAAATAATTATTTATATTTAGGTCAAATAATTGACATGTCTGGTAATAAAGATGAAGAGATAAAGAGACGTATGAAATTAGGATGGAGTGCATTTGGACGGATGAATGCTGTTTTTAAATCAAAAATGCCACTCTGCCTGAAGAAAAAGATCTTTGATCAATGCGTTTTGCCAGTGATGACGTATGGATGTGAAACTTGGACACTGAACACCAAGATGCTACATAAAATCCAATGCACTCAAAGAAGTATGGAGCGCTGTATGCTTGGCATAACGAGAAAAGACAGAAAGCGGAACACGTGGGTGAGAAGTATGACAAGAGTAGTGGACATAGTGGATAGAGTGAAGAAATTGAAATGGCAATGGGCGGGTCACGTAGCTAGGAGGATGGACGAAAGGTGGACAAAAGAATTGCTTGGTACCCGAGAGAATGCAAAAGGGTAAAAGGAAGACCGCAAGGAAGATGGGTGAACGAAATTAGGAAAATGTGCGGGGTGAGATGGATGAGTGTTGCGCAAAACAGAGACGGGTGGAAGCGTGTTGGAGAGGCCTTCATCCAGCAGTGGATGGCGAGTGGCTGTAAATGATGATGATGATGACATATATTTACCAGTTCGGTGACAATTTCGCACACGACAATCGTTTCCTCGAAAATCACGAAAACGGAATATCTGGCATTCGAAAATCCCACCCACCGAGAGTCACCCACGAGAATTATCACCAGAGACCAGCGGCCAGGATTCTTTAATGCACAAAAATGGTTTACTATTGTCAGTTACTATTATCCTACAAAACAAAAAAAAATTGAAAATAGTGAACCTTTTTTGTGCATAAAAGAATTCTGGCCGCCGATTTCTGATTATCTCACTAACGAGTATTCGAGTACCAGATATTCTGTAGTCACCATTTTCGTGTGCGAGTTTGTCTATTTACAATATTTACCGATATCCAGTGTTTGCTTATGGATTTGTACAATTCAGACAGCAGACGGTTATTTATTCGTCAATTTCAATCATTATTTTATTCGATGTATCAATTTCAAATATTTTATACGTATTTAATTTATTTTTCAAATTAATGTTTAAATTAACAAATTAATTACCTTGGAATATCAACGGGCGCAACACTATTATTAAAATGATGTACAATGATTTATAACTCTCATTCATTAATTCATATACAGGTATACCAACATGAAAATAATTTCGAATAATGAATTATCGAAATTTAGAAAAAAAATAACGCAAAACACACCAATCACATGTATTCAAATATTTTCTTTCTAATTAAATTATTACACAATTATTGCGAAGCGTGAAAATTTGGACAAAAAATTCGACTGCAATTTTAAGACAATCAATCGCATAACATGGGACTTCCATTGAAATTCAAAAGACCAAAATTGGAACAAGTTCAAATATCAACAATGGTTTCTTTGTTTTCGCATAGTGAAATACTAATTTTTAGTCAAAATGTCAAGGCGAAAAGCTCCAAATTCTGAATGAAATGTCGATCCGTTCTAATGCAAGTGTCAATTGCTAGAAATAGTCTGTTTAAATTTACAAACAGTATAATTTATATTAACTAAATAAGCATAATGACGTAAACGGTCTTACAGCTACGTCATCAGATCAATTACAGAGACACGTGCAAGAAAAGGCACATATTTGAATTGCATTAATTACACGTGACAAAGAACACTAGCAAAAAAAAAAAAAAAAATATATATATATATATATATATATGTGTGTGTGTATGTATGTACATTTTTAATACGATTACCAATATACATTCGTATTTTCATTTATGAAATCGTAAAAGTGTATGCACGTTCAAAGACGTCAATGATGTAAAATTTTACTCGATCGAAACGATTATTTTTTCGATCAATCGTTTAAGGTCGGATTTGGTAATTTTCGATTGAATGGAACGTTTTAGATGTTGGTCGAAAATCTAGAGAACGGATTCGTGCAGGTTCACAAAAAAAAAACGCATCGTAAATTTCGTTATTTAATTCGAACAAGGTCGGCAAGATTAGATACGAGGAAAATTGCAAGATCATGTCTATGGAGAAAAAAAACAGATCTATGTGTATAAACCTAGTATTATTTTATTGCAATTGCACTTAGTTAGTTGCGGTAAAAGCGAATCGGCACAACATTAAATTACGTATCCGAAAAAAATAGTTTGAGAAACGTTCGTTTCGAACGTCGACGCAATCAAAAACGAAAGCATTGATGCATAATTTTTTTTCTTTTTGCCGTTTAAATGATCAAAAATACATCTGAAATTACACGATCGGTTTCAATGCCAATTTTAAATCCTGAAAATATCTAGATCAATTAACTAAATAAATAACATGAGATTTATATATAAAATTCCGTTTATATTATCCAGCACTGCACGGAAAAGACTACTACTATTCATACTAAACAGCACCGCTCGTTTTTGGCACGTTCATACTTGTTTTTGGCGAGTGCAAGGCAAAATCGGCTTACATATTGTACATTACAAAGATACGGCACAATATTGCTTGCGTCGAGTCAATATCGTATTATTATGAAAATACGGGTGCATTCGCCACTATGACGGCACGTCATGCGTGAATATCTCCACAGTGGCTAAATAAAACCGGTTCTGCTTAATAACTTTCGGTGACATATACATACCGCTGTATAATATGATTAGATCGTGTCGGTTACTGCTGTTACGATACGCCACGTACATATTACGGAAAATATGAATGTGTCCACATAGAAAGTAATAAAAAATATTTATCGTACTGCTATACGTGCAGTAGTCGGTCTGTGCTATAAATGAGCATTAAGTTACACAAATGATTCAATTCTTGAATGTTATTACAGAAAATCTTTCAACAAATAAATTGAAATTGCACGTGGGCGTAAAAAAATGGAATATTTGTGTCAACTTTTTAAATAAAATATATTTTTTTAAATAATAACGGAAGTGACTCAGCATGTTTTTAGGAAGTCATGATGCCTTTAAATTTTTCCATGATTGTCATTTTTTTTTGCTATAACTTTTTATTCTTTCTAAAATAGATACTACCACTTTTTTGGCAAAAACCGATTTTTTAACTCACCAAAATTTTGATATGTATGTATGTACATAGTAATAAAAAAACACGATCGTAATATTAGAATTCTATTTGTATGAATACTAAAATAAACAAAGGAAACTTAGTATTATAACGTATTAGTATTTGTGTACGTGTTACAGTTGAAGTGTATCTTCCAGTTGGAATATATTTTGGCTAGTTGGAATATATTCCATCTAATCTGGTACCAACTACCGTTATAGTTGAAGTGTGTTTTCAGTTGTAATATATTTTGATTAGTTGGAATATATTCCATCTAACCCATATAAGTTGATTCATATGGCGAATTACATTCCAACTGGTCAAAAAACATTACAACTGAAATACAGTTCAACTATAAGTTGGTACTAGGTAAGATGGATACGTTAGGTTTTCGTGAAAACGACACTCGACTAGTACATTGAGTTGGAAAGTCACATTTTTATTTTGAAAATATTCTTAGAGTTAACGTAATATGGTACTCATTATCTTTATTCGTTATACCTAGCTAAGATTAGCTTCTACTAGCAAGATTAAATTCTAAACATCAGAGTTGTCAAAACTCAACTGTTATATTACAACTGGCGCACATTGTTGAAGGTGTATTTGCGCTTGTAGAGATATAATTTACTAGTTGAATTGTATTCGCATATTAATTATCTACAACGTCAGTTGGAATATATTAAACCGAAAATACACGTCGACTGTACAACATGTGCACTTTTCCTAGATGTGTCGAAAACAATTCAAGAGTAAAAAAGTCGATTACGAAAAAAACATCGAGCATTTTGAAGGGCATCATGACAAGCCTAAGAAAATCACCAAGTCACTTGAACAATCCAGATTTTTTTCAACCCGATATAAAAACAGCACAATACAAAACGTATGAACGTGATTAAATCGTACAAAAAATCAGTCAAATATTTGCATAACAGTGTTATTTATTCGTTTTTTACCACAGTGCGTGGCTGTGGTCACCTGCGACTGAACTAACAATATCAGAGACCGTCAATTACAGTCGATCATCTGCCGAGAGACCGCTAGCCTCAACCGGTACAATTGGGACCGTTCATCTGAATATAGTGCAGACACATCATCGAGATTCGTTCGATGTGCTGAAGTGCGTTCAGCACAGTCGATATGATTTTTGCTACGATCAAAATCCAGGTTAATTTCCTAGTAAGAATCGTCTGGTCTCGGTTAGAGGATGGTTGGTACCGGTTTGAGTGTTATCATCTGTCGAACAGGTTTCAGAGACACTTTGCTTCATTGACACGAATGCCCAACCGATTCAGATAACGTTTGATTCTTTTCAATAATTTGGAGCGAGTATTATTTCTCACCTATGCAAATGTCATCTTTTTTATAGAGAGAGACTATTTTTGGCAAATTTAATTACGTACTACTTGAAACTTTTACAATGTCATGAATCATGACATTGTAAAAGTTGTCAAAATAGCACTATACAACATCATATCATGACATATGATATGATGTTGTATTGTGCTATTTTGTATTTAACGTATCACATTGGGGCCGACGACACGAACAATATTACTAGTTTCCATATCGAGCCCCTAAATAGCAACCGCAGGTTGCAATATGGGAACTGGATATTGAAAATATTGTAAGTAATATTGTTGGCGTCGACGACCCCATTGAAGATAATTAGATCTAAAAGTTTCAGACGTTCCAGAAATATGACATTCAAGCTGAGTCAATTCCATTAGTTATTATAGGCGAGACGAGTATAAATAGACACAGTTAAGAACTTTTTACTAGTGAAATTGACTCAATTTAGAAAAGTATGTCTTCGAATATCCCGGTTTTAGTGTTTTTTAATGGTATTTATTTTGTGTACTAAGTTTTATTAATTACATTTAATTAAGAATACACTTGACGTGCTTACACATTTTAGGCTTTGACTCACTCAATATCTTCGAGCAGAATTATCGCCATTTTCAAATAATTCTTTGGAGTACTAAAAGGAAGTATTGACAACCCTTCGATTTGATCGGAACTTAAATTTTGGGCGCCTGAATGCGGTTGAGCTTTGCGTCATCGTTTACTTTTCCAACCTATTGCTGCGAAAACGTCTGCTTTCAATAACTAGTCTCTTGTAAAGGCGGTAAACCCGATTCATCAACGTGATAGATGAACATTTGGACCTGTTTGATCGTCATGTTGATGAACTGGTCAATTTCACGAGATTCAACACGAGTCTATTTGAATGAGATGAACGATTGCCAATTTTTATATTTTATTTTTTGTAAGACTGGTGTGACGCATTGGGGCAACCTGTCAGGTCACATTAGTTATTATTTTGTTATTATTATTATCTATCCATTTATTCAGAATTCGGGCAGTTATAAAAAATAAATGTGGAGTAACAAATTATTAACGTAAATAATTATATATTTTTTATGCTTATTAATAGCATTGCTTATTTACAACATATAAAAAAAATTACAGGTTGAAAATCGCTTCAAAACAAGTGAAACCGACCAAAATGCAGCCAACCCGTTTTTCCCCATTTTTATACATTTCGCAAATAATTTCAATATTTCAATAAACACGTAGTAAAAATTCATAGTTTGTCCTGTTTTAATATCCTTATGATCCTTATCATCGTTTAATAAACTTCTGTACTGAGAATATCGCTACATATAAGAGTAAAATCAAATTTCATAGAAATCTCAAAATCAGCTTTTTTGTCGCTCACTATAGCTTTCATGAATAGAAAATTTATCTTACATCGCTGTTTATTGTCAATATTTTCATTAATATTTATGTTTTCACGAGTCATGAGTGAAAATAGACTTAAATTGAAATTGGTATTGAATTTTTTTGCAATTACATTTCTCTAAAATATGTATATATTTTTTACTGTCGCATTTTTTAATTTATAATAAAAATAATATTATCACGATAGATGGCAATCTTACAGTTGAGTCATTTCTTAACAAAGACAGTCAATATATGTACATATGTATGTATATCCAATAATATAAAATCAATTCAAATATGCTGTACATACATGCGAAAATTGTTATATGTGTACACTAATTATCAGTATTATTATTATTATCATTGCGGAACAGTAATTAGATTATTACTCACATTGCGATCGCCCAAAAGACGATTTTTGCCCTGAAAATCGAGAATATTTGGCAATAGAGTTCTCGTTAGTTTGATAGTTATCGTTAGTATGATGGACTTTTCGGCTACCTAATCTATAGATATAGATATTCTTGTGACTTTTGGGCTAGCACTTTGTGAGCAATAATCACCGAACGAACAGCGAAAAAAAAATGGAGTTGCCATATTCAAAAATATATTTAATTCTTGTTTTAATCAATTACGCCTGTTTCTTTTTAGTGCAGAGCTCAATGCACTCCGTCCTTTTCTAGTGTTATTATCAGCTGTCGCGTGCATCACTTTTCAGTCAGCTGCTTCGAACATTCAAGAGGGGAAATAACGGATTTTAATGCCAAACACAAACAGACATTATTTACTAATAACATTATTAAAAATACCGGCTGTGCGTCATTTTTTTTGAGAAAAGAAGGAGAAAAATGTTCAAAATATTATCTAGTATACGAATAAGTGCATAAAAAATGTAACGAATCTACACATATAACGTTCAATACAACGATTGTTGGTAAATAAGAAAAGGTGTAGGTACTCAGCCGAACAAAAGGAAATCTGCAGTAACAAAATATCACTTCCTCTTTGAGTTTATCTATGGAACCTTCAATGAGATCACTACATACAGATAAGAATTGTAATTTATTGTGAGATTACATTTTTAAAATAATCTTTTAATTTTCATTTTAAAGCAATCCGCACATACATATATATATGTATAGGTGTGAGCTAAAACCAAAAAGAGAATAATATAAATTGGCTACGACAAACAAGGATATTACTGATGCGACAATCATTAATCATCAGCTGTATTTGGACAAAGGTCTTTATGGTGCGCCACCGTCCTTTATTTAACGTCAGCTGGGACAACGACCCCCTCGTCTATATGGAGTGTCATTGTGCTGAAACGCACAACACACGGCAATCGTAACTCAAAAGCAAATGGCGAAGGGAAAGAGAGTATCGAAGTTCGAAAGTTGCCATACAGAACAAACACACGGGTGAATTATATACGCGATGGAATCGCATTATTTCCACTTCTCGTTCGGTTGAGAGATCTCACTAAATTTCTCGACTCGGCGAGAGAAACGAGCACGATAATTTCCCCCCTTTGACAAAACGTCAAAGTGTCAACACAAATTACGTATTTGAAGTTCGAGAGATTTTTCGCAAGAATTCACACGTATGAAATGTCGCTAACTGTACCGTCAACACGATGCGGGTGTTTGTTCTATTATACATATATCTACACACGTATTATAGTATGTAGACCGTTCATAATATATGCCGTTTATCGACTTCGAAGAAGTTACGAAAAGGAAACAAAACATAAAAAATTCAAACGCAAGTATTCAAACTAATAAAACGGTCGGTGTAAACAAACTTGTTTCACATCACAATTGACATTTCATATTGCAGGCGTTTATTATTGTATAATCGCTACTGATAAAAAGGGGTTGATGAGATTGTTGTCGCCGATAGCCGTTAGAGCCGTTGTTATGGTCGAAAGTCGAAACAGTACAGATTCAAACGTCACTCGCAGCTGTCAGTTTGCGAATGATTGATGAATGGAATCGTTTGAAAGGATTCGAACGGATCATTCGGAAGGCTTGCGGTCACCACGATGTGATGAATGACGTAGTCGTAGTGTGTGTGTGTGTGTGTTTAATCACATGTGGAGCAAGCGAACAAGATGTGAGGTGTGTGATGTGAGGTGTGTGATGTGAGGTGTGTGATGTGAGGTGTGAGGTGTGAGGTGTGAGGTGTGAGGTGTTTGTGTACTGACTTTGAGCCTGGTGAGGTTGCCGTCTCTCGCCGCGTTGTACACCACGCTCTTGAAGTCCATGTGGGCGGGGGGTGGAGGCAGGGGCGGGGGCGGGGGTGGGGGTGGGGAAGGGGGCGCCGCTGCGGCCACCGTGACGTCACACAGGGAACACTCGCGCCACAAACCAGACTGACTTTGACACGGACTAGACTTCGATTTATACTAGGACACTTCTCGCGACTCGCGACTCACGGACTCACGACTCGCGACTCGCGACTCACGGACTCACGACTCGCTATCGACTGCCGGCACTCACTCACACCGACGTCCGCTGTCGGACGACACACCCGACGAACGATACTCGCACGACTGCCAGTTGCCACTGCAGCTGTGGCTGACAATCACGAAGCCACTGCTGCCAACTATCACTCAGTGGCGGTCGAAAAAGTCCACTTCACAGATTCACAGATTCGTTCTAAATCACCGTCAGTGACGTGTCGTGAAATTCTCCCCGTTTCTGTGGCACAGCCTTACTTACGTGTGCGCGAGCAGAATACAAGGGGAACAGGTGACGTCATACTGAGTCCCCTTGTATCCTGCTCGCACACACGTAAGTAAAGGCTGTGTCACAAAAACAGAGAGAATTTCACTGCACGCCACTGATAACCGTTATATATTTCAGACGTCTTCGGTAGGAGAGTTTACTTTTAGCTTTATTTTTATAATAAAACTGAGAGTACGCCTAGTGATGAATCTATATAGACGCAATTGTTCATAAATCTGGATGTTATTCAACGCGATAAAAATTGTCATACACTGTCTACTGGAAGCGAATTCTTTGGGTCTAAGTGACTTGACAGAATGTTAAATTACAGAAAACGCAAATATCGGAAGGCAAAGATCGAAAATCGAAAGATCTTAAGTCGAAAGATCAAAAAAAAATGGTGCATGGTAAACGGTACATACTCACTTAATTTGCGTGAGCAGGATACAACAGGAACAAGAGGAACATGCTTTTCCTCCCGTATTCTGCGCGCGCACATTAACACGGGAGGAAAAGCATGTTCCTCTTGTTCCTGTTGTATCCTGCTCGCGCAAATTAAGTGAGTATGTACCGTTTACCATGCACCATTTTTTTTTGATCTTTCGACTTAAGATCTTTCGATTTTCGATCTTTGCATTCTGATATTTGCGTTTTCTGTAATTTAACATTCTGTCAAATCACGGAGACCGATATTCCACATGCTTCAACCAGGCGGATCCAACGGAATATTCGCGACAATAGAGCGAATGTACACGTCCATCTAATATATAATTTCGAAAGTAACTTTGTACGTATGTATGTAAGGTTTGTTGGTAATTGAAAAACAAACCAAAGTTTCTATGACGATGATTCGATATGGTTGAGTATTATTTTTTTTTGATTCAAATAAATTTAATAAAAAAACAAATGAATGTTTACTATTTGATTCGCCATATTTAAGCTGTTTATATTACAAATACTGAGCGAAGCCGGGTAAAACAACCAGTAACTTGTAATTACATGTTTATCAATATTTAGTTATAAACCTAAAATAGCAATTAACTTTGGGTGAGCGTCAATATCAGCTTGAAGAAGAAAGACTTGTCTCTCATCCTTGACCGAAAAGAATAATTTGATGTTCTCAGCAAATAAGATACATAATGCATAAAATAAAACTCTAGCACGGTTATTAATAAGAATGGTAAATAATGAGTTTAATCAAAAATTTAGGTCCACAGTCTAAACAATGAAGGGTCATAGTGACTGGCGGATCATTCTACAGGCGCATTAGGAGTTTGCATAGGCCCCCGAAAATTATAATAAATTGCTTAAAATTTAATATTTTTTAAAAAATGTATTAATATCTTTGGAAGTCTGAAAAAATGCTGTTTATTTTATTTGGGGAGAGGGGGGTGAGGACCCCCGAAACCAAATTATGCTTCACCAATCACCAATTGAAATGACCCACGACTACTTCAGATAAATTAAATATCATTCAAGCATCAATATTCAATTTAATATTATATGTAAATATATTGAATAGAAGCAGGTTTTAGTACATCATTCACCAATAAATAAATTATTCTGGAGGAATTCAAATAAGATTTTATAAATATTTGGCTACGTCCACACTACCGATATCTACACCCGATATTTTCGAATTTTCCATATCCAGTTCCCATACTGCAACCCCGTGGGCTTCAATACGCAAAGGGCTACGTTTCGACACCGGTGTGATTGTGTTGGTGCGCGATACGGCAAGCGTAGTGACCCCCACTCCTTAGCCCGCTGGTCGCTATTATATTATATTATACATAATTTTTCGTTCGATAAACGCCGAAACATTTTTGCTGACTTGTATTCTGACGCGTAGCTACGAATGCACGTGTATGTATTCATATTGTAAGTACTCGACAATACGACGTAAGCAATATTGCGTCGTATCGTCATGGCCTGTAATGTATAAGTAAGTCGATTTTGCCTTGCACTCGGCCAAAGTGCTGTAAACGTGACGTGTAGGTAGATATGAATAGAAATGTAATAAAATGACATATTTGAAACGGAGTCGTTCAGTGCTGTTAAGTATGAACAGACCAGTAAATATGGAATTATAAACAGATAAAAGCCAGAATGTATGATATTAAATCTATCAAAAAGTAATAACATGATATAATTATTCTAAAACGATGATCACACGGAAGCTGATAAAAACGAGTTCGAATTTTCCCACGATCACAAAACTTAATCTATTGTTACTATGTATGAACGATAGCTGCAGGGGCTGTATATATGCGTGTGTATGTGTGGATGACCAGTGGCTGTGTATGTGTCGTCGTCTCGATCAGCTTGCTCTGGAACGGTGCGGGGTGGGGGAATTATACAAAAGAGTAACGGTTATGATCTCGTTTTTATTGATGAGTTGATGGCCGAGCCGGGGAGTTGCTCGACGCCTCTGCCCCTTTATGGCGGAGGCTGTAGATTGAGTAGGCTGTGGCTGGTCAGGAAGGGTAGACCAGCCACGCCAAGACCTTCTCGGTCGGCGTCTCACGAGCGTCTGAGAGCTCGCCGTGTTCGAGGCTTGGGTCGAACACGTGGTCGAGCATAGTCGGTAGACATAGTCGGTGAGGCACGACTATGGAAGAAGCCATACTCCTCGGAGGGCTTCTATGATGCCAATGAGCACTCGCCGTGATCAGACTTGGGCGGATCACGGGGCCAGCCTGCCTTAGTTCGAGGCCGGCTTTTACGAGGGACGCTGCATCTGGCGGTCCGCGCCGGGATCACCGGGCGCCGGACCCACGGGAGAATCTAGAGCGACTGACAGATGGTCGGTGTAAAAAAGGGAAAACAAAAGCCGAAGCCGTAAGAAGACAACCAACGGCCATGAGGGTTTTTGGCTCGGACAATGTACATAGACAAAGTTATGAAATGAGTAATTGACGAATTTCGAATAAAAGGGGTGGGTCGTAGCGGTTGGTGGCGATTCGTCGGCGTCGTGGGAATGGTCGAGTGTGGATGTGTGCGTGCGACAGTGTGTTGGCGTGCTCGCGTCGCGGCGGTTGTCGGGCGGTCGCACAGGCACCGCGCCGCGCTCGCACTGTTTGACTCTGACACCGCTGACGACCGGTGACGTTTCCACCGGCGACCGATCGAATGGCCGCCACTCGGGCCGTCTAACTGAGCGCCGGGTTCGAATTCGGGTTCGGGCAGCCCGGCCGACGTCCGCCTCGTCGACAGTCTTCGAACACCGGCACCCGACAACCAACATCCATCCACCGACGACACCAACACCACCACCACCAACACCACCACCACCACCACCACTGAGCAGCGCGCCATCGCCATGTATCCCAGCCCCGCGCGACACCCCGCGCACCCGCCGCACCCGCCGCACCCCTCGCAGCCGGTAAGTCGACTCCATTCCTCACCTGTCATTCGCCGTTCGCCGCTCACCCCGCTCGCCCCACTCGCCCCATTCTCCCCACTCTCCCCACTCGCCGACGCGAGCGAACTTTGAGGTTAGCGGGGCGCCGCCCCGGCTTCTTCTGTCAAAATACGAGAACGCCATCTGCAGCACGACTTAACACCGACTACTACGACCATGTTCACCGCATTCAGTTCGCATGTGAATTCGATTATAACGTGTCGAAACTATGCTATAATTTGTTCTCACTAATTGGATACACCATGTCCAAGCCAGTTCGACCGATTTGTCAAATTACATATATGCTTTGTTTGCACTCGATTAAACGTCTATTTCGAAATATCACTTCAGTTTTTACTCCATAGTTTTGGTGTACAATCGTGAGGCGTTTGGCCATATCAAAGTACAACTTTTGATGATTTGGTCAATCTGTAATATTTTCAAATATTTTATTATGTTATGATAAACTTACTCACAGTTAAAATAGAATACTTTCTCAATGAACGTATCATCACTTTGTATCTTATGATACCTTATAAGACCGGTATGACGCTTTGGGGCAACCTGTCAGGTCACACTGGTCATTTTATTGTTGTTTTTATTTTAAAATAATAATAAATTAAATAAATAAATGATTGTATGTATCTATCTCGATCGACCTATCATCACTTATCACGTTTATAATTAAAAAATTGCATGAACATTTTTCCATATGAATGGTTTACATTTTCAAGACCTGTGTTTGTGCTAGGGCTGCGGAGTCGGAGTGGGAGTGGGAGCATTTCTAGCGGAGTCGGAGTCAAAGTTGTTAAAAATCAACCGACTCACTTTTTTTTTCTATTTTAATTATTACAGTATGTGTCAACAAGTCTCAAACTTAATTGAAGTAAATCCTGATTTAAAAAAATCATGATTTAAAAACTACATTATAAATAAAATCGTTAAATTACAGTAAACGTACATATTTTGATATGTTGTGTTTCAGTACCGACTGTTTCCTTCGTCTCATACTTCTTTTTTATTTTCATTTTTTTACTATTTTTTTCACACACCGTACACTATGAATGTACTTACTTTTTACTTATAACTATTTCATTATAAATAAGTTTAATCTAATGGTAAACATTTGATTTTTTTAAATCAAATGTTTACCATTAGATTAGCCATGTTTAAGCGGTTTATATTACAAATACCGAGCGAAGCCGGGTAAAACCACTAGTTTTCTATATTTTGAATATCACTATTATTTTTATTAGTAATAATTTTATACATTAGCAAATAAAGTCGATATTACCAAAACTGTTCGATTTAGAGTCAAAGAGTCCAAGTCAAAACAAAACAAAAAGTCATAGTCAAAGTTGGTACATTTTGAACCGATCCCACAACCCTGGTTTGTGTACAAATTTGGTAGCCGTATCTCGCAGTACTCTAATTTAGACCGAAGTTATATAATGCTGCATTTTTCTTTATAATTTTTACCCACTTGTATTATACATCAGAAATACATTTAGGGTTTAAAATTTTTTTCAAGCATTGGCTATATTCTAAAGTTGAATCTACATATGTCTAATAATCGAATGTGAACTTCCTCTTCACTTGGAATGTAAGTAAATTGATTGTTTTGTGGTAATTTATTATGTATTTTAAACATAGTTTTTATATCACTCACTGAATTTGAATTTCATTAATGGATGATATTATTCAGTAAATTCTTTTTAAATTTAATGTACATATTATATTGTAATGTATTCAAATTTTAATTTTAATTTTAAAAGCGTACACAATGCAAACTGTTGCGAGTTGTTTTGTTGTGGAATATTATTTGATATTTGAATAGTATACGACGCATCATGCATATGTAATCGCCGCTTCTATTAGTCCTATCTGTGAATACATTATTCTCATTAATGTAACATTTTTTTTTGTAATTTATCTCCTAACTTATTTTGCTAATATGATTATTTTTTCCAGCTCATTTGTAATGAGAATGCACAAAATGTTTGTTATTTTATACACATTGTATCATGATTATATGTATTACTAGTTTTGTACCCGATGACATATCATCGCATGGGTGTTGGCATATTAAGTTATTAAATAATAAAAAAAAATCAATGTGTCAGTTCTGTGTTCGATCCGTATGCGGTCGTATTTTTTTTTCAAATACCTTTTATGAAATGAAAAAAATGACAATAACTACCTTCCTATCTACATATAAATAATATAAAACACTCGATAGAAAAATTTAATAATTTAATAAATTTTCAATGGATGGCTCTAAATGCTCAGAGACTAATTTGTATAGAGGAAATTAGTCTCTGAAATTAGCAAACAGTAAATATAGAAGTTTTTTGTTGACCTGTTATTATGTTCGTATTATATTGTACGTTTTGTTGGCAGTGTTTTAACTGTGACGTATATATGTCGAAACGATACGACTATTATAGTACGGCGAGCGTTATCTTACACATACACACACACACACACACACACACAGAATAGCGATATTATATATGTCATATGATACATTAACATGTGTCCATTATGATACACTAGTTGTTTTACCCGGCTTCGCTCAGTATTTGTAATATAAACAGCTTAAACATGGCGAATCTATTAGTAAATATTCATTTGTTTTATTATGAAATTTATTTGAATCGAAAAAAAAATATACCGAATCGTCATAGAAACTGTTTTGTTTACGAAGTTTCCAATCAAAGATACAAATTCTCTTTCGAAATTATATATTAGATGTATTATACCAGAATCCGGCGCCCCCCCTCCGGGGCCTTCTTCCGGGGAATTTATTTAAATCGAAAAAAAATTATATCAAATCGTCATAGAAACCGATTTGTTTTCGATGTTACGAACCAAAATTATATATTTAAATACTTACAAAGTCTCTTTCGAAATTATATATTAGTTTAACTCGATCTAAAAATGCTAACACGAGTTGCATGAGAAGAGAAAAAACATTTTTATTTGCAATGAAATAACATATTATAGCTTTCATTCTTTTCATTTGTTTATTTTGTATTTACCTTTTTCATTTGTTTTATATTTGTAATTTTCAATTTCTTCTTATATTCTATTTTATAACCTTTTCCAAATATTTTAATACTATAGTTTAATTATGCAATGTTCTACATATTTTGTCATGCCTTTATTCTTTACTTTTTAATTTGTTTTCCTTATATTTATCTTTTTCATTTTTGTAAAAATCTATTATTGGACTCGGATGTTACATATATTATTTATATACTATTTGTTTTTTTATACATATCTATGTACATCCTGTCTGTTGATTTTTCAATAAATAAAATAAAATATTATTTCCCATAGTTAGTAAAACTTCATTTTAAATGCAAACTTTGAAATTTATTTCGTTTTTGTATATTTTTTTTTATTTAAAACTTTGATAATGTAGAATGTTCATTATTTATCGAAATTTATTTCAGACTTTGTATACATATTTAATATCTACATAATATGCGTCAATGTTTAAATTTAATGAAATTTGAACACATCACATTTCTCTTTGTCTGCTTCGCATATTTGTGCGAATTGTCCATAGTAGATCGTAGCATTAAAATACATTTACAACTTTGTTCCAATATCGAATTATGAACGTGCAGTATACATACATAGTTGCAGTTGCACATATCTGCAGTTCGTATGTTTTTATCCAGTGCTTGCAAACATTCGAGTCATTTATTTTATGAAGAATATTTAAAGTCACAGTAATTGAAGACGGATATTGACGAAAGCATTGATAACTTTCCCATTTCCGTACATTTCATTTTTTTTTATCTTCTTTTCCTATTCGAAATGTCTTTTTTCTTTGAAGCGTTGAATAACGACGATGTCGATTATTCGCATGGCATTGTGTTCTCGCATTTCGTCGGTGTCTGTGACCCACTTTTGTTTTTGTTTCTACGGCGAGCCGAGCAAACCCCCCGGATTGCGCGGTTCGATCCCCTGACATCCCGGAATCTGCAGATCAAGAATCTCCGAACAAATCTAGTATATTTCTATAATTTATAACCAAGTCAGAGTATGAATTCGTACACGTGCCCCGATCGTAACTCGTATCATCGTTAAATTTTCCCAGTGAATTTGGTGCACTCTTATAAAAACTCAGAATAGCTTATTTTTAGGTTCGCAAATTGATACATTTTATTTTATACATAAATTTCTACCATATGTGCCATTGCAGGTTGCCCCGAGGCGACATGTATGTTCAGAGTTTTGTACTAATAATTCTCAACATTACAATACAATTATTATATAATGCCACTTTGCCCGAAGAAAAAGATCGTCGGATGTGAAACTTGGATATTGAACGCCAATTGGCTATACAAAGTCCAATTTACTCAAAGAAGTAAGAAACGTTATATGCTTGGCATAATGAGGAAAGACAGGAAATGGAATACGTGGATGAGAAGTATGACAAGGGCTGTGAATATAGTGGATAGAGTGAAGAGATTGGCCAGGTGGCTAGAATAATGTACGAAAGGTGGACAAAAGAAATGCTAAAACGGTACCCGAGAGAATGCACAAGGGTAAAAGAAAGACCGCAGGTAAGATGGGTAGACGAAATTAGGAAAGTGTGTGGAGTGAGATGGATGAGTGTTTCGCAAAACAGAGACGAGTGGAAGCGTTTTGGGGGGGCCTTCATCCAGGAGTGGATGGCGAATGACTAGATGATGATGAATACAATAGTCATCTATTATCCAGCGGTAGTGGTTAGCATATTATGCTTTCGAGCAGAGTGGTCACAGGTTCGAGTCCCGCGACTGGCCAGACTTTGGTTTGTGACTCCAAGTCTATCGTTTCTTATTGATTTTCATTGTAACGGTTCCTGTAAAATTGGCATTGTCTTTCCTAACTCTCTTAAGTTATTCAGCGTATTGAGGTTCGCCAATTTGATTATTGAATACTGCAAATTTTTTTCTATATATGTCACTGTGGATGTTAGTATGAGTTCGCATTGAATAAAATGCTTATGCATATCGATTGTATTGTATCTGTATAAGTGCACTCGTCGCTTTGGAACGATTTGTAAAGGCGAGTAGTTCATGTTCTATGAAATAAAAATAAAGTATATGGTACAATCAACAAATTCGATATATGTACAGCAAATTTGCGACAACAGATTTTACAGACTATGTATGCAGGTAGCATATTTATAGTAATTAAGAGTTTTGAGATGCTAGAAATTCGATTTTGCGAGAAACTGGAGGGTGGAGGATGCCAATTTATTAAATCCGTCACAACAATTAAGCTAGATAATCGGCAACTCTAGCAGAAGCCGTCGATCTGTGATGTAATGACTCAACTAAAACTGGCTAAAAGTCCTTTGATCGATCAGTCTGTAGGAAACTACCAAATTGTATCTTCCCAGAATATGTATATCTATAGCGAGACTGTTAAACCGCCAATTCGATGTTGGCAATTGCGGCGAATACTAAACTGGGGGAAATATAAGGGAACAGTAGTGAAGGGCGATGGATACGATTAATCAAAGGTCTAACAATCTCACCCTGAGAGCAAGATTTTGGTTTGGTCGGTCGCGTGCGTAGCCTTCGTAAGATTTTTCCCATCTCTTCCATCCGTCCCATGGGGTTTCGGGACGAACGAAACGGTGCGAACTACCCCTTATCGAAATCAATTGCGAATCGTTTTCCGAATAAAAACATCGAACATCCCACGCTCGAACGTCCGTGTTTGTGTTTAATTGTGTATTTTATGTATGTATATGTATTTATTTTTCTGCTGTGTGTATCATATCCACGTTTTTTTGTTATATATCGATTTACCAGTCGTCGTAATATAAAGCATGATCCTTTTATAGCGTGTCTTTGTTCAGCTGAAATGCGAAAGATACTCGCGAAATTGGATTTGCGGCGTTTAAACGGTTCCGTCTATCAATGCAGATGCAAGTAGTAATTGCAAATTGGAATTTTCAGTTTTAGTGCCGTTTAAAAACGAGATGGACCTATCTGCGAAGTGGGTATTTGCAGATGATGCTCGATGAGTGTGAAGGATCTCCTTGGATGGCTCTGTATGTACATACATACATACATATGTAATACTTTGTGAAGTACATATCTTTTTGTATGCTTTTGAATCTGATGTTGCGAGGAATAGTAATTTGGTTTACTGTCTCTTTCTTGCTGTTATCTCGTATTTCTATTGTCTTCTTCTCTGTTCGATCTACGTGTATGGGTTTTAGTTCTCGATCAATTTATTTTATATCTTTGTGTGCAGTTTATTTCATTTTATATATGAGCTGTCATATGTATGTATTTGAAAGTCCACTTTTCTGCATTTCGAGAAATATCTCGCAAAACATTAAATATAATTTTTAAGTTTAACAATATTTAAAAATACTGGTGGCATGTAATATGTTTATTCTACTTTTCCGAGATTCTGGACATATCGAATTAAGAGAAGTGATAACAACTTGTGAATTAAGTCAAACAGAAATAGTGTTTTTGGAACTGAATGTTGGACTTGAACGTAGATGCAACGGCACAATATGCTGATTTTATGTATATCATTAAATGAAATACGTGTTCCGTTTGTATTTTTGAAAGAATCATGGATCGGTTTATTTTTTGAAATTATATATGACAATTTTATGATAAGTATTAAATTTTGCTTGTACCAGTACAGCTCAAGCCGGTAAACAGTACGGAAAATATTCTTTATTACATTCTATATTTTTTTTGATTTTTAAATGCTTTTTATTATTTCGAAATTATGTTCACAATACATCTTATATCTATTTTAATAGCTACTGATCTACTGATCATTTTCTATTTTACAATTTTATTTTATTTGGTTAGTAATCATAGTATTATATTATTCTAATGTTAATGTACAGCATAATAGGAAAAATAGCTCAAAAACCTATTTACAATTCTTACATTCTATATGGAAACATTCCAATGTTCCTTAATGTGTATATCGCGTATCCGAAACAACAGTAACTCACACGATCTATTCATGTTATACAGCAGTAGTTACATGCCACCGAAACGTAACAAGCAGAACCGATTTTCTTTGGAGTATGTGGAAATATTCACTCATGACGCGACGTCATAATGGTAAGTGCACCTGCACTAACAAATGTGCTGTCATGCGCTTATGAATATTTTCGGAAACGTCATGTTGTGACAATATTGCCTCGACGATACGACGCAAGTAATATTTTGTTGTATCGTCGCGCTGTGTAATGTACACGTAAGTTGATTTTGGCCTGCACTCGTTTAAAAAAAAGTATGAACGCGCTAAAAACGGACACTAGGAATTAAATACATAAATAAATCTTTTTATGTAAATACATAAAAAGATTTATTTATGTATTTAATTCCTAGCTTAAAATTTATCATAATATTATTACAGAAGTTTACTTCTATTTAACATACGTTTACATTACATGTACCTTTGAACATTTTCAAGGCATTTTCAGATGTAATGAATGTATCATGTCATGTTATTTAATATAAAAAATGACAGCTGTTGAGAAGCTTGTCCACAGTTGAGAGACCGAACGTTGCAAACTCGACCATCCACTATTATTACGAGTTGGCGAATGGGATAAAGCAAAAAATAGGGAAACCGTATACCTATCAGAGTTTGTGGGGACCCCATCGTGGTACGTGCAAATTTATGTATTGCGAAACGAAACCAACAAAAATTGAAACGTGTGACGGGGCGCTACAGGAACGTTGGCTGGAATGCCTAGGGGGTGGGTCTGGATGGGGTGACCTCCGCCCCTTCGTCTGGAGCTCCAACCCACCCACCCTTTAGATCCGCTCACTCCGTTAATGTATTTGTCGTATCGTTCTCGCGGAGGGTGAAATGGAGGGACGGAGATGCCTCGCGTATTATTAAGGGTGTATTATTTGTTCTGATGAGGTCGTTTGAAACAACCCACACCTGTCCCGTCTCGTCCCTGGGAATAAGTAATAAATTCGCCGTCCGTTCCGTTAATTAGCGGTAGTGGCGATTATTTATTGAACAATCAATGCCTTATCGAGATCCCCATTTACATACATATTTATTTTATATTATATTTACTAAATATATATATATATGCTGATAATTTTGGTTGTCACTATGGTTTTATAATTGTGTTGTGCTTTTTTATTTCTGCTTCATTTTGTCTCACGAAGCCGTATTTTCTTCCCTCGAAGTAGTCTCCACAATATTCGTACTAAATATATGTATGTATTTAGGTATATTAAAAATTATTCGTTACTAATATAGTTATAGTTTACAGTATTCGAAACCTGCATACATTTGAAATCTGCTTTATGCTGGGTTGACACGATGCGAGTAGCTTGGGCGTTCCAGATCGGTTGGATCACCTGTTGCCACGTTGCGAGTAACGTCTTAAGCTATTTTTTTCAAGCTGCTCGCATCGTGCTACCCCGTTATTAAAATATTTTTTAAAATAAGCTTTCGCGACGTGAAAACCGTTTACATATTGTTTGGTGCTTAAATATGTATTATATTTTTACATACCATCCCTACGTTTCGAAATTAAATACTTTAAATTCAAAAGCTTAACTTGTGATTTTCTTCTTTTTGTGAGTATTTTTTAAGCTAGTATATTTAATATTTTTCTATTTCCGGTTTTTACAATTTTACAAACTGAAATTTTTGAATATAATAAACTACTATGACGTCACATCATGCGTGAATATTTCTATAGCGGAAAAATTACCGATAAAAGGTGGTTTCACCGCTATTTTTAACGATTCACTAGCAAATCGGTGCCCCCCCTCCAAAGATTCTACGTAATTTGATATGATTTGATATGGTGTCGAATCGATCGATGGCAAATTTAATTGATCAACTTAGTATAAAAAAATAGCTTATGAATATGTTTTCAAACTGTGCCAGTTATGTACTTTCGTAGACTTTCATTAAAGTTTCATCGAATGGATTAATTAGGATATTCCAGCTTTGGCGTTCGCCGATTCTCAACAGCTCAATACACTTAATGGAAATGTTAATTTAACGACTTATTTTAAAAGCTTCGATTTATAGTCTTCAGCGCAATCGTTGTCCACTTCGTTGTTTTTTTCCCAAAGCGTAAAAATCCCACGCAGTGTTGTTTTGTATATGCGTAATGTAAAAGCATTATCTTCTTCGAATTAACGCCATTGCGCGAATTCAACAGCTTTTATTGCCCAGCACAATAAAGAAATTGTGTAAATATAATAAATACTGGTAAAAATTCATTCATATATTAAACATGTTTTGAATCTGATTATTTTTTCATAGTCAATTGTATTTTAGATCTGGTCGTATTTGCCGCTTTTTTTTCCTTTTGGCCTTTTAATTAATTTTGCCGGTTTACAGTTATGAATCGTCAGGTGTCCCTCTCGGGGCCTCCTCCCTTGGGTACTCTCTACCCTCTCTCGGCGAGTTGGGATGGGAGGTTGTGGGGTTGGAGAGCGCAGTACCTGATTTTTTTTATCTAGAGTCGAATGCACATCGTGCCACGTTGGGGGCAAAAATAAAAAAAAAATGTATAAAAAGGAACAAACCGCCCTCACACACATGGGAATAATAAGCCTTCACGTCGCATACGTAACGCGACGCGCTTTGATCCGCTGAAAACGGAATTATCGTCCTTTTTGTGCGACATATTTTTTTTGACCTTTTATTTTAGTCATTGTGGAAATCCTCTTTTTTATTCGGCGGCATGGCAGAAATAGCAGCAGGAGAATAATAATTAACGACGGGGTGGACGAGCAGACGGACGTTGTTGAACGTATTTCTGTGAAAGATGATGACGATCAATCATGCCATTTTGTTTATTCTATTCGGAATGGTTTCGTGTCTATTTATGCTATGTTTTTCTAGTGGATGAGTTCTGATATTGTAATTTTTTGTTCCGATATGTTCATTCTAGCAGATAATATGTGCACATTTGACGTATTGGATATTTTATTTTATTGTTACAAATCAATATAAACTCGTCATTACAGATTACTCCAATGCGACGGGTGTACGTTAATATAACAATTAATCAGAAATAATAATCATAGAGACATCTATGATTACTAGATTAGATTACTTATTACAAATTATACACGGGCAGATTTTTGTGACAACAGGAATATATCTAATACCAATTTTCAGGAACCGTTTCAGCAATGATCTGATAAAATTGGCAAACTCTGATAGAGAAACAATCGATTTGGAGTCACAAAACCCCAAATCTAACCAGCAGATTTTGGCGAGGACTCGAACCTTTGACCTCAGTGGTGCTAAATATATACGCTACCATTAAGCCAAACTGCTGTCAAATATCAGTCCTCTCCTCAAGTATGTCAAATATCAGTTCTCCCCTCAGTTTGATTTAAACGTAGCCAGCAACACAGCTCGGTGCTTGCGTTAATGCTAGCCATCGAAAGGGTTCCGGTCTCAAACCCTGGGTTGACCTCGATTGAAAGAATTTATTTTGAGTATTATCTGTAGTGCTGCTGATCAGACTCAATATTTGTGACTCCAAGTCGATCGATTCCTTTCAGAGTTTGCCAATTTATCTGATTTCATTGTTGAAACGGTTTCTCATCAAATTGGTAAAACTGCCCTACCCACTTCTTCTTCTCTCTTCTTTCTCGTTTGCTCAATGCTGAGCGTCGTGGTCATTGATGTCATCTTGAATTTGATTGACGATCCACACTCCTCCCGGTACTGTGCCAAGTTAAAGGCAGCTTTTAGGGACGATCCTGTTAGTTCTTTGATATGGTCAGACCATCTCTTGGGAGGCCGTCCTCTCGGTCGCCTTCCTTCTAGCGTTCTGGTGACTGTTAGAGTATCAGCCTTTCCAGATTCCCCACATTCTTCCTGGCCTTATGGCCAAAGTAGGAAATATCCCTTTTCCTACATGTTGTGGAGAGTCTCTCTGATACGGCCAGCTCTTTGAGGATGGAGATATCCGTGCGTCTTGCGGTCCATAGTATGCGTAGCATCCTATCCATAAATTATTTAAATCTATGGGTAGGATTATAAAATTTATTAAAAAAATAGATTTATTTAACACTTCGTTAGTAGTAATTTTTAAATTTGTAAAGTACATGATTAAAAAATAAATTTAAAATCGGAATCGTTCGATTTTTACATACCTCCTTTACGTTTCACTTACGATTACAATTCAGGAAAAAGTTTGCCTCTTATCCGATCGTTTTCATACTTTGCCATATTGCTCATTTTGGTCATCAATAAGTAAATGGATCCCCCGCCATTACGATGGTGCAAAAATATCATGTAAGACGCGTTTTAAATCTGCCCGGCGAGATAGTCGTTGACGTCTATCCACCGCTTGTTTATTAGTTTTATACATACATAGATGGCGGTAGTAAAATAAAATAATGGTATTTTTATTCAAAATAATAATTTTTTAACGACTCCACTGCCTTGGTAAACACTTATGATTGCTTGGGTCTGTAGTGCGAAATTTTGTTACCGAATTTGTTTGCAGAGTGAATAGGTTTGAGAATCACCGGTTCAGATTTAGTGGAGTAGGTTCTACTAACGAATACGATATGAAGGAGTATGGGACAATGTCCAATTTTATTGTTTTTGTTTTGTTTCACGAAGTGAGTATGGAGATAATGGATATCCTTTGTGTCTTTTGGAGCGTGTACTTTATTTTAAATTGAATCTATTGCAAATAAGTACCTACGAGTATTACCAAGTACCCACTACTCTGTGCTTTTATTTAATTTGCACAACCTATTCCTATTTATACGACTCTTTAGCTTTGCCAACAACCTATCGCTTGATCGTCTCAATAAAAACATCCGGATTTATAATAAAATGGAATAAAAAGAAAACTGTGGTGATTGAATTGTTAATCCGTTCTAAGAGTGATCGACATGGACGGTGTTTCAGTATCAATCTTTTTATTTTTACATACCTCCTTTATGTACATTTCACATGGTTTTCGTGTAAGTGGTAATTTTTTTTCATTGTACGTGTCTACTTAGTTTTGCTGTGTGCGCATATTAAGGACTCATCGCGGGCAATCAATCCATTTAGTAATTTATGTTTATGTTTTTCCTTTTCTATTTCATGCAAACTCAAATATATGTCTTCTGATTTTACTTTATAATTGTTAATAAGCTGTTGAATTAACGACAAATTTTTCAAAATGACCATTCTTAATACAAACATGTACACATATTATGTAAGAATAACTATACATGTATACAGTGTACTTCAATTTTTATTATTCGTTCACTTCGTTATAACGGGGAAAACGCTGCGAAAGCTTTTTACGAGTTTTTCCTATTACTTCGTCGTCTCTTTTGCATTTTACAATTTATATTGCAGCCCGTGCGCACTGTTTGTTAAATTTGCTCGTGCGTTTTAACTGTTGCAATTTAAATCCTCACAAAGCTAAGTTTTCCATGTTTTATATAATATCGTTTTTTAATAACGTTTTTTTTTGCTGTTTTGTAGAAGATCTCTCTCGGGAGTGTCACAATAACGCTAGTTTTTTTTTATTGTAGCATCTGTTGGAATTCGAAACGTAATTGCAAATAAAATAAGAAGAGGTATTTAAAAAATAAACTATGATCGTATACCGAATTGGACCAGATTATTACGTGTTTAGTTAATCAAAAACGACTCAATGCCAACTATTAAATTACTCAAATTTAAATCTTAATTTATTATTGTTTTCAATTTGAATATTAGTAGATTTTTTGTAACGAAAATATTTTTTAAGTTATCAACGGAATATAGAAGTGCTCGAATGGTACCCAAGATTATGTAAAAAGGTACAAGGAAGGCCACAGAAGAAATGAACATGGAACGCTGTATGCTCAGTGAGAAGTATGACGAGGGTAATGGATATATATAGTGGAGATGGTGAAGTGATAACAGCAATCGGACGGTTACGTATCTAGAAGAATGGACGAAAGGTGGAAAAAGGAAGTGTTGGAATGGTACCCGAGAGAATGTGAAAGGCTGAAAGGAAGGCCAGAAAGAATATGGGTGGACGAAATTGAAAAAAATTGGGGGGTGAGATGGATGAGATAAAATTAAAAAAATCAATTGAGATTAACTAGCACAGTTAGTAAAGTTGGTAGAATTATTCACTCGCTCTCTATTTACAATTCTTCTGAACGGATTTTCATAGAATTCAAAGTTCTTCGCAGCGGAAAACATTGAAATTTCTATCTATTTTACATAATAAATATGTCTACAATTTCGAACACACCTGCAAAATGACGTATCACAACAGTATTGAACCTACCCGGTATATTTATACCTGAATCCATCGCATTATTCAAATTATCGTATCAATTAACGATGATTGATTAGTTTTCGCTCGGGGGTCGAATGATGGTAAGGGGAGGGGGGGGGGGATTTTTTTGTGCGAGACTTTTGTACACCTCGTCTGCGGCACATTTACAGTTTTCCTTTTCCACATTTTCCTCTCTTCCATTGTTGTAGCAATTTATTTCCCGTCACGGATGGGGGTGAGGGAGTGGCGGCGTGGGGGTAGGGGGTCGTCATACCCGTGAGATACGTTTTGCCACCATTCGTGTTTTTATTTTTTCTTATTCTGAAAATAAAACGTATCTTCTCAATGCGATACAGACGTACACACACACAGCCACATATGATATAATCCGAAATGGCGTTCGGGCTTTTCACTGTGGAATTTTCGTCGTCGGATATTTTATATGCACAATTATTTATTTTCATATTATGTATTATAGATCCTTTGTCCCAATTTACTACAACATTCGTTTAATGTGTATCTGTACTAAAATGCGGTTTTAAGTAGGGTAGGGCTGTAGTAGTGTTTGTACTCAAATCCTGTACTTGCTATCAGTTGCTGAGATGATTCTGCTTAAAATTACATTGTTGTCTTCGTTTCCTCCGTCTTCCGGCATCTAGAAAAACGACAAACGATGCTGGATGTAAACATCTCTCTACTTCTATGTAGTGTGTATGTTACAGTTCAAGTGTTAACTTCGGTTCCTTATACATTTATATTGATAGTTTACGGTCGCTATCCTTGGCTCTATCCAATTGCCTACCGGCTGGGAGCACTAGGATATAATTCCCTCGAGTCACGACGTAGAGTTTATTTGGGAAAACATTTCTGGTTGGTTTGGTGAGCGATCCTCAAATTCTTGCTGAATTGAACTAGAATGTTTCCAGCTAACTCAAGTAAATTAAATGCCGCATTTTGTTCTCTTCTCCTGTGGCACATACCAATTTGATGGCTTCGTCACCTGTCGCAAAGGGCATCAAACGCATCAACCAGATTTCGATTGGCTTGGATTTGTTTAATCGGAAATATATTGATTTGGTGTAGGGGTTGTTTAATATGAGATCGTAAATGGATTCCTATGTGCATATGTTACAGTCGAAGTTTATTTTCAGTTGTATACATGTATTCATTATCGAATACAATTCAACTAGTAAATTGTATCTCTACAAGCGCAAATACACTTCAACAATGTGCGGCAGTTGTGATGTAACAGTCGAGTTTTGACAGCTCTGATGTTTTTACGAATGCTTTAGAATTTAAGAATGCGCTAATATTAAATAATAAAGATAATGAATACCGTATTATGATAACTTTAAGAATGTGTTCAAAATAAAAATTTGACTTTCCAACTCAATTTACTAGTCGAGTGTCGTTTTCACGAAAACCCAACTTCTCCATCTTACCAAGTACCAACTTATAGTTGAACTGTGTTTCAGTTGTAATGTACATATTTTGACAAATTGGAATGTAATTCGCCATCAACTTACATGGGTTAGACGGAATATATTCCAACTAGTCAAAATACATATATTACCACTGAAATACACATCTAATATATAATTTCGAAAGAGACTTTGTATGTAAGTATCTTTGGTTGTGAACTTCGTAAACAAAATAAAGTTTCTATGACGACAATTCAATTGGTTGAATATTATATTGTTTTCGATTCAAATAAATTTAATAAAAAAACAAATGAATATTTACTATTAGATTCGCCATGTTTAAGCTGTTTATATTACAAATACTGAGCGAAGCCGGGTAAAACAATTAGTTAACTATAGCGGTTGTTGGTACCAGGTTAGATGGAATATATTCTAACTAGTTAAAATATATTTCAACAAGAAGATACACTTCAACTGTATCTCAATATATTGTATTTATTTGTTTCATATTTTATAGTTATCTTTGTTTATTATCTTATTTTTTTTTAGCTTAGCCATAGTGAAGATTTGAACTAATTCTATAATTTCACTATCGCAAATAGTAAATAAAAATAAAATAAAATGAGGCTATGCTGTCCGTTCGTGAAGGATAGAGCGAGATGGCACGATCCACGCCGCGACGACAAAGGAGCGCAATACGTGCGCGCGGTCAACTTCAATTATTTTTTTTCCTTTCTATAAGCATGAATTTTCGTGTTAGTTGTAACATAATCCAGCAGCATAGCTCGGTCGTTAAGCTTCTGCTTAGCGTCGAGAAGGCGCTGGGTTCGATCCGAGGGCCGGGCCTCAAATGAAAATGAATTTTTCAGAGTATGCTGTTGGTTAGACCTGGATTTGTGACTTCAGGTTGATCGTTTCCTATCAGAGTTAATTAATTGCCAATTTTCTCTGATTTCATTGTTGAAACGGTTCCCGGAAAAAATGGGCTAAAATCCCTCCTATACGATATGTCACCTATAATTTGTTATTAATTAATTTGCAATAAATAAGTTTGTATACAAATTGATAGATGTCTCATTGATTTGCGAGTTTTTCAGTGTCTCGTAATTCAGTGATTTATATAAAAATGCTGCATTGTAATTGTAATTTGTAATTGGCCAGGAAGGCGCATTGGGGTTTACCTGTAAGGCCTTCCTGGTATATATGTATGTAAAATAAATAAATAAGCGGTCAGAACATCTTGGCTGACCAATTAGAATTGTCTATTTCTATTTCTACCTACATACTATGTAGTTAACTGAAATGAAGTGTAGATTGTCAAACTAAATCCTCCGATAAAAAAGTCCGATGCGACACTAAAACTGATTCCAATCGTTGCTTTTCCTCAGTCTCGAACTTCTTTCAAAGTTGTTATCAGCCGAGTCGGAATTCGCCAATCCGATGTAAGGCAGCGGGTCATTTAGTTTCGATTACGCGCTGCTAATGACCGATTCCGGGTTAACTCTCAGCACTCGCCGTGGGGTACCTTCTAACCCTCCACACTCACACCAACCCTCCTGCGTTTTGTGATTTATCGCCGTTTCGCGTTATCGCGGTGTTGTTTCTTTGGGTCGTTTCTCGTCTTTTCGCGGTCGGTGGGTGTGGGTGTGGGTGGGAAGGGGTGGTCTTCCATTTTCCGGGGTTTGACGAAATAATTTATCGGCGTCGGTAAACAAAGTGGGCAATCAACCTGTCTTCTGTATTGATCCGACCGACCCCGCCCGCACTACTTGTTCTGGCGAATTGTACGATGTCTGAGTCGCATCCTTTCATCCCCCCCACCCACTCCTCCCGATCCTCCGGTGTGTGTTTGTAGAATGTTTACGACCCAAGAAACACACATGCACGGTGTATAGTCGTAAGCAGGTTGATGGGTAGGTATCCATATCTGGAGACAGGAATAGAGATAGCCTTTTCGTTCTGCTGGGAACTTTTTCCTTGTAGCTTTTCTATACGTATGTTTGTTTGTGTTTGATTTTTGTCGTGTGAATTTGCTTGCGATTGGGTGGGTGTTACGATTGCTATTGACGTTTAAGTAGAATTTAAGTTCCTTAATTAAATAGGGGTCTGTTTGTAATTTGAGCATAAAAGGGTGAACGGTTCAAAATCTTATTTTCGTCATTTAGGAATATGTATTTCGGATTTCGTTCTAGAATAAACTTTTATTTTTTGGCAAAATTTCCTTATTACTATTTCACCGGACTGATTATAACTTGATTAAATAAAAACGTACATATGTACATGAATGTATGTGTGTATGTGTGTGTGTGTGTCTCGAATAGGCTGCTAAACCACTGAACCGATTGCGATGAAACTTTCAGGATTTGTTGTGTGCATGTCCGGGAAGACTACCGTGAAAAAAAAACGGGAAAAAATGGGAACGACAACGGGAGAAACGGGAATGAGTGTCATTGCAACGTAATAATTTCAAATGTGTTCACTACCTGCGTTTTTCCGACAAATGGGAACGGGAACGGGAATTGCATGCGTTATTATGGCATTGCAACGCATGCCGGGGTTCAGCTAGTCTACATATATAAATTTAGTAAAATTTAGTTTATCATATATGTGTGTATGTATATAATATCGCTATTCCGCCTGTCTTGTCTGTTTGAGATAACGCTTGCCGTACTATAATTGTCGTTTCGATTCGAAATATGTACGTCACAGCTAAACCACTGCCAAATAGTATATACGTATACAATAACAAAAGAAAAAACTTTATATACTGATCGCTACGAATGTTTCCGCTTGGCAGAGAATTTACCGCTATCTATTTAAAATTTATTTAATTAAATTTTATATTGTTTACATGTTGGTAGGTAGGTAGTTTTTACCTTTTTACATAACTCCTTTACGTTTCACTTACGATTACAATTCAGGAAAAAGTTTGCCTCTTATCCGATCGTTTTCATACTTTGCCATATTGCTCATTTTGGTCATCAATATAAGTAAATGGATCCTCCGCCATTACAATGGTGCAAAAATATCGTTTAAGAAGCTTTTCAAATCTGCCCGGCGAGATACTCGGTGACGTTTACCGTTGAAGTTTGTTTATTAGTTTAAAACATTGATGGCGGTAGAAAAAAAATTATTGGTGTTTTTATTCAAAATAATAATTTTATATACAAATTATAGAAGAGGTATGTTTTTAAAAAAAAAATTTTTAAGGATAATTACGTGTATAGGGGTTTCCGAGATCGGAGTGAGAGACGCAGCTGTGTAGTACGGGCGGTTTATTGTTTTTGATCCGTCGGCATGCCAGTTTCGAATGAAACACGGACCATAATCGCCGAATATTTATACACATCAGGTACTCTCCGCACAGAGATATCATTGGTCGATGCGTAGCGAGACCTTATTGGCTGTTGTATACAGCTTGTTCATACGTCGAGGCATTTTTTTGCCGCGAATGCGAAATCAGGTGATCAGCGCTAGTAAACTAGTCACCTAGTCACCAATCACCTAATCTCTACGTTACATCTTAATATATAATTTCGAAAGAGACCTTGTAAGTATGTAATGTTGGTTGGTAACATCGAAAACGAATCAAAGTTTCTATGACGACGATTCGATATATATTTTTTTAGATTCAAATAAATTTAATAAAAAAACAAATGAATATTTACTATTTGATTCGCACATGTTTAAGCTGTTTATATTACAAATACTGAGCGAAGCCGGGTAAAACAACTACTTAGTTATAAAAGTGATCAGTAAAATAAATTAAACGATCAGTAAAATGTAATAAGTGATATTACAATATTCTTTGGACAACAGTTTTTAATGAAAATTTGATCAGCATTGATTTAATATTTTATCACTAATTATTCAACATTTCATCAGTGTTTCTTCAAGATTTGATCAATATTTATTCAAAATTTGATTAATATTTATTCAAAATTAGATTAATAGGAACTTATTCAAAATTTATATTTTTGACTTTTCGAGGATTGCTTTTCAATCTCAATATTTTTTTATCTGACCTTATTAATTGGAGCGATGAATAATTTAATAATAAATGTAAGGAAGGCTGATCAAATAATAAATTCAAATATTATATGCTGAAATTTAATTTTAGTAGGTAATCCGAATACTTCTAAATTGTTTGTTAGTTGAATTGAATCTTTGGAAATATTATTATGCTTTCAACTTCTTTCATCAATCATGTAATAATTCGCTATGATTTTAATCCGAAACGTCTTATGAATTTGTGTTTGAAGAAAATGCTGGTTCAAATTGAGTTTGTGCGAAATTGAATAAGTTCACATTTTCGCAATTTATTTGCTCTCCTGATATTTGGTTAACAGAAAATACAAAAATAGAAAAAAATTAAATAATTTTTTAAAAATATGTTCATAGGAGTGGGAGGTCGTTTTTCAAAGTTTGCATTTAAAATTTAATTATAATCTTCCCGGGGCCACACAGTTTGAGTGAGAGCGTGTGCGACTAATCGCCCCGTTCTATTGGCCTGAAGTCTTGAAAACACGCAACCCCAATTCGCGTTTTATGTAAGTGTTTAATTGTATGTTTTGGGGTAAGTCGAATGCTCGGAAACGTTGCAATAAATGTCAAACCAAATCACAAACTACAATGTGAGGGGGTTTGAAGTTTTTTTCATATTCATAAACACGTAAACATAATTATGATTTTCGAGTGTTCGCTATAAATTCTCACTTTTGTAAGTGTTACGAGATTTTTTTGACATTATTTTTAAGTATTGTACAATGAAGGGTTGCTGAAATTGTTGAACATGCGAATTTTTCTAATAATGTTAGCTTTTAAATAACAGCGAATTAACATTATATTATTATATTTACTAAAAGTTAAATATTAAATAAATTTAACACAAAGTTCCTCGTTGCTATTCAGCTGTTAGAATTTTAATTGCGACCTAGATATAACCACCTATGTACCATACTTGTGTAATGATCTATGATGGAAAAATAAACATTTTTAATGAAAATTTTGGCTGTAAAAGCGGGTATTGCTAATAATCCGTCAAATAAGCCGGTCAATTAAAAGTATGAATACTATCAACTATATTAAATTGAATGTTTGCTTTTTTGTCCGCTTTACAAAGCTAGTTTTCAATTTAGAACCATCAAATAGTAGTCTGTTTTTGGAATGGTTCGATGTCTGATCAAAATTTCGGAAAATATTTCATTTTCTTTTCCGACTTTCAACTGCCTAATTCGACGTTAATAACATAGGTTTAATTGAAGTATTCGTTATTCTAAAGCCACTCAATATAGAGTTGTTAGTCATTTAATCTACATATTTTATAGGGAGTGTATGGTATACAAATAAACTCATATGTATATGATACCAATACAAATAAAATTTCATACATATGTAGAATTTACTGATCCACTTTCACTGTCTCCCTCCCGTCTTTATCGCCGAATCTGTGGCAGGAAAAGGTTTCACCGTTCACCACTTTCCTGGTTATTCTGAAACATTTGAAGCGTGTCATCCCCCGTATGTCGTTGTCGGGGAGTGCGACACTTTTTAATTAGAGGTCGAGCGAGTGATGTACGCCAGGGAGAGAGTGGGTGGAAAGGGGAGACGATCCCTGATGGCTCTTGAGCGGGAAAGGGGGACAATTCAAAAACCCCCTCCGTGTTTCTATTGTGTAAGCGTTGTGTTCACCATAATGTTGCTCTTTCATTTTACACGGCCGCTTTATGAGTACTCGTCGTGATTATTGACATGGGTGAAGTTGTCGAGTTGTATATTAATGTCTAATTTGTGTTTTTGCAGGGTCCACCACCGAGTGCCGGTCCTATAAAATTCACCATCGCCGATACGTTAGAAAGAATCAAAGAAGAATTCAATTTTCTTCAGGCGCAATATCATACGTAAGATTCTCCTGCAGTGTTTTTGCGCGATAAGAGGTTTTTCTATTGTTTTTTTACTTCCTAACTATTTTCTTTTGTTTGCAGATTAAAATTAGAATGCGAAAAACTAGCCGGTGAAAAAACAGAAATGCAACGTCATTATGTAATGGTGAGTTTGTACTTTTTTTTTCAGTTTGGGCTTTGATGCTTGCGATTATTTTATTTAATGATTTGTTAGTTTTTTTTTATATTTGTTATACTATAAAAATCTTTAAAAATTATCGATTTACATACTTTCTATCTACAATTTTACGAAGAATTATCAGTAGTATAAATTATTTGTCCCTTTCAAGCAGAGAAATGTAATAATAATAGAAGGGCCCTTAAGAAAAAATAATTGTTGTCAATATAAATACGCTACAACCCACGGAATACAATCGGATCAATTTACTCATAAAAATGTATCACATGTTTATTGTGTGCTTTTGAATGCATTGTGCAATTTTTACCGATGCTTGCCCATCTTGCGAGTAATATAAACAAACAGAGAAGTTTTTATCGGACATACGTCGAGCACCAAGCGTCAAATACGACTGATGCTAAAATTATTTAGATCTGTCCGTGGACAGAATGTCACTTGACAACAATATAACACCTAAAGCCACTTCTATTAATATTACATTTCTCTGCTTTCAAAAGTATTCATTCAATGATATTACTAAAAATACATTATTTTTGGTAAGGCGTCAATTTTTTTGGTAAAAAATAAGTGGTTTGTGATATGTTTGATAGATGCATTGACATGATATTAAACAAGTAAATGTTTTTTAAAATTATATATATTGAAAGTGCCTTTAAAATTTTGTTTCAATATAAATTTAATAAAGTAAGTTCGAATTGTATGTATTTATTACTAATGTTTTTATAAATATTTCAGTATTACGAGATGTCGTACGGCTTAAATGTTGAAATGCACAAACAGGTAAAGAATTTCGTCAACTATTTTTTTTTGTTTTTGCTTGCAATATTTTTCAATAAAATATGTCAATTTCATTTTTATTTTTAGACTGAAATTGCCAAAAGACTGAACGCAATAATCGGACAGTTGCTTCCGTTCCTGGCGCAGGAGCATCAGCAGCAAGTGGCTTCGGCCGTCGAGCGAGCCAAACAAGTCACTATGACCGAACTGAACGCCATTATTGGGGTATGTTTTGACTTTGACAGTTTTTTAATTTGATTATGTTGTGTTTTGATAAAAGATTCGCCAATTTTTAAAAGTGGCGTCTCTCTGTTTACAATAGCTTTGTATTGAAAATGAAAACAAAAAATTCTCTTCTGTTATAATGATAGGCTGCTATTGTAACGTTCGATGTTTTATTTCAGCAACAACAGCAACAAGGTCTACAACATCTCCTCGTAAGTGTTTAGATAAATAGAAATACACTTACAGAAATCCATCATGAGTATCATAAACGATAATTAATTTATAATTTATGAAAAATGTACAGAATACAAAATTGATTTTCTAATTTGGCATTCTTCATTTTTAATATCTATTAGAGTAATAAATAACCAAACATACGCCTATTAAAGCGTTCAAGTAGTATTCATATTTGCAACTTTTTAAAATGTATGTTGCATGTCACTCGGCTATTAACTTAATTAAAATACAAAGGGCGTATGAATACGTTCCGATAACGAGCTTAGAGTTGTGCCGTTGATGATACAATTATTACAGGCATGTTATGTCAAAGTAATCGATTGTATATGAACGCTAAATAATTATAGTAGAAATTCAATATATTTTGAATTCCAATAATAATGTTCATTCCTCGATGTTGCATGGCACGCACGTCATGCGCATGCAGCAGCAGATGCACGCACAACAAGTGCCAGGAGCTGGAGTCGGTGGAGGAGCTGGTCTCTTCGCTGGACTACCGCCCCAGCATGCCAGTCACGCTGCTCACGCTGCATTACTAGCGGCAGCTAAACCACCCGACGTTCCAGCTGACCTCAAAATTCCTCCACCCTCTGCCGAAGAAAGGCTTGCCAGTGCTAGGGCTTTGCAGGTTGGTGGCTAAATTTTGATTTGTTGAATATTTAATTTGACGTTGACGTAAAAATGCTAATGATTTGTGTTTTCAGAGAAGTTCAGTTTCACCTGGTGATCGTGATAAATATAGATCTCGCTCACCTGCGGAATCCGAAGCTGTAGAAACTAAAAGACGGAAAGAAGAAAAAATGCTTGGTCATGTGAGTTTTTAAAAACAATAAGCGCTATTCAAAATCATGTTGCGATCAACTGAAATTGAAATTTGTTTTGCTTTTTTGATTTTTATAGGATAGCGATGCCGAGAAAAGTGATCAAGATCTTGTAGTAGATGTAGCAAACGAGGTAGTATTATTTGTAATGTACATAGTTCGGTGTTCACTTATTGGATAAGAAAATTTTCTTGGTAATCGTAGAATCCATACATGCCAAAATATCCGTCTTCTTTGTATTGTTTTTAAAAGACTAGCTATGTATTACTGATTGTATGGAGGTATTTAAATTTTTTTTACAAAATTTTCTTTTCTGATGAGAAAGCGCTTATTGCATTTTATTGCTGTTGATTGAAATGTAGATATTTTAAAATATATATACATGTACATATATATAAATATTTTATTTTTATTTTGAAGGAGGATAGAAGAGGAGACGATCACTCGTTAGATAGAGTAAGTGGTGAAACCGGAAGAGAAAATGGGCCTGATAAAGGGGGTGGGGGATCTGCTCTTCAAAGGCCACCTAGTCGTAGTGGGTCTAGTTCGTCGCGTAGCACTCCTAAAAGTAAAGATGTAAGTTCGATTATATGTATTTCAATCGGTGAGCTCTCAAAAATAGTCACATTAAACAATTAATCATATTTTTTTTGTTTTGTTTAGGAAAAGCCCGGTACACCTAGTTCTACAAAAGGCGGTCGATCGATTACGCCAAATAGTAGTAAAAGTGGAGTAGTTCCACCTGCAGTACCCCCTCCAGGTGGTCCATACTCGCCCTTTCCATCGTCAGCTGCCTACCATAGACCACCTCCACCTTCAGGACCATTATCGTATCCAGACTCTCCAGGACCAAGATCGAATGGTGTAGCCGCAGGAAAACCGTAAAATTATACACTATTAAATCTATTGGTTTTAATGTAACTGATCCTTCAAGCTTTTATCAAATTTCAGAGCGTATTCATTTCACACGTGCGGCGGACCCGGATTGCAACCGGTTCCATTTCCAGCAGATGCCTTAATCGGTCCCGGTATACCAAGAGGAGCGAGACAAGCGACTACACTTCCTCACGGAGAGGTAATTTCGGTTTTGCGTAATGGATGAGTGTGTATTTATGTATATTTTATGGTATTCAAAACACATTTTGTTTAAATTAGGTGGTGTGCGCTGTGGCTTTGTCTCAAAGTGGTTCAAGCCGACACGCATATACTGGAGGTAAAGGTTGTGTAAAACTTTGGGACATAACATCTCCATCGAGTTGTAGTAAACCATTGTCGCAATTGGATTGTTTGGTAACAAAAAATCATGTAGATATTTTTTCTAAAATATTAAAATAAAGTGAAATAATTTTTTTATCATCGTATTTTATTCTAATTGGATGATTCTGTCATACAAATACACATTATAGTGATACGGGTTTGCTTAAATTTTTATTCTCCTTCTAGGATGAAATATTTAAAAAGAATTCTTTCACTTTGTTTTATACCTATTACAATAATATAAACAATTGAAGTTGAATTATTGTATTTTTTTTTATTTGAACTAAACTCGAGCTTTTTAATTTTTTTACAGCAACGTGATAATTACATTCGGTCAGTAAAATTACTTCCCGATGGTAGAACTCTCATAGTGGGCGGTGAAGCATCTAATTTGTCAATCTGGGATTTGGCAACACCCACACCACGTATGAAAGCTGAATTGACGTCTAGTGCCCCAGCTTGTTATGCTTTAGCTATTAGTCCGGACTCAAAGGTAATTTTCTATTTTAATTGTCGATTTTATCTAAATGAAGGTCATTTTAAAATTAATTAATATGATTTATTTTTGTATTTAAGGTATGTTTCAGTTGTTGTTCCGATGGAAATATCGCTGTTTGGGATTTGCACAATGAGGCTCTTGTTAGACAATTCCAAGGTATTTAAATTTTAAAATTAAAAATAATAGTTTATTTAAATAATAATTAATTTTATGTTTAATAAATTTAATAATGTTTTAATATAGGTCATACTGACGGAGCTAGTTGTATAGATATATCTGCTGATGGTTCAAAGTTGTGGACTGGTGGATTAGATAATACAGTCAGATCTTGGGATCTTAGAGAAGGTCGTCAATTACATCAGCACGATTTTGCTAGCCAGATATTCTCGTTAGGATATTGTCCTACAGGTGATCATTTTAGACATTATGTAATCACTATTCAGATATTTTTTTCTGTTTTCTTTGTTTCTTAAAACTTTTTGTGTGTATTTTTTAGGTTCTTGGTTAGCTGTTGGTATGGAAAATTCTCATGTTGAGGTGCTACATGCTGGTAAGCCTGACCGCTATCAGCTGCTTTTACACGAATCTTGTGTTCTCAGTTTACGCTTTGCAGCTTGTGGCAAATGGTTTATTTCTACCGGTAAAGATAATCTGCTCAATGCATGGAGAACGCCTTATGGAGCCAGTATTTTCCAGGTTGGTTTTTATATACAATTTGAAAAATTTTAATTTGTACAAAATTACTAAATTTAATTTTTATTTTTTTGTTTTTAGTCTAAGGAATCTTCTTCAGTTTTAAGTTGTGACATTTCCGCTGATGATAAGTATATTGTCACTGGATCTGGTGATAAGAAAGCTACAGTTTACGAAGTAATCTATTGATCATCATTAGCTTTAGTTTCAAAGAAGACGTTTATGTATAATAATTGTGTACATATATTAAATATTCATTTAGTATCATATGAAATTCGTTTAGTAATATGTGATTGTGTTCCTTAATCAAAAATAATAAAAATCTAATGAAGATTGATAGACTCTTATACAGTATATTATCGAGGAAATAATTTTTTTTTGAATTTGTGGCATTTGTTAATTAATATAAGTAATAAAAAAGTGATTTCAATATTTTATATGATTTTATAAACTTTTAAAAGAAATATTTTTATGGAAAGAAAAAATATTAAGATAAATATTAAAGTTATGGACATTTCTATATAAGTATTATGAGATCTCTATGATTTTTATGTGAAATCTGATTTAGGAGGTTTGAATATATTTCTTTTCATTATGTTCCTAAGATATTTGATCATGCTGTACGTATTAAAAAAATCAACTATTTGAAATGTACTATGTATTAAATGTATTTTAATTAATTAGTAAATCCGCCTGCGACTCGGATACTTTTCAGAAAGGTTTTTTGGTGCTCTGGTGATACGTAGCGCGAGAGAATTTCAGCTATTTAAATGTAAGTCTCTCGTTCACCGCTTTGATTGCATGCTAGTTATGCAAACGAATTGAGTTAACTACAATTCATTTATATACGTGTAATAGTCAGTATTATGTATCAATTGTTTATGCAATAACTAATTCTCAATTGAAGTCGTTCCAAAAAAAATAATTTTTAGTCTGCAATTGAATTACATATCAATTTTTGTTTCAATGAATTTTCGATGTCAATTTTTTTCCAATTAGCGTACTTCTGTCATTTATAAAATTAGCATATCAAATTAAGTACGTCTTACATTTTGTAGAAATATATTTTTTTATATCCTTTCAAGTTGAAAGTATTTTTTTAACTTTTTTTTCATCATAAATTTTTGCTCTCTCAGTCGAATTTTTAAGACTTAGTAGGCATATGTATATTTTTCCGGTTTATAGCGTTGTACGAATGTAATAATCTACATTTGAAAACAATTGTTAATATTGTACTAAAAAAATTGTTAATAGACTAGTTCTTAGTTGATTGACGATCAATGTTTTTACATATATACGTATGTATTTAATCTCACATTTATCAGTCTCGATAAAGTATCATGACAATTTTTTGATTTTTGTAATATATATATAATTTTCGAAAATTATATTTAAAATTAGTGTTCTTAGTATTAATTGAATTATTTATTATTTAAATGTAGATAGGTAGTTATCATGTTGAAATATGCTATTGCTATGAACTTATTTTCTATTACATACATGCAGTCCGAAATGTATTGTTATTTATCAAAACTCATAAAGACTTACTGCTAGCAATTTTCAGTATCGAAATTATGAAATGATTTTTTTTTTATATTTGTGTAAAAAAATAATTCAAAGATTTGGCTTAAATGTGAAGTTCAGATTTCTTTTATGGTTTATATATTTTTTATTACACTAATATTAAAAAAAAAATGAAGTGCATATTCTGTATCAACATGGTAACTAGATTATATTTTGAATTTCAGTATTAATTATTGAGTATTAGTTTGTTGTATTATTTGTATGAATTGTGCTTTGAATGGCATGTCTATGTTTATACTATAATACCATAACTTAACGAAACATTTTCATTCCACTACTTTACAAAGTGATCGCAATTTGACGACTTAAATATATATTATTATATTTTGCTGTATATTATTTCGTACTTTTATATGTATAGTTTTTGGTCAGTTTTAATTTATTTTATGACATGATCATGTGCCCGCAACTTTCATAGTTATATTGAATATGAAACAAAAAGTATTTGAGTAGACTAGGATGCTTTCGTTGCTCTCGTATCTAAGCGGGAGATTTTTACGTCATCCGTGGCTGATGATCAGTCGAATGTACTTGTGTCTACGTTTACCTGAAGTTTTATTTTAGCATATGTATTTTGTTAATGTGGTGTACAAAATATTTTAAATTAAATGAAATTTTATAGAAAAATGAAGTATATTTTTTTATACCTATTTTCCCACATTTTACAAAACTGAAAGAAAAACGCCTAAACGCTTATTTAAATAATTTTATTTTTGAATAATAAATATTTATAATCACATAATATAGTTTATATAATATACATTATTTACAAATTCAATTATCTCAAACGTTGGCTGAAGAAGCGAGTTTGATATTTTAAAACAAATAATTCTCAAACGCAGCTTTCTTGAGTGACGGGAAGTGGCGTTCTAGACGTTACCACCTCTCTTCCTTGTAATGACCTGATCGACCAAGACGTTTCCGATATCTGCAGAGTAAATTTACGTGTCATTTAGTTTTTTAATTATGAAAAATGTTTAAAATTTTGGCATCGGTGGAATATTTACGGGTGGTGGAACAAGTGGTGGGGATTCTGAGAGTCGAGGACTTCGTGCGGCAACTTCCCACTTCTGCTCTGCTCTCATTTGTGTCAGATCGTCTTGTTCAACTGCAACGATGTTTATTACTTCATCATTCAATGATAAATATACATATGTATTGAAACTTTTGAAGTTAACTATTTATTTACCTTTATTCAACGGAACAACGTCAGGATTTCTTTCTTCATGTACTACAGTTGGACAATCTTCATCTCTGATTCCGGTCGATATTTGTTGTGGCTTAATATCTGCTATAAAATATTCTCGATCTTAATTTTACACAATAGAACAATTGATGCATTAATACCTACCCCTTACTTACAGTTGTAATGTCTTGAAATTTTCTCTTTACATTTCAGTACTATTATAGTCAAAAAGAATATCAACAGCGCTCCGAATGTAATTCCCAAAAGTAGTGTTGATTGCACCGAATTGGCATTTCCTATATCATCATACACAAAATAATATTATTTTTCATAACATACATATACAATTTATATGGTCTTAAGTCCGAGAGAATGCAAAAGGGTAAAAGGAAGACCGCAGTGGATGGTGAGCGGCTGTAAGTGATGATGATAATGATTTAACTTATTAATTACCTTTGTAATTGTTAGTCGGAAGAGGCATAATGATAAATAATTCCACTGGATCTGAACGGCTTACATTATTCTTTGCGTATAAAAGCAAACGCAATTCTTTTCCGTATGGCATTTCATACACTTTGAATATCGGTTGACTCGTAGTTACGTTTGCTAGTAAAACTTCATCTGACAATGTCTGCACCGTTAATTCGAATAATTGCGATTTACCTCCATCATCCCCTGTAGTGTATGTATTATAAATAGTGTATCTAAAATATTAAATTTATGCTAATACTATATGATTTATCCATATACCTGGTAAGCATACTAGGCTGAATTCGGAAGATGTTAGATTATGCAGTGCACAATGCAACGGTGAGGCCGGTCGTGGTTTGTGCAATTTCAGTGCACATGGTACCATTTGACGGCCTATTTTATTACTGGCCCAACACAGTGCTTCTCCTTTAGTTTTTCCTTCTAAAATACTGCTCGAGAATTTCAATGTTGATGACATTTCCGACCACGAGTATTGTTCCTGAACGTGTTAGCTTTTTAATTATTACAACCACTTTTTTAAATTTTATTTTTAGTTTATTTTTATAATCGCTTACTTGTGGTATATGCATCAATCCCGTAGAAACGTTGACGGACCACGAAAAATGTGTGGGTGGTGGGTTTGCTTCGACTTCACACGTCACTTCTGACTTGAATTTTCCATGCATCCTCGATGATTGTTTCGTTTCTTTGCTCTTACGACACACCGGTGCATCTGATTTATTAGAATCAGTTTAATGGTTATTATATTTCTTGTTTATGATTAAAACGCAGAACTTTACTTACATAGAACTTGAATGTTTATTGTATTTGAGCGAGTATCTCCCTCCACATTTGATGCAATGCAATTGTACGATCCGCTGTCAGTTTTTTGAATTTTTAGAAATGTCAATCGTCCCCAGTCTATTTCTATTCCAGCTCCCGGATCATGTGCTATAGTCCGACCCTGAAATTAAAAGTATTAAATAATAGTGTACTTAATAATAAATTTTAACAATACTATACTTTATATAAAACTTTCATGTTTTGATTTCAGAATCAAAGTTAAAAAAGTGTCAAATCTAAATAGCTATCTTTCAAATTGATCGCTGTCAAAATTTATTTAATTTTTACATATCTTTCAACTATCTTCGTCTGCTGTGTTTTACCAATCATGAATAACATCAGCACTTTTGGCAACCTGCCTATTGCTACATGTCCAAGTTTAAAGCCCATATTTTATTACTGATCGAAATATATCAAAAGCTTTCTTCTAATATATTTCGTATACCCTGTTTTTTAATTCTGTATTAAGTATTATAGTAAATTACATATATTAGTGGAACTAGGATTTTATCATTATATTATTTTTTAAAATCTTTGTTAAGTTATTTAATGAATTTGTCAGAAGTTTTCTGGAATTTGCGAGTATTGTATCCTTTATTATAAAGATTGATATTATATATGGACATATCTATAAACTTGTAAACGTCAATGGAAATTCCACACCTGTGTAATTTAGTTCCTAATTTCACATCATTTCTCACAACAATCAAGACCTTGTCTTTGTTAAGGGGAAATTTTTCAATCGTGACTTTAAGCTTTTAAATATCTTGATTGATAGCCCGTATTTATTTAACAATATTCAATTTCATTATCCTCTGAAATCTCCCCATAATCCCCATTTATTCCTTCTAAATCTCTTTGTAACTAATTATTCCTGTAACGCTTCCCTTAACAGATCCTGTTCATCCTTTAATAAAATTCCTGCCCACATTGACCTATTTCTTTACTCTTTCGCTTAGTTTAGATACATACTTGTCCAATTTGTTTTAGAAGCTATTTTGGTTTATACATTTTATACTAATTTGTAAGGTTCATAATTCATAAGTATATAAATAAAATAAATGATTTTATTTTGTTTAAAAAGGGTGAACATAAGCTATATTATTAAATCATTTAAAAATTGAATTAACACAAGAGAAGTATTGCTGCTTACATTTTCTACTGAACCGATCTACAATTCTAATGAATTTTGGACTGTATGTATTTCTAAACTAAATTTAGATTTACACCATACATGTAACGGAACTATTTAAATAAATTAGCATACGATAAGTCAGAATTATTCACAAGACTATTGAATAATACGTCTCAATAATTACATACATTGTGATCCCAAGAGATTTTATACGGAGGCGGATGGGCCAAAACAGCGCACTCCAACACCACAGCGTCTCCTTCCACGATATTATCGAAGCTGGAATCTCGACCCAGCCTCAGACTTACGTCTGGTGGAACTGTAAATATTAATAATTGCCTGATTAGTTACACGGTTAATCGCTCATCTGCGCTAATGGCCCCTGGACCGACGACCACACTTTATCGGACCGCACTGGGGATTTGCATGACGAGGGGGACGATCGCTGTCAACCCTTATATACGTATATATTCATGTAATATATAGGTGGATATGTACTCACGTAGCACGTCCAGCGTTAATAATGTATAAAGGGGGGCTTCCGGTGGCAATAATGAATGGGCAGCTCGACAGGCTAGCTGCTGCCCACGTTGCTCACGACCCACAACGATGTCCAAGATTGACGTGCTCATGTCGGCAGTATCAGACTCCTGCAAACCGTAAATCCCATAATTTCAAATTCAAATCGAAATTTTCCCAGTTATAACTTTTCCCAACAAACCTCCTGTCTGTATGTGTGTGGTGGGAGGGGATTTCCCTGCAAGGACCACGATAGTATGGCAGGTGGTCGAGCTCCCTTGGCTCGGCATACGATTTGCTCTCTGTGTCCGGCTCTTAGTGCCTCTCTAGATTCAATATCTACCGACAGTGGTGGTACTAAAACAAAAAGAAGACTCAATAAAAAGGCCCCTTGGAGAGGTTTCAATTTATATTATTTGATTTACGTTGCATGTCTATGGTTATGGTGGTCGATAGGGACGGCAGTAGACGAGAGTTATTAGCTTTGCAGGAAAACATTGCTAGAAGGTCCGCTCGTCTCAATGGCGGTAGTCTCAAGGGTAAGCCGATCGGTTTCAGAGCTAATTTTTCTTTTTTGTTGTGAATTTCAGAGCCACTTTTCGATCTCTGTCTGGTGTACGTGTACATTTTCCTCTCATTCATCATGATTTCTTCGCTGTTGTCGAAGTTTATTGATGGTTTAATGACCCCTGGCATAATTTGGTTCGATTCGAGGGTTTCTTCGCCTCGGAACCATCTGATGGTTGGTGAAGGATTACCTGTGAATTTCAATAATTTAATTAGATTTGTAAGTGTGTGCACAAATATTATGGAATTTATCGTATTACAGGTACAATTACTCAGCGTTGTATAATTTAATGTTAGTAATAGGGTAGGTGAGCGCCGAGGTGTAACTAATCTTAAGTGACAGCAAATAGGTAAGCCTTCGTTCAGGTAGATTGGCTTATATATTAACTGAAAAGTTGACCCTGACCCTTATGTACCAGTTATTTTTATTTATTGTAATACAATATGTAGTAATATTTTTTTTCATATTTATTTAGAAGTATAATAGCTGTATTATTATATAATGCAACTATGTATTAGACATAAGCGTACTTTTATTATTGATACTAAATATGTGTGTGTGTAATTACAATACTAGTGTTAAAGTATTCAAATAGTAAATTTCTGAAATACTGACCTCCCGTGACGATACAATTGAATACAGGTTTTTCTCCCTCTCTATAAGGACCAGCTCGTCCTATGACTTCTCTGGCTTCTTCGTCAAATATCCTCGGAGCTGATGGGGGTTCTTAAATCAAACAAATATTTCAAATTTATTCATAAAGTAGGTATGTTGAAATAGTGTAAGATATATTTTCTTTCTATAGTAGACGTATCTAGGAGAGATGACGAATGTTCCATTGAATTGCCGGCGAATATTAGGGACATCAATTAGATAATTAATATCAAGGGAATGCGAGAATGGACAGCATAATCGCTAGCATTTCTGATGTATTATTGATGGGAAATTCGGCAGGACGATATTTCTCGAAGACGCAAAAACATATAACGTGTCATTTGGCAATGGGGAGAACCCAACGCGATGATTAATTATCGGCATAATAGATAATAATCAGGAACGACATTTGTTTATGGATCGAGTTGAAAATGAGAAAATACCTATGATGGTGAGATGGACGGTTGTGGTTTTCGATGGTGCAGTTTTGAAATCTGCTCTGCAACGATATTTGCCAGCGTCATGGGGGCGCGCGGGGCGTAGCGCCAGTCGAGGGGGCCTCGGAAGCCAACTGGCTCTATCGTCGAGGCCCCCAGCAGCCCAATGAGCCCCCGAGCCCGAACCAGGTCTGGCATCCCAACTATAACAGCAAAAAATCAAATTAACATCTAACAATCGCTTTTTGAGCAGGAAAATGTTGTGGAAAACTGAAAATTTTCCCTGTAAAACATGTAATGCTTTATTAAGATTTTTAGATTTTTATCGACTTTGTCGCGTCAAACGGCGTCTTTCACGAGTTAAAGATATGGAAATATAACTCGTATAATTTCATTTTTTTTTTAATAAACGCGTGTTGTAATTTAATATAAGGTTTATAGCACGAACTTACTCATCAACATACTCATATACGTACGTATAAAATTTTACTATTTTTAATGACCATAGACCCGTTTTTAACGTGCTTTGCGTTCGTCCCTTTGTTTTCGTAAAATTGTTTTATTTACCCCGTTTTGTCTGTCCACTTATGCACAAAAGAATTTTATTATATATGTTTGTATATATGTATTTTCATGTTTTTCCTTGTTATTGTAAATCAATTTTGTTTCCCAAAAACAAATATTATTATATAAATATAAATTTATATATTTATTTTAAATTAACATTTAAATATTTTGTTACATGATTAATTTTTTTTTTAAATGTTTCTGAAAAAAAAATCGTTTTGTGCTATTATTTTCATCTTAATTACTTCAAAGAAATGGATGTTATGGTAAAAATTATATTACTTAACGGAATAAGAATAGAAAAATAAAGAAATTGAAATTTTCAGTTATATTTTATAAATTTTGCAATTAAAAGAAACCGAGAATATCTTTTTGAGAAATTCTATTTTCCTTATATATAAGAATTATACATTTTGTATATAATATAATAAAAAAAATATAATTCTTAGACAATATTGATAGTTATTTCAGGAGAAAATTACAAAATTTTTGGACATTGTAAATGGGGGGGGGGGGTAAATATTTTATGAAGCGTCTTGTTTGGGTCCTAGGAAATATGGTCACCCTATATTTAATACATATAAACATGCCAAAATAAAAGAGTGTAATGGATACGACAGATAAGTGTATGTATGTAAGTATGTAGTACAAAGACGCATTGAGTAATGGTGATTGAATTTATATCGCTGAAGTTTATAGACAGAACTTGATAAGTATAGGTGGATTTGTATTGTGTATGTAAAATGTACAGGTTGCAAACAATCGAATTTAACATAATAAAAGTAATTCCACGCGACAGTTACATTTGTACTCGCGTGATAAATGGATGCTCGTTCTATACCGTTTGATTGATTAAATAAAATCACTGGATGTCAACCGCGAAGGCTTTTTTATCCCCCTTCACTCTCAATCGCAAAATGTGAACATTTTTTATATAAAAATGATAAATCAGTTGGTATTAATAATTTTGCGTCGTAGAATTTTCCAATGCGAGAATAAATTTACGTTACTATTTGTGTTCATTTGTTTTTTGTAATATCTTAATATATAATTTCGAAAGAGACTTTGTAAGTATGTATGTGAGTATTTTTGGTTCGTAAATTCGTGACGTCATCGAACAAGTGACTATTCAAATAAATTTAATGAAATGTTTACTATTAGATTGGCCATGCTTAAGCGGTTTATATTACAAATACCGAGCAAAGCCGGGTAAAAACAATACATAGTTACCTATATACTGGCACGTCATCCTTGTACCAGACGACGAGCAGAACAGTCGTGGGATTTGAATCCAGACTACCAGAATTTGCAGGAAGGGTGTCACAGGGTAGTTCAACAATTCCTCCAGAAACTCCTATGACTTTGGCTTCTTCGTTGGCACCTATGAACAAAAAAAAATATTTGAAAGTCAAATTTTATGACACCTAACGAATTCGATAATACTAATTGGTTATTTCGGGTCTACCTCACGGGCCGGAATGTGAAATTACCGAAAATGCAAATATCGGAAGGCAAAGATCGAAAATCGAAAGATCTTAAGTCGAAAGATCAAAAAAAAAAGGTGCATGGTAAACGGTACATACTCACGTACATACTCACTTAATTTGCGCGAGCAGGATACAACAGGAACAAGAGGAACAGGCTTTTCCTCCCGTATTCTGCGCGCACACATTAATACGGAAGGAAAAGCCTGTTCCTCTTGTTCCTGTTGTATCCTGCTCGCGCAAATTAAGTGATTATGTACCGTTTATCATGCACCCTTTTTTTGATCTTTCGACTAAAGATCTTTCGATTTTCGATCTTTGCCTTCCGATATTTGCGTTTTCGGTAATTTCACATTCCGGCCCGTCACAGAGACCGTCACAATACATCTTATATCTATTTTAATAGCTACTGATCTACTGATCATTTTATATTTTACAATTTAATTTAATTTGGTTAGTAATCATGGTATTATATTATTCTAATGTTAGGAAAAAGAGCTCAAAAACCTATTTACAATCCTTATAAATGCTCATAATACATCTAATACATATGTAATATTAATTAAAGACTCTCTAAAGTCGATGACCTAAAGCAGATTGTGTTAAGGTAATTTCTTTTAATTTTTTTAATTTAATAACTTAATATGCCAACACCTATGCGATGATATGTCATCGGGCACAACACTAGTTAGTTTAATATTTACGATATATCTATGTAAATACGGTTTGATAAATATATTCAAAATTTATGTCAGAACCTAAGTACATATTTCAATTATTTGTATTGTATATTGATTGATATATATGTACGTATTTTTTTCACGATAGGCATCCAAATTGTATCAACAATCCACAATAGGTTTGTTTATTTTCTTTATTTTTTACATAATATTTTTGTTATCATATTGTGTGATCTGTTTATTATCCTCGTATGATAGGTAGAATCGTACGAGTGTATTTACCATGATATTGGTTTTTTGAGCCAAACCAATCGGTTTTCGATTGTTTTTTCGAACATATTGATATTGACATATCTAATTTAAGTCAAATTTATAAGCCACAAAAAAGGCGACAAGACATTCGCTAGTGAATTCTGAAATGTTCATCAGATAAGGTCGAAATTTAAAAACTTTCAAAATCATTGAAGTGAAAAGGCAAACGGGAGAGAGCCCAGGAGTGGAAAAAGCGAATGGGAAGATAAGAAGTTTTTCGCCTGTGCGCAAAGTGAGACATAAAATATCGAAAGTGTACGGACGCGACGCGTAAAATAAGGTTTTCCGCGGCGAACAAATCGCCACCCCACTCACTATTTTATTTGTAAAGACGTCAGATTGCACGGAAAAAGTAGGGTGAGGAGATCAGGAGAGGGGTAAAAGTTGATGGTACTTTCTAGCGATTTCTCCCCCGGTCTGGAGAATATGGGGTTTGGCGTTTCTCGTGACTTTATATCATAATTGACTCGACCCGTCACATCTACTAGGGGAACGTCTGATGAGGAAAAGCAGAATTTTCCGGACATAAGACATAATGTAATTCATGTTTTTACTCTACATCTTACGTATACATATGTAGACATAATTTTATTACATATTTCAGCATCCTTTAGGTTTATTTGTATTTTAATCTTAATTTATTTTATTTTAATAGTTTTGGACCATTGTGGCATTACAAGAAAAATCTAATGCACTACAATGGTTTATATAAGAAAACAAGAGAGCGAAAAAAATAAGACTTAATACATAGAACAAAAAGCAAATGCAGAAAAATAAGATAAAAAATTACAAAAAAAGATCATATAACAGGAATAATCGGATGTGACCAACCCATGACTTTATCTATGTATTTGAGGAATATAAGAAGGTCACAAAACAAAATTCGATATTGAATCGTACAGACACATTCACACATACCGGCAGCATTATGAAATACTAATCGCTATGACAGCATTTTTGATACAAATTGCGCGCAAATGTATGGAAACTTACACAAGACAAAAGTTGTACTTTCGGCTGTCAAATTTTCTTCAAATTTTTTTATTACTTAAAATTACTATCAGTGTTATACACAATAACTATCAAGAAGATTAAAATAATTTAAAAGGTCAAAATAAAATAATGAAATATTGTTTAAAAAAAAAATACTGCTTCAAATCTAAGTTAGTACATAAAGAATACAAATATAAATTTTCAGTTTGATACGTTCAGGGGTGTGGACAGAATCGTGGTCACAACATTTTTGACCTTTCTAAGAGGAAAAAAATCAGACTTTCGGTTTATAAAATTTAGTGATTTTTTTATTTTGATCACATTGGTACAAGAATAATACTTTAATAATAATACTTGAATAATTTTTTCGTGAAGAGCACGCATCTTAAAGGGGTTGAAAAAAATAGTGGAAGAAAAATCGAACAAGAGTTAACTGCCACTTCCGGTTGACGGACACACAAAATTTTATAAATAACTTGGTATTAAACATAAACTTCTAGATATGAAATTTCAGTTCAATAAACAAAAAGGTTTTTGAGAAAAGCATAAAAAATGCTCGATTCTTTAGAGTAAAAGTACTACTTCTAGTTTCGTTTACGTCGTATCGATGAGAATTTTAGTAACCGATACTAAGTTTCAGTTCGATAGGACTAACGGTGTTAAAAAAAATCCCCAAAATACACAGACACAATTTTTTTCTAGATCATGAAAACGTGATCAGTGATCGATTCTAAATCGAGTTCGAATCAGTCAAAATTTCGAGTTCAAATTTTCGCATAATCACAAAACTTTATCTATTGTTACTATGTAGATAAAGTAAAAATTAAACACAATCATAATGAATAAAAAAAAGTATAGCATTAAAATAGTAGCGGATAAATGAAAAATTTCAAGTAATAAAATAAGGGAATGTCTTGCACCTACAACCTGTTCCAAATAATAAGAACCAGCTACAAATACAAAACATCGCTGCGAGGCCCAAATGGAAGAGAGTATATAAAAATCCCACTCATATATCACATTAAATTATGAAAATAATGATGAGCGCAGGCTACCAGACAAATAGATTAAAATAATCTCAGAATTTGGTGTTGTATAATATAATATTTCATTTGACTACCAGACAAATAGGCTAAAATCATAAAATAAAAATTAATCTTACGTGTCAGTTTTTTGAAATTAAACTTATAATATTACAGTAGTGTAAATAATGAAAAAAACGAACAATGAAGTGCTTCCCAAAGCAAGAAGCTGCAAGTGGAAAGAGGTAGAGTCGTTCCTACTCTCTCTTCATCTTACCGTCTATTTATGAAGCTTAGTTTAATGTTTTGTTTCTTTTGCCCGTAGATGAAATTACACCCTTTATTTTATCTCCTGCAAAATATTTCAATTGTTGACGTTTTTAATGTTATTATGCATGTAAATTTAGTCAACAAGTGTCACATGCAGTCATTTCGAAAAAGCTGTCGTCATATTCATTAAATTAAATTTAAAATATCAGCAGCATTTAAATTTCGAGTTAAAATATCATATTATTTCAGTAAGAATATTTAAAATTATGAATTTTGAATAAAAAAGAACAACCATTAATGTTCTTTTATTTTTTTTTTCATATGAAAAAGTCAGTGGTTCAGTTATTGCAAATTTAAATGAAGGCGACACGAAATTCGTATGAATATATAAAATTATTATAATTTACATGCCATTAACAATAATTTAAGTTGCTAATTTGCAAATTTATCAAATAGCTGTTTTATTTTTATTTCAGTTCTCTCAGAACGTTGCTGATCTACATAATACATATGTACATATCTACAAATCGTAGATATATGTCTCTATAGCATGTAAGTGATTCTATATATATATTATATGTATGTATATTATTTCTTCATTATTCGTGTGGCCTGATTCTTGTGATCAACCGTCAAAATCTAGATTAAGGTTAGGTTAGGTTAGGTCACGTTAGATTTGTATCGAACCGTTCGATTCGTTTTCTTTATTTCTCTCGTTTTTGTATCTGACCTCTGCAGTGGCTTAGGCCCATTTTATCAATCAATCATTTTGATATTTAGTTATCCATGTAATATTAATGTCGATGCGGTGTCACGAGATGGTACCAGGCACCGATAACCCCTCCCTCCCCTATTTACCTTAGCGCAACTATGAAAAACACAAATTTATTTTATTTCACCGCATGTGAAAATCAAGAACGAAAGGCGAAATAGGGTTCTTGGAAAATATAAAATAAATATTTCCACACGAGGAAATTCCCTTGGTAGCTAGCTACATAAGTAGTTTCACTGTATGTAGATGAATATGATTTGTGAGTGCTCTGTAAGGCAAGGACAATTTGTTTTTTAAAAAAATAAAGTGGAAATAAAACAGCGTATATGTAATTTACGTTTTGATATGAAACGCGTGGCTTTGTGGCGTACTAAATTATATTTTTATATACGCAAGGTGAAATACATACATGCATACGTATGTGCATGCGATGAAATAATTAGCAAAATTGAATTGTTTTTGGTTTTAAACAATATATGTATGTTAAGTAACGGTATTATTTTACGTCGTGATAGTTTTCTCTGATAACACTGTTCGACACGAAAAATGGTTCAGAGACGAGATATGAGAAATAATCGCGCGATTTTTCTATATCTTGGTGTTGTTCAGTCGATGTCTCAAAATCTGTCAATGTTCTATTCAAAATGAATATTGGAATCTATAGTCGGGTATTTTATCTTCCATTTGTAGTACTTTTCAGTTTTCAAATCTCTCTTAGTAGTCATCCAGTTTAAATCAAAAGTCAAAAGTACGTATTTTCACTTGGGATTTTTTCCCACAGTTAATACTATTTTATATTGAGTTTTTTCTATTGAAAAATGTTTATTGAGATAGTGTTCTGACCACACTATTTTTTGTTTTCGTTTAAAAGGGTTAGTTGAAAGTTTGCTGAACTTTAAATCGGTAAAATTGCGAGCAAAAAGCTCGTACTAGTGTTTACTCGTATTTATACGAATCTGAATTGAATTAATAGGAATAATATATTAAATTATCTTTATATGAGAATTAAATAAAATTCCACTTAGAAAAATCATATTTCGACTATTCTTGTGGATTAATAACAAAAATTCTATTGATTAAAAATTATAGGCTTACCTCGATAAAATAAACGTCGAACAGTGTAATTTTCATTTTTAAAATATAAAAGTTTCAACTCCTGAGTTTCATTTGCATACATATTATGTATTGTACACTGGCGGTTAAGAAAATGGTTGGCCCCAGGCGTATTTAAAATTTGAGGCCCCCACTTCAATAAAATAAAAAATGCTATCACCGATTTTTACCATGTTTCGCAGTATATGGTTTTTCATTAGGATTTTACAAAACCATATTTTTTTTTATTTATTTTCTATATGTAAGTTTTTGGAATAAAATAGGTACTATTTTAAAATATTATGTAAAATAGGTATTAATTTCAATTAGTCTTGGTTTATGAACGTATTGTGGACAGTGATAATAATTTGTAAGTTGACCATTTCGGGGCCCACAAGATTCGGGGGCCCCAAGCTCCCGCTTATTTACAATGTATGTTACTGGAATTAGAAGAAATATTTTTTGGTAATTATTATATTCTACTAGACTAGAATTTATATTTCATTCATTTTTAATTTATTTTATTACAGGTTAAACCCATTTTTTTGTACGTATGTACTAACAATTCCAAAAATTTTACAAATACAATTCTATTTGTATATGTAAACTACAATAAAGATCTAAGGACGAATTTGATATGTAGCAAATTTTTGCGAGAAATACATACATATTTACATTGTACTTCCATAGATAGGTAGCATATTTTTATAATAATCAACGATCCAAAATGCTAGAAGCTTAAGTTTGCGAGAAACACGAATAGATTGCCAATCTCGGAGGAACCGTTTCAATAATGAAATCAGATAAAATTGGCAAACTTTGATACGAAACGATCGACTTGAAGTCACATACGAGAATATCTGACCAGCTGTTCACCAGGCCAGGGATTGACCCAATTACCCCTCAGTAGAAAGCATTACGCACTTATTACTGAGCTATGTTGCTGGTTAATGATTCCTTCACCCTGATAAATATATTATTTTTTACAAACATTCAAATGTATTGGTTGATTTTATCATTATCGTTTGTATGTATTAATGCATGATGGTTAAATGTTATAGAAGAATTTTGCATAGATCCAACTAAAAGTTTTTGAAAAGAAGTAATTGTTGATTTATTGATATCATAATATTGCCAGCAGTTTTGAAAATACGTGGAATGTAATGGTATTTTTCAAAATTTGATTCCAGAACATTCTGCCGACTGAGTTATTAGGTAATGCATATTGCACTGCTATGAGCACAGTATCTCTTACATAATATATGAAAATACATATACCATTTCATAAATGTAAAATATTATTTCCACGAGCATTTTCCAATTTAATGCTAAGTTTCCATGGGATAGTTTAAAGGTCTTCATTAAAACAAGAGCTTGCGTGACATGTCGTGTCTCTAGTGTATGTAGATATGTTTGTATAGTAAGAAAATTAGCACTATACCGGATGTAGAAGTGTAAGTTCATAATTTAATTGTCGTTTCCGTGCGATGTGCGATGGTTTCCATTGTCAGTGCGAATAATGGTGACATTGCAAATGGCGACGAGCGATATACATATGTATACATATACATATGTATGTATGCAGATCCGCGGGAATAGTGGATGCACACTAATTCGAATTACAATTATTTGAAAAGCATCAATTTAGAGTCGGGTCGAATCATTAAACGTGCACGATTACTCGTCGGTTACATTTACATATACTTTGCTTTGACATAGTGAATGGATTTTTTCGTGCGTATCTAAGTAGCTATTATGCATTGTGCTTTGTTTGTGTTTTGGAATCGAACGAGTAGATATGTGGCTATTTGGAGAAAGAAGAGCACGGTCGTGGCTGTGTGCGGTGATTGATGATATTATAATGCTATATAACAATGGGAAAATTGACACGGTAAATACGCCGCAACGTAATCAACGAAATTTACCCGGAGAATGAAATTTTGCTCGTAAAAATCGACCATTGACTTTTATTTTTGGGTTTTTTTTAGTTTTTTTTTTTGGTGACTTTGTCTTTGATTGTGTGCTGTAAATTGGGCCAAGTCGACTATTTATTGTTCTCGGTATATGTATGTAAATAAATATCGAAATTATTTTAGTGAAACTGTAACGACAACCTTTCGTGTGCTCGTTCGCCGGATTAGCCCTTAAAAATATCAAGGTCGTATCTTTACGATGTTTTTATGTTGACCCAAATTATTCCAATTCAAACAATTATAAGAATGTATAAATATATTTTTGTTTAATGGAATTGCTTGCCGAATATAATGAAAAGATTATTTAGTATTTGTGGTGTTTATAGACAGTTCTTCATATATTGAATACTAGTAATGAGAAACGGGGGAGAGAATATGAGAAGAAGTCAGTGAAAATAAATAGATTTGGTAGAAAAGAAATATGAGAATAATATATACATACGTATGTACATACATACAGATGTGTGTAGTATGTTTGTAGGAATGATCGAAAAATACTAGTTATAGAAAGGTGATTTGGGTTATTGTGGAAAAATTGTATATTGCTTAATTAAATGAATTAAATTTGGTGTATTGTAGCTGCATAGTATCACTATTTTTATTGTTATTTAGTATATTTTTTCATAGGACATTAAATATCTTCAAGGTTGAGATGATGGACTGAGGAATAAAACATAAAATCACAAAGACGAAGTGAAGTTATGGTTTTCATTTATTTGTGTTGATTTTGTCATAAATTTTGAATTTTATATAGACTTTGAACTTGGTCCACTGTTGGGCTGGTAGGTCAATGTATTGGCGAACACTTGAACGTCGAAGGCGTGGCGAGAATGATGATGACCGTCAATCTCGCGTCGAGCGTAGGTTTTCCCTTATCTATTTTGCCCCTTAAGTTTTTCCTATCCTTCGTGATGTATGTTGGCAAGTTATTCACTGCGCGTTTTGCGTGAAATCCGGTCTGTTTTCGGATACGGAATAAGCATCAATTCGGCGAAAATGAACTAGAAAAGACGAACCGCCTTTTTTCCTTCTGCGCTCTCTCGCTACTTTATTTTTTTCCCCGCGTGCTTATTTTATTTTGTTTATTTGCGAGCGTCGGTGTACTTCTCATTTTCACTTAGCCGAGGATTCCATTCGCCTCGTTTCGTCGAGGTGTCGTGTTTCCCAGCCAGTCTTTACAAATTAGCTTCCAACTTCCACGCAGAGATTATTCTTTTTCCCAGCTATTTTGCGTATTCGAATTCTCGCCAGGTCATGATATTGTTGATATTCACGGTATTTTTACGACGAAAACGGAGACAGATGTTCGACTTTTTCAATTCGAGTACCTACACGAGTTTATGGCAGATACAATCGAGGAAATATCGCATTCACATACGATCCAGCGTTCAATTATTGAAATACTTCAGATTCATCGGATACGTAAAATACCATATATTACATTTCGATATTATGTTTATCGTGTATTGGATAATATTTAAAGCGTTATGTAATTAAATTTGTATGCCGTAGTATGTATGTTTTTGTGCGAATATTTGCGAATAACTGCGTAATAAATTTTGATCACAATAGATACAATGTGTACGAATGTATGTGTGTGTATGTGTGTCGCTTATTATTCGATTCTAATAAAACTATTATAGTTTTGACAAATGGTTATTGATGGTATCGTTAGTGTAATACTTCGAAATATATTGATTTTTCAATATTAGGCGAGCTCCTATTTAATATTTCAAATAAGCTGTTATATTTGTATAGCGATTTGGGTTTTATTTTATCGATTCTAAGCCCGGGGGGGGGGAGGGGTGCCAAAGTTAATTATATGGTTTTTTATTACGGCATTACTTGTAGTTGAAAAGGGAGAATGGGGTTCGTTGTTGCGTTACGATTGTATTATAATGACTGTATTGAACGAAGGCTGTAACGTAATTAGCCCCCTTTTCGAGAACAAGAACCTTCAAATTTTAACGGTCGAACGATTTTCTTTCGTTTTTCAAAGAGTGCTTGCGAAACAACCAAGTCGTCAATTTCATTCAAAAACTTTTCGGTCGCGATATCTGCGAAAGTGTCGCGTTATTTAGACGGATTACTTGAACCGTAAGTTTTTCCTCCTTTCCCACCTCCGCTTAACACTCGCCGTTATTGTTGTCGTCGGTTGAATTTCTATTCGACGAATGCTAGAGGACTGACTCACCGTGAAATGAGAAAATTCCAACTTTTAATTACTTTTTCTGGCCGTTTTAATAAAGCATCTCGAATTGTTGATCGTTCGTTCGCAGTTGTTTCCCATTTTCCGTTATTTGTTTGACAAAACGAAATAACCGCCGGCAGTTAGTTCGGCGGTAATGCGGTTTCGAGAAAATTGAAAATGCTAAGCGAACGCTGGCGATGCCCTCTAATCGTTCCTGCAGCTATATTAAAAAAATAATAATACAATAATGTACATAGTAAATGTAAGTTTTATTAAAAATGTCGTCTCCTGCTTGTGGGGTACATTTCGTTGTGGGGTGATACGATATTAGAAAATTCTTCGCTCGTTATTTCAATAGCTCTGAAACACTAATAATAACATGTAAATTTATGAGAGGGATTATTCCACCACACCTGTCCCTTTATTCCATTCACCATTATTTTATAAATGATTTAATATTTTAATTTTGATTGAGATTTCATAACTTCAGTTGTATATTAAATTTTCATTTTTCATTTTAAATATTTTTTAACTACGCCAATAGATGTCACTGAATTTGATCCAAAAGTTTTGAATTCATGAAATGTTATATTGTATGTACATTGAAATGTTTTGTATTTTGAGTACTAATTCAAGTGAAAATTTGTTATTTTAAAGTCAATCAAGCTAGTTTTGATAATATACTTTTTTTTTCTCTTTAACTTCGTTCGATTACTTATTAAGGGATATATTTTTTTTTAGACATTGAGACGAAAGCGACAAAGAAAATTAATATTGAAGGGGAATTGAATATTTCCCGATTGTATCGAAATTAATATATTATCTTTTATAGAATTTTTAAAGATCGTACGGAAATATAAAGAGGCCAAAATGAGCTATTTTGAGGATTTCAAAACGTCTGATTTTACGCCAAAACTGGTTATTTTGGAATCCTCACATTTCATGAAATTCTTATTTTTTCGGAGTTTTCTGTATTCAATTGGAATATACTTGAAAAAACTGTCAACGACTTCTTTTTCATGAAAAAAATGACAATTTTCTGAAAATAGCGCTTCCCCCATACAAATAACTATAGCGAGCGAGGTGTGCTTTGTATAAAAATTTTCTAGCGAAATTGCAACTTTGAAGTCTCGTCAATCAGCCAAAGCTAGTTACGATCGACCCAAATAAACTTCAATAAGTGACTATTGAGTGTTTATTTTTTTCGAAATTTTTGTTAATGTAAATCGATTAGTTTGGTGGCACAGAAAATTGTTAAAAATCAAGAATTTTTTTTATTTAACGTTCCCTTGGGACAACGAAAGTTTTCCACTAGGTCCATCGAGGAAAACCCGAAATTTGCGTTTTTCGCTCAAGCCTAATGTACATGGTACATATGTATGTATGTATGTATTTACACATATACATTTCATACAATATTAGCGGTTATAATAGAAAATTTACTCGATTATAATAGAAAATTATGTAACATTTGTTATAATATCGTGAAGATTCATTACACGATATTGTAGTTTTATATCATTTATAAAATACGAGCCTAATTAGCAATTCCGAAAAGATCTTTCCCAATACAAAATAAGCGAACGTACTTAGCGTGGGGGAAAATATTACGACGATTATTCATTTATTTGTGCGCAGACGGCGAAAATTTCAAGATTAATACGGCGATTAGTCTTTTTCGCACCCCTTTCCACCCCACCCCCACGTTTCACCCACTCGCCGAGCTCCCAAAAACGGTTCAAATCGTACCTCGTTTCTTAGAAAGAATTTATTATTCCTTTTCGGCCTTCCACTTGCAAGGTGGGAGGCTCGGGTGGGAGTGGGGGTAGGGTTTCGAAATGGTAACGTTTTCGCGACCGGGGCAATTAAGTGGTCGAATCAAAGGCGGGACGGGACGGGACGTGCGGTTTACCGATGAGTGGCACCAGCCACTCATTACCACCGATGTGGGGTCGAAAATACCCCTAAACCCCCGGTCGACTCGTAGAAAATTACACTCCAGACCGCATGTTATACACCGGCGGCAATTTGTCGATCCACTTCATCATAAACCGTCGTTTTGCGGCAGGTTTGATTGGTTCAAATCGAGCTGCGGGTAAGGTTTTTTTTATATTTTTAGAAATTTTTAATTTGTGCACACGTCAAGTGTTTTGAATTTTGCTACATGGAATGGGTACATATGTATATGTCAGAGTTGTTTTATACATATCGTACATTTATAACAATAGTGTCACTAAGCAAAAATCACAAGTTTTCAATACCCATATGGGATCAACATTTGGGAAATTATTGAAAAAAAAACAACTTTTTTTTAAGCATTTATTTAATGTAGTTCGAGTTTGAGGTCCTATATTTCCGTCCAGTCGGGGTTTTGATTTGTGTGATTATTTATTTGAATTTTTGCTTCTTTTAATATTTTTTATCTAAGCCCGGTGTACAAAGGAAGTAAGCATATTAAACGTTGAGTCCGTCTGTCGTGTTTTATCTTTTATACCAACTAAAGTATTAGTAAAACATTACTGAAACAAATATAACTAAAGCATATACATATATGTATGTATGTACAATACATATGGATAACATGTACCCATAAGTAAGTTGGTAGTATTTACTAATGATTTAACTTACTAATAAGTATTCTTGATTAAGCTCATTTTTTTTTCAAAAACCAGAATATGGTACTCTTAAATATGTAGTACATAGATGACATCTGAGCCCAATTAGAGATTTTTACAACTAACATAATATGATGGTAAATAAAGATAAAATATAATGTTGCCATTATATTTTATATAGTATATGTATACATTGTATATACATACATACATATTTATATTACGGATAAGATAATCTAATGTATAATTTTGAAAGAGACTTTGTAACTATTGTTGGTTCGTAGAAAAACAAATGAATATTCAAATCAATTTAAATAACATTAAAATATTCAAATACATTTAATAAAATGTTTAATGTTAAATTTGCCATGTTTGAGCGGTTTATATTACATATATAGAGCGAAGTCGGGTAAAAACACTAGTATATAATATTTGAATATTTATCATTAGATTTCATGAAGTAGTCTATTTAATTAAAAATGTGGTGGTAGAGACTAATTGGATTTCTCTTTGTGTTTGTTATTTATTAATATATTTATTTTTATATTGTAATACAGTAATATAATTCAAAATTGAAGGAAACCACTAGCTCAATGTCAAATATAAATTTATGCTAAATATAATAAATGTGTGAATTTATTAGCCATTACGCCAGTTGTTTGAATCATTAGAGAGCCTGTCTAAATCGATATGACTGAATCGATGATGAAGTTCAAATTTATATGAAAATTTTATTTAAATTTGAAAATTTTCCCCGAAGGCCGAAATCGTTTTTAGAGGAATGTCCAAAGAAGAAGAAGAAAAAACTAATATTTTCGAGGTGTCCCTATAAATATACGTTTATACGTATAAATGGAACGTTAATAGCACTCGGTGGGGAGAAAAAAACGTCATCCGATCGTCGAATTTATGTTCGGAAAAAGGGATTCTATTTTTTATGGTTTTCCCGGGAACGCGTGCGTCTTCACGGCCGCGCGCCGCTCGGAAAATTACCGAATTGGTCAAAGTTTCTTGGTACGCGGAAAACCCAACGAAAAGTTAAGTGTTAATCGAAAAGGCACACACGCGTGCACGCACACACCTATCTATGCATGTACATATGGTGTGTATATACATATGTATGTACATACGTACATATACGCTTATATAATAATATTGTATTGCTTTATCTTTGATCGCGCCGTGGTAAAGTTTAGGCGAAGCCGTTTCCAGTTTGCCGAAGCACAGTTTTAAATTATAATTTTCTTAACACGTTGCCGAAAACGTCTAAGCTCCCCCTCCCACCACCCCTCTCTCACTCCCCCACACACAAAATATTTATTAAGTGTCGCCGAGATATTTTATACACAAGTACGTGGCAAGCTTTAGATTTATGTGGCGAGATAAATAATAAATAATATTAATTTATTATCGGCTTATGAAGTCGTCGAATTCAATACGCCCGCTTTGGATTTTCGCAGTGCGTTTTTTTTTTATTATTTTATTTTCTTCCGTTATGATTATTGGGGTACGGTGTGTGTAATTTTTAAGTTAGCTTGTGGCAAATTAGGGCAATTTTATACGACCTTATCCGATGTAATGGAGTTGGAAGCGTGTATTTGTTTATACATTTGTACATATGTAAGTGTGTGTGTGTGTGTGTGTGTGTGTGTGTGTGTGTGTGTGTGTGTGTGTGTGTTTGTACGTGATCGATCACGATCGTGCCGGATAAACGGGACGAGGTTTTCTAGGCAATCGGTGGATTATCCGCCCCACTCGATTATCCGGCAATCGATCTCGGATTCTCGAAAGCCGTTTATAGTGCGAAAGCCGTGTCAATTTATTACAATTAACCCTTTGAAGCACAAGTGTGTTGTTGAGGCGAATGGCGCTGTCGGATTTCAAAGGGTTATTATCTGTAATGGGTATAGGATTTATTTTTAAGGTGTCGTATTGTGCGGTTAGTGGTGATTTGGAATTTCGTCGATGTATTTTTCATAAGAAAGTTATTGTTTTGCAGCTTAGTTTTACCTCTATAATAATTATAGTACTCTGGCGAAATATTATTAAAAGTTAGAAATTTTATAATTATATAACACTAATTGTTTTACCCGGCTTCGCTCAGTATTTGTAATATAAACAGCTTAAACATGGCGAATATAATAATAAATATTCATTTGTTTTTTTATTAAATTTATTTGAATCGAAAAAAATATATATCGAATCGTCGTGATATCAACTTTGATGTGTTTTCGATGCTATCCACCAATATTACATACATACAAAGTCTCTTTCGAAATTATATATTAGATTCAGATCGGTTTATCAACTCTTAACGCTCAAAAATAATGTTATTTGAAATCTTGTGTGCTTACAATACTGCTTATTATTCATTACTAATCGATACCTGTATACGATTGGTCTATTTTTATGTTTTTTTTTGTATTTGAAATAGAACTCTTTAGAAATTTTCATGTTACGATATTGAATTTTATTTCAATTATTATTTATTTCATTATTGAATTTTATTTATATTGACAGCATGTACGTATGTATGTGTATTTTGATACAATAGTGAATTGCTTTAAGCATTTTATATTTCATTTGAATTACGTATTTACACATTTGCTTTTAAAATTGAATGGTAGGTACATATAACGAAAACATGTTTAAATTTTTATGTGCATATAAAATATAATATAATTATTTTTAAGCATAAACTATATATGCAATGGAATATCTACATTATCCTTGATTTTATATCAATAAAATGAAGGTAGTTTGTATGTTGCGAAGTCGTTGATATGATATTTCAACATTGGCGTAAGCCCCATAAAATTTACGATTAAAAAAAATTATAATGTAAATAGGCACGTAGGGTGCTAATAGCATCATTTGTAATTTCGGTAACGACCGTCGCCGCAAAAATGCGAAAAAAAAAAACAAATTCGAATTAAAGGAAAAGCTCTTGCGACATTTTCATTCATAAGGACGAGAGCGTTTTTCTCAGAGAAGCGGTACCGTCTCTCTCTAATTTTAAACACGATCTGTTTAAATTTTACTGCCAATTTCCGACCTGCCTTCACGCCGTAATAATATTGTCGCATTTTTACGGATATTTTGCAAGACCCGCCAGCCATCGGGGAGGACAGCAGGGGGCGGCTCGGTGTTGTGAAGGACATTATTTTCCCACTTTTCCCTCGCCTCGATCTCGGCTAAGGCGAAATCCACCAACCCATCCTCCTCAAGTCGCATCATCTCGCGTAACAAACGGCCAAAAACACTTAGGGGTGCCGAAATTTATAAGGGCTGTATTTGTTGCGTGACGAGAAATTCATGCATAATTTCAAGATAATATTGAAAGTGAACGTATGTAGGTATTTAAAATTTACGTTTTTGTGTTTGTTTTCGTTATAATGTACAGATTTTATCTATGATATGTGTACCGATGTATTATACATATGTATGTATGTGTGTTTGTACGTGATAGCTCGCACGACCCCGTAGATATAAGGTATTATATATCATGCATTTTACGGCTTTCGTATAAAAACTTAATGGTGTCGTAAAATTTATTTATCTTTAGTGTTTTTTATAACAATAATACGTTCGAAATTTTAATCTTACCTTCCGTTGTTTACGATATTGTTGTTGGCCTAGTATGTAGTAATTTTCGTCGACGGGTAAAAAATGGTATCATCACGTGTATGAAGTATGTATTATTTCATTATATTAGTAGTATCGTAAACGTCTACCGAAGGATTGCGAAACGTTAAATTCTAGGCTTTTATTGCCACGTGTCAAAAAGTTTCGTGATTACAGTCGTCGGTTTATCTGCACAACGCGACGTATATGTACATATGTATATATGTATGTATGGGCGTGTAAGTTATTTAGTTCTAAATTAGATAAGTGTGTCGCAAGATGCTCGTTCCGTATAATTTAACTTCGATTAAAGTTATTAGTAATTTCTGGAGGCAAAATGACTAAAGCTCTGAAGAGTCTGAAGGGTTTAAGTAAGTCACTAACGTGAGACATGTTCGGTGTAAAAGGCTCAAATAGTTATTTTACTTGGTAGTTATTTATGCACGTTCATAACTACATAGTGATTTATATAATATTAAACGACCGTATATTGAATTTTTTTATATTCATATGATGTCATTATTTTATTAATTTAAAACGTTTTATATTCTATAAAATGTATAATAGTTTGTGAAAAATGTTCGTATCAAAGAAAAATTAATTAAAATTCAATTACACTCTTACGTTGTATGTTACATAAAATAGAATTGAAATTAAAACATCGGAAATTTTATAAAATGTCAGTGACAATATCGACGATCAAATTTTTATAAAATTTCTCTAATATTACTTGAAAAGTAAGCGTATGTATACCTAATAGAATGAAATTTATTTTGTTTTTATAAAAATTAAAATAAATACAATCAAAATTGAAATTACATACAAATACATATGTATATTACAAACATAGTCGAAAAAATGAACGATGCTGTTGTGACTACAATTAACTGCAGGCTGCGGTGAATATAACTATGGTTCCAAATGAATCTTCAAACTTTGGTTCATTCGTAAGATAGCATGGTGAAGGGTCGGAAAATTTTCAACTAATTTAACATTTTGAACAACTTCTCAAGCTGCAAGTGAAATATTATTTATAAAGGCAAATTTAATTCTATGCCACCCGAAAGGGACGAGTTTCGAGTTTTTAATTTATAAATATATAATTTGAGTATAGGTGAGTGCCAATGAGTGAGTATTTACGCTTCGTTTTGTGTTATACAATTCTCTATTGTTAAAAACACAGGGCTATATTGTATCGCTTTGTTTGCTGCTGCGGTTGAAGTTTAATACCAGCTTTCGCAAAAGCTTCTTTACTTTTCATTTTTCGCTTTAGTTAATATATTTGAAATTGCACTTCGTGCAACGTCGCAAAATAGGATGCCAGGTATTATAATCATTTAATTATACCGTTACACTGTGGCAATACCTGATAAATTATTATGGTACACGTTAATGTTCTACATACTTAAGTACACATACATACGCAATAATAAGTGTGTATGCTAATTCAATCGTAAAGCAATACCGATTTGGAAAATGAGTGAATATAATATATATTTTGAAAATTATAACATGTCACAGAACCTATTTGAATTGAATTGAATTTTCATTGTTGTTGCAAATTTTAACGATCTCACTTTATTAATTTTAAGTTATTGTGATGACAGTTTGCTTTGACATTGTTATATTACATACATACATATATTATAAATGTAATGATTGTTTGTAGATAGTACATATATACATATGTACCTACATATAATATTCCAAAAATGCGACTGATTAAATAATGCGAAAAAGTCATAATTCATTTTATTTCAATCGATGATTTTCTAATGGAAATTGTCTTTTAATCTTAATACTTGTATGTGTGTATGTATAAATTTAATTACGGAAATGTTGTACATTTCCGTCAAAATTTTTTTGGAATGTTTCAGGAAGTTCAATTCACTCAAAGATGTATGGAACGCTGTATGCTCGGCAAAACGAGGAGAGATAGGAAATTAAATACGTGGGTGAGAAGTATGACAAAGGTAGTGGATATAGTGGAGAGACCGAAGGCATTGAAATGGCAATGGGTGGGTCACGTAGTTCAAAAAATAGACGAAAGGTGGACTAAATAAGCGCTAAAATGATGGTACCCGAGAAAATGTAAAAGGGCTAAAGGAAGGCTACAAGGAAGATGGGTGGATGAAATTAGAAAAATGTGTTGAGTGAGATGGATGACAGTTGCGCAAAACTGGACGAGTGGAAGCATGTTGGAGAGGCATTCATCCAGCAATCAGTGGATGGTGAATGACCGTAAATGATGACGAATCTTCACTTGAATTTTTCATAATGTGTATTTGTAAATAGTTGCTCATAATGTGGTTGTTTTCACATACATATATGATATAATGAAATATAGCGTAGAATTTTGATACAAATATTTACAAATAAGAGTTAAGTGTATGTATGTGCATACATACATATGTATGTCGCAAGGATACGATGCGATAAGGATGTAACAAAAATAACGTCTGACTACTATTATGTTGAGATTGGAAAAATTGGTAAGAAAATATCTTTGTTTTGCATATCTATGTATGTATGTACATATGTGTAATGTAATGGATATTCTTCTTCTTACTTATTGACTCGCTATTTTCTCTCCTTTTTGGATACCTGTAATATAAAATGTACAATTTTTATATATGTAAGTACATACCTATGTAATTTTTAGTAAGCTCAAAACTTTACCCTCTAGAAAACTCTTTCATTCGGCGAAGTCTTTGAGAGAAATCCTTTGATTTGAATTTTCGAAATTTTTCGCTACGTGCATTTTTCATGCGATTGTTAAAATATGCAGTCTGAACGGGCTGAAACGAGCTGCTGAATTATTGATTCTCGGTGCGCTCTTTAAGCGGTTTTAATATTTAATACTGCCGGCAGTAAGACTCGGTTTCCGACCATTTATGCCGTCGTAGACCAGCACGATGATACAATTCAGTGCTTTTCAATCATTGCGCCATTAACAGCATCCGCTTAATGCGGCACTTTGTAAAATGTCGAATCCGAAATAAACGTGGAAATTCTCGGATAGGAAATTGAGCGACCGGGATGGGTAGAGATTAAAATACGTAAATGATTCAAATTAACATGATGGTTTGTTCACGCAAATAAAAATGAAACGGGTTAAAAACGCATAAATATGAAAACGTTAGATTGGATATTCTTGTTTTTACTATATTTATGTACATATGTATGTAGTAACAATAGATGAAGTTTTGTGATCATGCGAAAATTCGAAATCGAGATTTTGAATGAATCGATCACTGATCACGATTTCATGATCTAGAAAAAAATGCGAGTGTGTTTTCTGCGAATTTTAGAGATTTGTTGAACACCGTTCGTCCTATCGAACTGAAACTTAGTATCGGATACTGAAATTCTTGGATACGATCGATATGATGTTTCGTTTATGACGTAAAATACTGCGTAATGATATTGCATATGTATAAGTTGGCAGGCCAACGAATCATTTATTATTTTTAAAAGCGGAATTCTATCTTTATACGAATATGCTAGTATTCTTCTATCTATAGGTATGTAAAAATCGTTCTTTGTCTCGCGGTTATTGCGAATAAATGTAGACGTCAAAAATTTATATCAATATAATGCTATTGACATGGTAAACGTACTGAATAAATTGATGATTATAGTGGAATGAAATATTACATTAATTTTATAAACAAATTTTTTCGAACATATAATCTTAAATATTTTGTCAAATACATACAGAATATGCTTTTAAGAAAAATGATTTACTTTATGATATAAACAACGACGATTGCAGAAGCCATTGATTAATTTCAATTTGCATACGACGTAATACATTCGGAGTAGAATTTACATTTGTAAATCTCTCGTTTATCGTATTATTCTACCTAAAGTGGAATTTACAGCATTTTACTTGTTTAATTTTGTTATTATAGTTAGGTGAACGCAGTGTTAAAAGCTTCTTACGATTATTAAATTAATCCCCCGACCGCACGCTGCTGCCGTTCGTAATTACAACGCAAACAAACTGTGTTTACCCTTAGAATTCCGGCAAATTCACTAAACATAATTAGAACTATGTATATACATATCTATATATGTCTGTGCTCGTTTGTCTCCGTCGGTGCACACGGTTTGAGAGTCGCAGGAATTGGCGAATGCATGCGTAACCGTACCGCCCGATTCTGGTTTTACGCTTAATCTACACATTTTATCCAGTGGACCCAACTCACTTTGGACATATCTAATTCACATATGACTTAGCAAATGGTCTGATTGATCGCTGTGCATTGCTGAAAACGGTTTCAGGGGAAACCTTCGTCGCTGAAAGACCATCTCCGCTCACCCACTTTCACACCGCACCGATCGACCCGAATAAATAAAAAACATCCTGAAATTCTAAATCGGTTAAATATTGTTTTACATACGCAGTACTATGTGATATACATATGTATTTTGAACACACGAGCCGTTATATTTGCAAGCGGCGGAAGTCCAATTTTCAGTTCCGAAAGCACTATTTCTGTTTAATTCACAAATTTTTATCACTTCTTATAATTCGACTTGTTCAGAATCTAGGCAAAGCAGAATAAGCGTATTACAGGCCAGCAGTATTTCCAGTTTTTTAAAAAGCGATACATTATATGGAATGTGTTTGTATGTATGTAGTTTGAAAATTTGTTTCGTTGTGTATGAAACCTTATAAAATTGTCGACAGGAGATATCTGGTATGAATTGTTAAAATATATCTTACTAGACTTGAATGGATTTTGAATGTTAAGATTTGACTTTTTTTAAACTATTAATTTTTATAAGTATCCCCAGGGTTGAATTCTTAATTACGTCCTTGTACCTTGTACATTTTTTTTGTTATTTTTCGTTCTTTTTCAAAATTATTATTTTTTATGTGAATATTATATAATAATAACGAATTAATTTTGAGGAGAGGTGACGGTTTCATGTGAGCTTATTTGTTTTTTTTTCTTTTTTGAAAATATTAAACGCTAACTATTGAAATTCCCATTTGGTATTCGGTTGAAAATTTTAATATTTTTCATGAATATATGAATTTGAGGGGTTTCGGATAAAATGAAGGCGCCAGACGCGAAAGTAAACGTTTTCCGCAAACGTAATGCTATTCATATTTTTAATGTGCTTTTTTTGCATTACAATTTTAATACAAATTTTTATTATTGTTCGAGTTAAAAGTGTTATTTTTTATTATTATTATTTAAGCGAATTTATTGTGTATATTTTCAATCTCATCTTATGAAATTTACATTATATATATATATATATATATATATATATATATATATATATATATATATATATATATATATATATATATATATATATATACATATATATGCACATATATACAGCATACATACATACATACATACATACATATGTATTCTTAAGTGCTGAATAATATTTCTGCAAATCGAACCATTGTGTTTATTAAGTTATGTTTATTAAGCGAACGAGGTTGCCTTAATTAATTTTCCTGGAAATTATTTTCTAAGTATCGTCAATAATACGTTCACGTAACTGGGAACGCTAAAGCCTGTTTTTGTTTATTAAAACGATTAAAAAGATAATTTATTTAACTTGCCTTTATTTATTGCTACTTTTAAGAATTTATTTGTGATTTTGGATTTTTGTACTAAAATTTATTGTTTTTTCGATTACAAAAATTTTTAGGTCTTGAACTCGCGTAATGGATAGTGCAATAATGTAATTGGGATTTGAAGTTGCAAAAGTGATGATGTATCAAAAAAGCAAAAAGCATAGCTTCCGAACACTCGTATTACTCACTACTTACGTGATATAACAAAGCTGCATAGTTTAAAAAGAAGCCCAATAGTTCATAGATATTTGAAATAATTTTTCATAAAAGATGAAACTAAATATTTTTATTCGTATTTTCTTGAAAATGACTAAATGGAGAAATGCATGTACATTGTATGTATTTTACCTTATGTATATTACCTTAACATGTTTATATTGAACAATATTTTTGGGTTGCACGTGCAGGCATTACACAACATCATTGTCGTGGTTACATGCCGCCTAATGTCGCGGTAATTTGTACAAATTTTACAATGGCCATAAATTTTTACGGCGAATTTGCATAGTTTCTTCTCGGACAAAATTGCATTATGCGAGGTAATATGGCAGAGTCAGGCAGTGCTTGGATTAAAACGGACAGACGGTATTCGCACAACGTGTACGAGTCATAAGGGCGAACTTTGATGGACATTAGCCAAGTTTCAACGACGCCACCGGTGCGTTGTAAACCTCGCATATTGCTACGACTCGGTCGGTCGTAAACAACCCAAAAAAGACATATCGGGATCGAGGGAAGATCCCGATATGCGGGTTCAAACTCGGCGTCGAATAAAAAAAAAAGTATGAAAAAAAATCATCGTAACGCGATCCGTGCTCGGGTCGTTTTATGGACAAATTTCATATTGGATATAGATAGTATAATACTATGTAAGGGTTGCGTGCGACGTATTATGCGAAAGTGCCGCGGCCAGATTTAACTCTTTCATTGCCTCACTCACCTGAAACGGTGGTGGTGGTGGTTATATTATAGTGATAAATTATCGCAGAAAATATGCCTTTGCTTTGCCTTTGTCTTTACTAGTTTTGATGTTTGAGTTTTCTTTGTGTGTGACTTTGAAGTTTTATCACGTTCACATATGTATTTTCAGATTATTCTATCAAGTGAAAGTTTTGAATGGAAATTTATCATGGAGTGGTTTTGAATAGAGTTAAGTGTTTTGGGCAAGGTTCAACGGCTTATTTTTGCTGTTTAGTGGAGACAGCGGCCAATGCTTTAATTTGTAGAATTTCGTATGAAGTTTGAATTTGAATTAAATGGGAAAATTTTTAAAAATTTTAGCACGACATTTTAAGATTAATTATTATCTAAAGCCTTCTGCTTTTTGGTCGCGAATGTTTAGAAACACATGATATTTTTGCATTATTATTGTTTTAGTTATTATCGTTTCTAAATTGCGTAGTGTACGGGATCTATGGATGGTTAGTTTTGGGGATATTTTAAGTAATTAATTGTATATAAAAATGTACATTTTATATGATATGCACATATAATATATTTAGAATTGAATATTAAAGAATGGCTTGAATGGTTTAATATTCTTTTTCAAATGTGAGGTTGGTGTCTTTCGTATATTTTTATATTTGATTATTTAGAATATTTAAAAATTTGATATCCAGTGGAACGTGGAAATGATAATAATTTGGTAAAATATATAATATGTATATATGTACATACATATATAAATATGTTGTTCTCTTAATCGGCTTATCGTAATTGTATATAATTTACGCAATATTATTATTTGTAATGAGCTTATAATATTTCTTCGTTTCAAATGAGGTACTTAAATATACACTTTTTGTCTTTCGATAAAAACGTTTAAATTATTTATTCGTCTTATATTTTAGTAGAAGAAAGCATTTAAATCAACGGTTAATTTGCAAATAAATATTTAAAAAAATGCATGTTCAAGTTATAATATATGCACATATGTACATATACATACGTATATTAAGTTATTTACAGAAAAATTAATGTTTAAGTTATTATAATACACCTACATACGTATATTAAATTATTTTAATTTAAAAATTGCGTTTACATATCGTTTTACATATCTGCTGCAATTTATTAAAGTATCTATAAAGGTCTGCATATCTTTGATCTCTCTTTGATTTCGTGTCGCCGATCATAGAATGAATCACGACTGATAAGATCTACGTACAGTGTAAGTTCAAAGGCATATCGTTTAATTTCATTTTGTTTTCCATAATATTACCTATTCCATATCTGCAACATTTAATCTGATACGCTCGAGTATATTACACGCAAAAGCCGTCCTTAAAAGTGCATATAAATAATACGTAATGTATAAAAAATGCAAATAAATACTAGGCGCGGAAAGCCATCACATTACGCCCCCCCCTATTTTACTCGATTAATTAGCAAATTAGCGCAATTATTCAAATATAATGCCCAAAAATTAGGTCATTGCTTGCACAATTAATTAAATGTTTCGCTTTTAACCATGTAATATTAAAAGTTATATGTGTTTTTATATTTATTAAAGGCAGTAGCAATACATTCGTGCACTTGAGTAATTTGGGTGGCGATAAGAGTTTAATCTTTAAGCGAGTATGTACATATGTATGTATGTATGTATGAAGGTAAGTCACTCGGTTTATGTACATATATTCGAATGTCGAAAGTATAAAAAGTACCATAGTTTCGATTTACTACTCAAAATGCGGTGTATACCGTGTGGTTTTTATATGATATAAATATTTTACATTACGTGTTGAAATGTCGGTACGTGTATAAAATTTTCATAACGAGTCACACCACATACCGTAGAAACAAACTTCGAGTTTGTTTTGTCTGTTTTCGTTTGTGCTGTGGTTGTAAATTAACGATTGAAGTGTTATTATTCGTGTGAAGGTTGTATACTTTAAATTATTAATGGATCTTATATATGCATGTACATACATTTTATTTATTTATTTATTATACAGGTAAAAACCCATTTAAGTAAAGTACATAATAAAAACATTTAATGAAATCTTATAATATAAAAATGACAATAAAAGAAAAAAAGAAAATCAGAAAAAATTTAAGTAAATTATATAATAAAAACATATAATGAAATCATATAATATTAAATATAACAATGAAATATATGAATATATAAAATTAAAAATGAAATATCTAATATATAATTTGGAAAGAGACTATGTATATATGTATGTATGTCTCCTTGGTTCGTTCGTCCGTTGATCAGTGACGTCATCAAACAAATGATTCGATTTATTTTTTTTCGATTCATAGGCGCCGATTCAATTTTTTTCGATCCAATGGATTCACAGTCCCTGCAGGGGGCGCAAGAGGCACAGCCCCATGGGGCACCGCCGGGGGCGCCACAGGGAGCGCAGCCTCATGGGGCGCAGCCGTCATCGAACAAATGATCCGATTTTTTTTTCACTTGATTTGAAATTAATATAATATAAATAAACTATATATAAATTTAATATATTAAAAGGCATTTTAAGCTTAATATAGGGTTTGGTTGGTCACTATGCAAATTTACTGTTTTTAATTAAGACCCACCAATTTTGTCATGGTATTAAACTGTAGACTACTAATTATTTTTACTACAAGTTTTTGATTAATCTCACAATGTTGGTCCGTTAGTTTGTTTATTTACTTTTATCTCTCTCAATTTCACACGCCCGAATAAGGCCGGGAAATTTTGTTTATTTTTTTTTATTTATTGTGCTATTTAACTTAAAATGGGGTTGATTTAAAATTATTGTTAAAAAAAGTATTTTGTTTGGATTTACATAAATCGTCATGTTGATTTGTGCTTATTGTGCTCGCGGATTTATTATTTTTATTTTTAATTGAATGTAAGGAAACGTTTCGTGCTGTCGGCGTCTGGATGGTTTTCAGATTTTTTTTCAGAACTGTCATGCCATTTAATAGTAAATCATCATCGCGTGACTGAAATCTGCGCACGCTCTCGCGGACACTTGAATACTTTTCGCGATTTCGCGTTTTCACGACTCGGGTCACGATTTCAATGAACAGCTTTTTCTGTCCGTTGAAAGAAATAAAAAACTCACATTCTCGTTGAAAAATGCAAACACCAATCCTTTTCCAACATATAAAAAAATAAAAAAAACAACACCACCTTGTTGAAACATCAAGCTGTCGCGTCGTTCGGTTCACAGTGAGATTAATTAAAATCATTTAATATTGCCTATCTCAAACTTTAATATATTATTTTGCTTTATATAGATTAAAATAAATCCCGTGTAGTTAATACCTTTTGAACTTTGATGAATTCGATTAATTAGGAATTCTGTTCAGAAATTCAATGTTCCAGAATTCTCGGAATCGACATCTTGTAATTTCTGCGGAGATAATGAAGGGATTGTTTTTTTTTCGCATGAACAAAAAAAGGGAAATTTTCTTTTGTTATCTTTTCAAATTAACGTGTTGAATGAGCGGAATGTAAAGTCGAAAATAAAAATGAGTTGACGCAGAATTTAGGCTTTTTATTGTATTTTTATATATCCAAATTTATATGTATTTTTGCGTATGACAACATTTGGTAGGATGACCAGTAATTCACGTGGGATTTGAAAGGATAAAGGTTGAATGAGGTAAGAAAGGTTGGTGGAGAGAAACAAAGCCTAACATAATCCAAGCATGAATTTACCACATACTACATGTATACGTGTGTGACTAATACACACGCTTTGTTAAAGTTGAAAATAAAATGAAACAAAAAACAAAAGCTGAAATGGAAAGAATTTTTGGATTTTGAAAAGTATGTACATATTTTTACTTTGGTATATGTATGTGTGTATACATATGTAAATATATTTCTGTATAATCACTGCATTTCAATATTTGTTATAACTGATTGCTTTATTATTATGCATATCATTTTTTTACAATACAGATAATTTTATAATATGTGTCTTATATACGAAAGAATGAGAGGAATGGGTAAAGAAAAATCGGAAAAATATGTTTATTAGATAAGATCAATTTTTGTGCGTGGAAAATACATATATGTATATATATATATATATATATATATATATATATATATATATATATATATATATATATATATATATATATATATATATATATATATATATATATATATATATATATATATATATATATATATATATTGAGCTTATAGTTTGCGAAATACTTACTGAGAGTTATATGTTTGGAAATATATTAACTTGTAAATAGAAAAAAGGGAAGTATGTGAGATTGTGCTTGTATGGATGACTACGTTGGTTGGATGAAAGAAGATAAAGTTTCGGGAATTTAATATTTACGTCAGTCGACGGGGTGGATGCGAAGCAAAAAAAAGTTTCACAGCCCCTAGATTAAGGTGAATTGTTGCCAGTGAGCTTAATTCGGATAATATTAAGATTCCTAAGGCTTTTGATTAAATTTTGCGTTTCTTAATAAAACATTCGTGGTGTCCGTGGCAGCAGGTAAACACGTCGGCGAGCGTCGAATATTTCATTAAAATTTTCCGACGTTGAAAGCGAAATTCAGCAAAAGTAAATACGTATATCGCATTCACGGCATAAAACCGGAAGTGTTCAGATTGGAAAAGGTCCGTTCGAGCGTGGATAAAATCGTCCGAAAAGGACGTGTTTTTCACGCGTGAGGTGGATGGAAGCCTCCTCGTTGCGTACGTATTGTTTACATTAAATGGCGCACGGCCTTTTGTCCGGACGTACGTGTAATATTCACCGAGGGAAAAAAACAAGACCCCCGAGAGATCTTATTTCTAGGAAAGTGGGTAATCTAATCCCGGTCGCGGATGGAAATTGAAGAAAAGGTCCAAGTATTGCACCGCAGGGCTACCGAAATCTCGACCGAATCTGAGGCGGAAAGGCGCGCGTTTTCCCCTCAAAGAAACAAGCGCTAATTTATATTTTTGTTTTTGTCCGCCGAAAAAACCTTTCATTTCGCCGTAATACGCGTCTCCAAATGAGGCAGAAATTGCGAAAGGTCATATCTCGTGAAAAAAATGTAGAAGGAGAAATTATGTAGCCGATGAAAATCGGCCGATGTAAAAGGAAGTGTTGTTTGTGCGGAGCGAATTTAAAAGCTCTTTTTCTTCTACCTCACATTTATTTATTTATTTTTATTTTTTATTTTTTCATTTAATTTACACCAAGAAGGCCTAACAGGTAAACCCAATGCACCTTCCTGGCCAAAGACAATTATATAAACACATATGTATACCATCCATATATACACAAATTCTTACACGTATACACAAATACAGATACATACATTCATAAATATAAAAATACACATATATACATATACATACATACACACCTACATATATATATATACATACACACATACATATACATATATACATATACATACACACATATATATACATATATACATATACATACATATATACATATACACATACATATATATATATATATATATATATACATATATATATACATATACATATATATATATATATATATATACCCACACATACATACATACATATACATACATACACATATACATATACATATACACATACATTACATACATCCATAAACATACAAACATTATACATGCATATACACATAAACACATCAATACACATAAATAAAGATAAATTACTCATATATATATATATACATATATATATATATATAAATAAAAAATAGCATACATATATAAATATAGATAAAACCAACATACATACACATTATGCTAAATAATAACATTACAAAATGAAAACAACATGTGTAAATATGTATGTAGCTAGAAGTCATTTAAAATATGCTGCCTGACAGAACTGTATGATGAAGTAAAAACATCAAGGCTCCCAGAAAGCAGGTTAAATAGTCGAATGGCTCTTGAAAGGGGTGAGTCATCAAGCACATTAGTCCTGGCCCGAATAGGTAGGAATAGAGTTCTGGAGCGAGATTCTCTCAGTTTCTCAGGTACTCTAAGTTTAAGATTACACAGAACTTCAGGAAGATGATATTCACCCCTTAGAATTTTTAGAAAAAGCTTACCAAGATGATTGTTTCTACGTGAAGCTAAGGAGTCAAAGCCCAAGGAGCCCATGACAAACTTACTAGGAAATAAGTAGGGATAGCGCCCAAACTCTCTCATGTAGAGATAGCGAAGAAATTTTCTTTGCACCCTCTCTAACATTAGCGTGTACCTTAAATGATTAGGACTCCATATGGCCGAACCAGATTCAAGCAAACTGCGCACCAATGTAGTATACAGTAAACGCGTCACTCTGGTGCTATTAAAGGCGCGTGAGTTTCTGATGACGAAGCCTAAAGTTTTTGTAGCCCTATTGCACACATCTTGGATATGAGAATTAAAATTCCAGATATTTGAAAAAGTAATTCCCAAATCCTTGATATGTGTGTGACGGGCAAGAATAGAGCCATCAATATTGTAACCAAATTCAATTGATGATCGAGATCTGGAAAAAGAGACAATGTGACACTTTTCAACGCTTATCGGAAGACAATTTGAGTGTGACCAAATAACGAGTGAATCTAAATCGCTCTGTAGCAGTAGAGCATCGGAAGAAGATTCAACGCACCTAAAAAGTTTTAGATCATCTGCATATAATAAGAAGTTGCAGTTGTGGAATATTTCCCTAATATCATTAACAAATAAAATGAATAGTAAGGGGCCAAGATTAGAACCCTGTGGAACACCAGAGCAGGTTGGGTATTCAACAGAAGAATAAATTCCATATTTTACAAACTGACGTCGATCCTTGAGATAATTTGTGAATAACTGAGAGAGACCATATGAGAAACCATAACCAATTAGTTTATTGATAAGGATGGAGTGATTTACTTTGTCGAAAGCCTTTTCGAAATCCGTGTAAACAGTATCTGTTTGAATATTAGCATCCAAGGAACCTGTTACAAAACCAGAAAATGACAACAAATTTGTGGTCGTTGAACGTTGTGGACGAAATCCATGTTGCTGATCAATAATCATACTCTGGCAATGATTGAAAATATACCTATGAAGTATAATTTCAAAAAGTTTTGCAGAAGAGGATATTATAGCAACCGGGCGATAGTTTCTAATGGAATACTTATCACCTTTTTTATGGATCGGAGTTACTTTCGAACACTTCCATGATACAGGAAAAACTGAAGTCTTCAGCATTAGATTAAAAATAAAAATCAATGGAGACGAGAGTCCAGGCTCACTACCCTTTAAAATGAAATCTGGAATGAAATCTGGTCCAAAAGATTTAATATTTTTAATTTTACCAAAACCGTAGCGTAAATCAGATAAATGGAACTTGTCAACAGACAATAATGGAAACATGGAGGAATCTAAACTAGGGGAAGTCATAACAGTAGTCGAATCAAAAACCGAATGAAAATAGTTAGCAAAGGCATTTGCGATGCTGTCATGACCAATAAAGTCCTCATCCATATCGTGCATTTTCGTAAGTTTTGAATCTATAATTCGTTTGCTGTTGATGAAGCTCCAAAAATTTTTCGGATTCTGAGCAATTGAATTTTCACAATTAGTAATGTATTCCTCGTAAGCGGAAGTCGAGATCCGCTTAAAAAGAGTACGCAAGTTACAGAAATCAATAAAAAATGTAGGATCTTTATATTTTTTCCATATTTTATGTGCATTATTTTTCTTGTGCATTAATGAAATTATTCGGGAATTATACCACTTTGGGTAAACCCTTGCTTCATTAATTTGACGCTTTCTCATAAAACATTTATCAAATACAGAGTTAACGATACTATAAAAGGAATCAACGGCAGAATTAACATCAACGCACTCATATAGTTTATCCCAATTACAAGCAAAAAACAAACTATTGAGGATCACGAAATCAACACCATCAAACAACCATCCACCCGGAGCCGGTATATTAGCAGAATGAAAATGAGAGGAAGCCGAAACAAGTGTATTTACTTCTAACTCAAGCGCCGGATGGTATGGATCCTCAGGCAGCAAAGGAAATAGGCTTCTAGATACATTGCAAGAAATAAAATTTAAATTAGTGAAAATTAAATCTAATAAATTATTATTACAATTAGTTATTGAGTTCAATTGACTCATATTAAATAGTTCTGACATAAAAATTAATTCATTAGGAACATAATTCAAACTTCTAGGATTAAAATCACCCAAGATCATGACTTTCCTGCCAGCCAAAACATTAAAATTATTTTGCAAATTTGAAAAAAATGAATTTATAATAAGAGGAGATTCATTCGGAGGAAAATACAGTACACATATTAAAATAGAAAAATTCTTTAAGCGAAGTTCAACCCAAATATGTTCACCGATGGTATTGAGCTGATCAAAAAGGCGAACAGATTGAAAACTAGCAGCTCGTACAGCGAGAAGAACTCCCCCGCCTCTGCTGCAACGATCCCTCCGAAAAACTAAATAGCGGTCATCGAAAAGTTCGCCATTAACATACTACCAGTGAAAATTTAATACGAAAATCGTCTATGCGCGGTTTTTTTTATTATTTTATTTTATACGTATTTCTGTTGCTTTACGCAAATATGTTGTATGGCTGCCAACCCACGTGCTTTCATTTTTTATTATTATTGTTTCGCTTTTTACTTTATATTGTGTTATGTTTTCGGTGTGCTTTATTCTCCCTGTCTCTTTTTCTCGTGCGCGAGGCTTGCGCGAAGAATCGCATTTACAAAGCAAATATTTGTTTTTAAGGCGCGCGCGCGCGCGAGCTTCACTATAGTTTTATTTACACGTGGGAAAACTAAGGCACGAAAGCACTTTTCGCACATGTATTATTATATTACATAATCGTGTATAAAGCTCGTGTGTGTGTGTGTGTTGTCGAAATTCATTTTTCACAAACGTATCCTTCTCTGTGTGAAAATTAAACATGTTGTGGTTAAAACAACAATTTCGAAACGATCATATTCGTAATAATTTTTTGTAAAAACCTTGTTTTTATGTAAATATACAAACTGGGAAAAATTCGGATGGATATATGTATGTACATATTTGGTATAGAACGTATATGTACATGTAATTTATTTCTGGGGAACTGATAGAGGTACGTATGTAGATTTGTAACATATTTATATACATACATATGTATGTAAGTACCGTAAAATAAAAATACACGTGTTTACATGTACATATGTATGTATGTATGTACGTATACATATTTATAGCAAATCTTAATGTTTACATATGTAGTTACATCGTTATGTCCGAATTTAGAGATAAACTAATCTAATACGCCTTATACAATATTTTGGTGATTTTAGGAAATAAAATGAGTATTTTATTTATGAGCAACATCTGAATGTAATATGATGAAATTCGATTCAATGTTTTATTCACCGGAGACGGATTTCCTTTTCTAGTTTTCCCATTAAATGTTCACAGGATAGTATATTATTTTGTATATCTTTACTCGGGACTCAATCCCGCGGGAACGAAGCAGTAATTTGACACGCTCGACCTTTGCGTGTGGGATGTCGAACAAATTTGTGGAACAGTTTCCTCATTATGTGCCACAAAATTGATTCTTGCCTCTTTTGTGAGGAACAACCGAGGCGGCAGTAAGACTATCTGTTTCTACTCATTGTACCCCGAAAGTGAGCCAAGTCAAAGAGAAAATTGTAATGCGAAAATCTAGTTCGCATTCATGTTATATTTTGTCGACTCCGTATTTTACTGATATATTTTTTATGACCTGTGTTTTTGCAAAAAATGATAATTGTAATACAAAATAGATATGTACGTCATTATTATGTGCGTGGTAGACATCATTTGATGGTTGTACCTCCTGCTCGCGCAGTTCCTTATCAAATGGCTCTTAGTCCAAGAGCTATCCGAATTCTCAATGAAATCGTTGCTGCTGAGCCTGAATGTGATAATATCCACCTCACTGAGAGTAGGTCAGATCAGAGATTCTTTGTCTGCGCTCATAATTATTTTCATAATTGAATGTGATGTTCGAGTGGAATTTTAATCGTCTCTCTTCCTCGGGCTTCGCAGGGAGGTTTTGTTTTTGTGTCGGGTTCTTATATGTACATATGTATGTGTGTACATACATACATACATACATAGATGCAAGGTAGATATTTATTTTCTTGGTATCGCTTTTTTTATGATTATGTATAAATGTATTTTTTGTCTGTGTATGTATGTATGTACATATACATATATACATATGTATATATTTTTATTTTTCTCATCTCTCTGTATTTTTTCGATCATTGTGGCGCATTATGGATTATGACACAAAACTTAAACTTAAATAAATAATATTGAAAAAATATGTGACTACATAAATACTCGTGTATATATGTATGTCGCTCACCCCACCATTCTTCATTATATAATGCTGTTTGATGTTTTTTCCATATTATTTTTGTAAAAATAATATTTTTAAAGAAATTTCTACCAGCACCGTAATCCCGGTATTCAGACTAGTTTCAGCACCGGGATTCACGGTACCAGAAAACACCGGGATCCCGGAATTGGCCTTAGTCGAGACTATATATTATTATTCGAAATAATTTTGCAGAGATTACTTTATAATCATTGCAATCGGTTTATCATAGACCAACAGCATGGTTTTCGTTCAGCACGCTCTACGACTACTAATCTTTTGTCTTTCTCAAACTTCATTACTAAATCGCTAGATGCAGGGCATCAAGTTGATGTGATCTATACCGATTTTGCTAAAGCTTTTGATAAGGTTGATCATTCAATACTTATTAAGAAATTGGCCAATTTTGGTCTATCGGATAATCTTACTGATTTTTTTACTTCTTATTTAAGTAATCGTCGTCAGTTTGTTTGTTTTGATGGCCATTTCTCTGAAGTATACCTCACATCTTCTGGCGTGCCCCAAGGCTCTAATCTGGGACCTTTACTATTTCTAATCTATGTGAATGATATTGGCTCGGTACTTTCAGATTCAAATTTTTTACTATATGCTGATGACCTCAAATTATTCATGAAAATTGACAGTGTTTCTGACTGTGAGGTCCTTCAGAGTAATTTGAACTCTTTATGGTGCTGGGCGACTAATAATCATTTACCTCTTAGAGTTAGTAAATGCAATATTATGTCTTTTTCTCGGTCTTCTAACCCCACCTTATATCAGTATAATCTTGGTGGAACTCCACTGTGTAGAACATTATCCAAAAAAGACCTTGGCGTTACGTTTGAGAGCAGATGGAAGTTTGGTATCCATATTTCCAATATGTGCAATAAAGCTTCAAAGATGCTGGGTTTCGTTTTACGCAATGCTCACAATTTCAATAATTTAAGAGTTTTGCGTCTTCTTTATAACGCATTGGTCCGAAGCATTTTGGAATCTGATGCCATTATATGGAGTCCCAGTGAATTAACTCACTCTCTAAAAATTGAAAGAGTTCAAAGGAAGTTCCTCCGCTATCTATATATGAGGGAGTTTGGATACTACCCTCAACTGTTTCCTAGTGCTTTTGTACAAGGTTCTGTTGGCTCTAGTTCCCTATCTCATCGGCGGGATATGCTTCTTGTGTGTCATTTATTCAAATTATTAAGAGGTGATATTTACAACCCAACTATATTGGAAGAAATTAAATTTTGGGTTCCATCTCGCCTCATTGATTATCGATTGCGTCCATTGTTCCAAACAATTAAAGCAAGAACTAATGTTCTTGCTTTTTCACCAATCGCTCGAGCCTTACGCTGCTTGAATTTGGTCAGCAATCACATTGATATTTTCAATATTTCACCGGATAATCTATCCGTATTTTTACTGTTTTTTACTTTTAATTCAATTTAAACTATTTATATATTTATATGTTTTTTTTTTGTTTATTATTTTCAATTTGTAATTTTTAATTTTTTTCAATTTTTGATTTTTCAATTTTTAATTCTCAATTTTTCAATTTTTAATTTTTATGTACAATTTTTTAAATGTTTTATTTTATTTGTTTTTCTATTATTTTTGTTTTATTTTGTCTTATGTATTTGATCTTTTATGTATTATCTGGCCACAATGTCATATTGGGGTGACCTGTAAAGACACTGTGGTATACTTGTATATTAAAATAAATAAATAAATAAATATAATAATATTTTTTTGGGTATATCGTTTAATAATTTCTATGATTGTTTGCAAAGGTATACAAATCAAATTTGCTTTTGATTCTGAAATAACAAAGGACCCCAGGATATAGAACACATGTAAATGTAAAATTTGTGTATATTGGTATAAAATATGTACATATGTAAGTGTGGACCTAAGGTTTTTAGATACAATATTTAAAATAAAATGTTATAAAGAGGTATTGCGTAAGTTAACTTAAATATATAAATATGTATGTATGAAATAAAAATGATATTTACAAACGTTGAACAAATATAATTTTATTAGTAAGTTTAAATTTATTTATATAATAACATGTAATTGAAAGCGAATTCGTTTTACTATAAATTATATTATATTATATAATAAATTAATTTTTCATTCGTCGCTTTAAAAACAATTTTTGAAAAAGAAATTCTATTTAAATTAATGTTATAATACGATAGAGTTTTTGTGTGCATTGTATGTATGTATGTATGTATGTAGGTAGAGAAATCTTTCAAGCGTGAAACGACACGAATGTAAACCTTTGGATATTACATATACACATATGTATGTATGTAAATATTTTGTGTAATACAAATACACAATAGTGAGACCTAATTTGATACGCAGAGCGTGGTATGAATTAATTTCAATTTTGTTTCACGAAATACTGCAAACAGGATAGTTTTACTGTGGATGTTTATTTATAGCCGAACCGACGTGTGTTAATATTTGCAATATCACGCACAATATAAAACATGTTGCGGTGTAATTAACAGTTTCGTTGTCGGGATTTTCAGTTGATATTAAAACCAAACGTCTGTGAAATTCTCATCTTTAAATAGAGGCCATATAAGACGCGACAGAGTTACAAGAATTCACGTGTAAATAGGAAGTTTCGCAAATGCTTTGTGTTATACGAACGTTATTAACAAAGACGCGTAGAAAAACATATGGTGTAAATAATAGCTTTGATGTCGAAACTGGGAGAGGGAGAATGAGACTGTGTACGTTGTACGTTTTTTGCCTTATTGTTATGTTTTTTTCCGTAAAAGTAAATAATTCGTTAAAAGCACTTCAGAGTATGTGTGCATGTGAGCTGGTACGTGCCGTAAAGAGCAAACACGTGAAAATGGAAAACGTGGCAATTTGTATTATTTACGATCGGGTAAACGGTCGTTTTGTAGAGTGTATAGTAATTGCTGGGTGCACACACACGGTTTTGTTTGCAACCGGGTTTTCCTGGCGTACATTTTCCGACGGATGCGTTTTCCTTTTCCGTGTGGAAAAATCCGGATTTGTTGAGATTTTCACGTACAATATGTATATAATGTACTTAATAATGTACGCAGCCTTTTACCATCCCCTGATAGATGAAAGCCTTTCGGATCCTTTTCCTTCTTGTCTTTCTTGCGTAACCTTCACGCTTCATATCCAATGAAGGGTTGGGTTGTACAGGATAAGAAGAAAACCGACAGATCGGGCATATCCGTCGACTCCAGAGAGAAAAGGACCTCTCAGGTGGCTACGCGGGACTTAAATCGTACCCATAGAAAGATAAGTTTAGGCGGTTTTGTATTGTATTTGGGTAAAATACGTTAAAATAACGAAAGCGAAGGAAATTTTTATATTGAAATATTTCAATTAAACTAAATTAGTCTTTTGAATATCCAAAGAAAGGAATCAGTAGTTAGCAGATTTGTTAGAAAACTCAAATGGGATTGGAAGGAAGAGATTACGAGTATAGGAAAAGCTTGAATCCAATAGCAGTAATTATGCATATGTATGTATTATACATATGGATACCCGCACACTGGTTAAATTTATAATAAATTATTTGCACGTTAATTTATAACAATTACTTGCGGAATGCATTGTTTGTACAATATGTATTAGGTTTGAGTTAAATGTTGTTACACGTATGATATTTTGTAAGAGTGTTGCTAATGTAGAGTTCTTTGTTCAAACTTGTTCAGTGTGGGTGAAATTAGGTTTAATTAATCACTTGCATGTACATATGTATGAGTGAGTTTGTACGCACACCAGCATATTAGAAATCTTACGTTAAAACGCGTTAATTAATTATAGTCGTAGTGGGACGTAACTATGGTACACAAGGGAATACAATGGGTTTTGACTAACAAGCATGAGACGTGCGTTCATATTACTCCAGTTTCGAAACGTATCTAATAGTATACATATGTGTGTACATACAATGTATGTATGTATGTAATTACATATTATATATTATATAGTAGATTTTGGGTTTGTTAAAACTATATAAACTTGTTGTAAAATATCGTATAAATCTGGGAATATTTCATGAAAATTTTAATTAAGTCATTTCTCAGAACTTCATATAAAATAACGTGGCGTGGTTGTTTATATGGGTAATTTTTTAGTTGCAAAAAATCAGGATTCAAATTTGGTTTTCTGAAATTTCATATCATTGTATTCATTTTAGACAAATAATTTTAGTAATATCTATAAGTCGTGTGCGTTGTTAATTAAATTGAAAAAACCAGTGAAGTTTCTACTAGTAATTATTTGGCTTTCAAATATGAGTTTGTTTGATGAACATTAGACAAATTGAAGTTAAAATTGGTTGAAAACGGATTTTACGATAAGGATAAAAATAAAGCGGGGAATTTTTGACATCGGAAAATGTTGGAGCAATTCCTAATTTGTCGCCATTTTCAGTGGTTGGTTCACTTTTCGTGTGATTCACATTATTTTTCGATACGATCTCTTTTTCCCTCCTTTGACATTATTGCGTTCGATGTTATCTTGCGGGCGATTTTGTGAGGCGCTGACGAAGGCATTTCCCTTTCCGGGATTTCGCGGATGTAGACGTCGCGACGTACACTTTGACGTATTTTTTTCTTTTTTTTCCTTTCTTTTATTCATCTACTTCTTCTTCATCTTCATTTTATTCTCAACTAGACTGTCTCTCATTCTTTTGATGTTATCCGGAAACGTGTCAAAGCGCGTTGACCGCGCTCGCGCGATTATGTTAAGGCGTTTTTCACGATGTTTACATATTTTATGGGGCGATGTGTTTCGACGTTATTATTATATGAATATATATATATATATATATATATATATATGTATACATACATACATATAAAAGCTCAGATTCTGCTTCTGTACGTCTGTCTGTCTGTCATACGTGGACGTATTTGTTTCCACGCAAAATAGTTGACTGCTTTATTTTTATATATATTTAATTTAATTTATTATTTAAAAATAATGATAAAAATAAAATGACCAATGTGACAAGTTGCCCCAAAGCCCCACATCAGTCTTACAAAAAAAAGAAAGGAAATAACGAAATAAAAACAATAAAAATTCCAATCATTCATCTCATTCAAATAGTCTCGTATTGAATCTCAAGAAACTAACAAGCTCATCAACATGACAATTGAACAGGTCCAAATGCTCATCAATCACATTAAGGTACCGGATAGTCTTTACAAGAGACATGTTATTGAAAGCAGACATTTTCGCAGGAATAGGTTGGAAAAGTAAATGATGACGCGAAGCTCTACCACATTCAGACGCCGAGAATTTAAATTCCAATAAAATCGAAGGGTGTCAATTCTTCCCTCTAATACTCCAAAGAAATATTTGGAAATGGCAATAATTCTTCTCGAAGATAGTGAGTCAAAGCCTAGCATACCTTGTAAAAAGGCAGTGGGAAATAAATAGGAGTAATATTTATATTTCTTCATATAAAGGCATCTAAGATTTTTTTTTTAACTCTTTCTATCAAGAGAGAGAATTTAATTTCAGTGGGACTCCAAATTACAGACCCAAACTCCAATATGCTCCGGACTAGCGAACAATAAAGTAACAACATTATACTTGGATCTCGGAAGTAGTGAGAATTGCGCAAAACAAATCCAATCATTTTGGTAGCCCTACAGCACATATCAGAAATATGAGTCGAAAATTTGAAGTCACTCCTAAACAGTATACTAAGATCAACAGTTGAGTCAGTTCGTGTTAACTGTTAGTTCCGAAGGCTATAAGCGAACTCAATAGGGGAAAGAGACATTGAGAAGGAAATAACATGGCATTTAGTCAAGCTGAATGGTAGATTATTATTTAAAGACCATTCAGATAGTAATTCTAAGTCATCTTGTAATCTCACACAGTAGGAATGACAAGGAAGAATCAAGAGATTTGCCAATTGCTTTAGAAAAGCATAATAAATTCGATACAACAGAACGAGTAGGACGAAATCCGTGCTGCGAAGAATTATTTCGAATACCTATGCTGGTGCAGAAAGAACAGATATAGGTCTATAATTTTCGAACAGACAATTATCACCTTTTTTGAAAATTGGTGTTAAATGAGTAAAAAATAATAAAGATGATTGGAAAAATAATTAAACGCTCTGGCGTCTCACTCAAGTTCAACGTCGCAAAGCAGTAGTATCGTATCATGTTTTGCCGCACGAATTCAATTGAAAGTTTCTAGTTTTATTTTATTTTATTTTTTATTTTATTTACACCAAGAAGGCCTAACAGGTAAACCCAATGCGCCTTCCTGGCCAAAGACAATTATATATACATATATGTACACCATCCATATATACACAAATACTTACACGTATACACAAATACACATACATACACATTATGCTAAATAATAAAATTACAAAATGAAAACAACATGTGTAAATATGTATGTAGCTAGAAGTCATTTAAATAGTTAGTTAAATAGTAAAGACAGTTGAAGAGCTTTTGAAATCATCGAGGTTTTTTTTTAATGGTTCGGGTTACTAGAAATTACTATGTATTTTATTTATATATGTAGGTATGCACCCATTTTTATTTTATGCGACATTTATGGTCAAACAGTGTACATAAATATCGTTAGGATTAATAAAATTCTACAAAATATTTAGGTAAATATATTTTAAACTTCAACAAATTCAATGCGACGAATTTACGAGAAACTGAGGGAAAGGAGCTGTTACAGCAATCAAGTTAAATAAAAAGCCATAAACTCTAGCAGAGACGATCGATCTGGATTAATTTACAAATCCAGATCTCGCCAGCTACGTACCGGCTGGGATTTGAACCTATCTACTGTCATACAATTTATTTCATCAGTGAGTTACGCTGTAGTTGAAAACTTGTTTATAACTGTTGACTGAACATACTTCAATGAGATTTTTCGAAACTGATGTACATAAATTTACAATATTCAGAGGAGACTTTTCCAAAATCGATCGAAGATCCTACACTTATCGGGGATTAGGGTTTCGATTAGGAATGAACTTTGTACTTTTAAATAAATACCACGTACGAGTATTTATTTAAAAGTCGGGATTTCCGATCGGGAGAAAGCCGCCCGATTTATCGTTTAAGTAAGACGGATATTGCCGTTTTACGGTACATTGCAACGGCATGCCATACCACGTCTGAGGTCGGATAAAAGGTCCAAAGGCAACCAATTTCGCGAGTAAAAATGAGCGTGCGGCTCCGCGGTGTAGTGGATTAATGAAGTATGCGGGACCGAGGCAATATTGCGCGGGAATTCCCCGGACCGACGCCGCGCGGTTGTGATTCACAGCGTGGAATTTATCAGTGGAGCGTGAAATTTGCGAGGCCACGTACAAATATATGTATATACATATGTATACGTATGTATGTATGTATGCATGTATGTATGTATGTATACTCGGTCGGGTACCGGTGTGCTTAGTCGTCGTGTGGCTATTTATTTCAGGAGCTCGCGTGCCGCGCGAAAAATGCTGGGAGATATCGCGCAGCTCGAGTGCTGCTACGAAATATTCATTCTAGAGTCATTTTGTAGCCGTGATGAAAATTTTCATTATGCATCCGGGAATTTTGGATATTTGAATTTATTTTTGCTCTCGGAGGGAAAGAAAATGTTTTGATTCCTTTGAGACTCGGTGTTGGAGGAGACTGCCGAGCATATTCAAGACAGGGTATCGAGGAAAGATTTTATTTGGTTTGTTTGAGGTGTATTATACCATTCTTTACGCATACTGTCCGGAAAGGACTTGAAAGTATGAAGAGATTAATAGTTCTGGGCAGTGTGTCGGGAAAAAGAACAGAGGACGTTCTCCTCTTTTGAAGGTCATGGTTTAAGGATTATAAAATATAAATCTACCGTCTCCAGTCAGAGTTTGGTTTTTTTATTATCTTAGGACACTTGTTAATACAGTTACAAAATGTCAATAATAAAATTTTTATCTACCTATCAAAATAATAACAATAATAACACAGCATCATTATAATCATAAAATCATAAAAATAACAATCATTCACATTTATAATTGGCAAAATCAACCATTGGAATTCCTCAGCAAACACTCAACCAGATTATTTATTTATTTAATATACTTGGGGGAGGCGGCAAAGTCGATAGGCCCAAGGGGTTTGAATTAACATATTTTACAAATTATACATATATGCAATAAAAAAATGAGAAAAATTAAAATACATTAAAAAAACAATATTAAAATAAAATAAAATAAGAGAAGAAAAAAAAATATAAAATATATAAACAAAAAAAGATAAAAATACAGAAATATGATTATGGGAAAGAAGAATCACAAAAATCCTTTGGTTTTAAAAAAAGTATCAAGTTTATTCTTAAAAATATTTATATTAATAGAGGTTACTAAATCGTTGGGAAGACTATTCTAAACTGAAACCACTCTGTTAGAAAAGAATGTATCTCTGATCAATTTATTAGATTTATCTTTTTGGAGTCTAAGCGAGTGACCTCTGAGGTGTGTGAGTGTGAGGTGAGTGAGAGAGTGTGAGTGTGAGTGAGATTAGCATAGTTTATATTGAAGAGGTCAATTTTACCAGCACTCCGGTTGAGCAGACATATCGCCCTAGATATAGGAGCCGTTGCCAACATATTTGTGCTAGCCACAGGAGGAACAAACAAATCACGATTCCTCAGGTCCCTGAATTTACAAGGTGTATAAAACCTAAATTAATTAAGAACCTGAGGATTGTGTATTATTCCATTCAACAGCTTAAAAAAGTACCTTCCCAGTAACATATCCCGACGAGACTCCAATGAGTTGAAACCCAACGCCCCTAATAGAAATGCACTAGGGGCCTATGCCTATGCATATAGCCAAGGATAATAACCATACCGTTTCATATAAAGATATCTGAGATTCTCTCAATCTTCAATGAATGAGTTATATGGGTAGGACTTCATATAATGGAAGAAAATTCTAGAATGCTACGTATTAGAGATTCATAAAGAATTTTAAGCACCAACGCACTCTGGAAAGGTTTACTAACTCGTAGTAAGAATCCCAGCATTTTTGTGACTCGCAAACAAATATTGTCTATGTGTCGTTTAAATTGAAAATTATTTGAGAACAAGTTCGAGAAAATTATTTGAGAACAACAACTCCAAATCACAAAATTCATCCACAAACTTTAATTCAACACCACTTAGGCGATAAGGACTTGAAGATCTTGTCACATTGAGGACACAGCATTTTTTAATGAAATTTTTGTTGAAATGGTTCCTCATCTAATTGACAAAACTATTCTACCTACTACATATGTACATATGTATGTACATACATACATATTTGCTATAGTGACGTCCTAGATTATATTTGTAATGTCACTATAGCTTAACTGTAATAAATAAATTTTGTTACCACTATTTGAATATGATTTTAAATTTATAATCTATAATTTTATATATGAATGTTTGAAAAAGAATATAATATAATCCAATGAGTAATTCTCATTTGAAATATTCGGCAAACGGATCGTAGCGAGTGTCTAAATTTATTAGCAGGCTCCAATAAGAAATCACGTTTGAATAAATCGGTTCGTTTCAATCTAAAAGAAAATGGATGGGATTTAAATTTGTACAAATTTAATAAATTATGTGTCATTTCAGGATGTTGTAGTTATAATAATATAGGGTATATTCAAGGTATGACGGCATGTGTTCGCATCCCTAGATTAAAGTATTAAACGAAGGGTAGCCGGTGTATACCCGAAAATAAACATATCGAACTGTCCACGAATATTGAACTTTTCAAAATTGAATAAATTTAATTAATATTATTAAAATAACGTCGCTTTCGGCGCTTTTTATTTCTCGAGTATTGAATGCAAATTTTCGCTATTCAAACCATCTGGAATTATTTAAATTCGTTTTAATAAGGCGAATCGAAGTTCGCTTCGTTGCACAAAAACTTATATTAAATTCGGTTTTTTCATTTTCTTTCTATATTGCAAGTTGATCATTGTGGGAAATTTTTCGACTCGAATGATGCTCGCGTTTGGTTATAAAATAATAATGTAATATAAAACTGAAATTTACGCCAAACCATCGTTATGTTTCGTTTGCTGTTTCTCAAATGCTGCGCTCGTAAAAGCGCACGAACAAAGAGTTGAAATTTGAATGTTCATGTGAAATATTAATAATACGAGTTTTTGTACTATACGCCAGACTTGACTTGGATTTTGTACGAATAATATACATATGTTTGTACGTGTGTTTTAATCGCATTGTCCTCTCGAATTCGCTAATTGCTATAATGTTCATAGACAAGGAAACAGTATACGTCGTGGAAACTTTCACCGATGTGAACGTTGTGCATTGATTTTGGAATCGCGTTTCGAGTGGGTCGTTAACTTTAAAGTGGTTTCCAACCGCACTGTTCCTGTGTCTATGTAGGTATAATTGTGTGTCGATTTAGAGCCGTTGAAATATTGCCCCCCAAATAATATATTCGGGTATATAAATATGTTATTCGAGTGTGGCAGTAAAGCGCGCCATATACTCTTACCTAATAAAATCTGTGTCTAAACAATTCCTTTCTTTTTATATATTTTTTTCTGCTTTTACGTTTGAGTTTTTATAACAGCGAGAATTTTTATTGGCGTACTAGGCTGGTTGGTCAGCTTGTAGTTTGTTGCAATTTACGACTCCCGTAAGACTCGTATGCTTTCGTATATGCTTTTTAAATATACAAAAGCCTATTTTCAATTTGAACGCGCTTGCGACGGGCAGGGAGTTTTCTTTTCGCCTCTTCGTTTAACGATTTCTTGTAAATGTTTGAAATATCCGTGTGTATTCAATGCAAACTTTGGACCAATAAATATACGGAAAGGGGAGCGAAAAATTCGGGTAACGCAAAGGAAAAGTTCACTCTTTGATAAATGTTGACTTAATTGTTCGAAAAGCTGGAAAAAAGCGGTTTATATAAATTTTCGCTCTCGAATATTTTATGCAATCTAGTTGTATTTGTGTTATACTGCAATTAATTAAAAAATAAATTTAAAATCATGTGCAAAAATCTACATGAATATAAAACATAATGTGCGTGGGTGTAATCGTGGTCATGTGTGCTTTAATTTAAAAATGTACAAAACTAAAATGTTAGATATACATACATATTTATATACAGTATGTACAGAACTTTTGTGTGTATTTTGAACGATTTTTTTTCTCTAGCAGAATTTAAATGTTATTCATAAATCTTGGAGTCTTCCATTGTTAGTACAATATGTTGAATTTTTTTCGTCGACATGATATGCATATTATCATATACTAGTGAATAGCCCGATGAAACATCATCGCATGGGTATAAAATTATTATATACTCTTATAAAACTAAAAAAAAAAATCCGGAACCGGAACCGTTATTTTCGTAGACTCTCATAGATAGTTTTCAATTCTTTATTTGTAATAATTTTCGATTCTTAAAAATACGCAGACTCCCATGGAGAGTTTTCAATTATTTATTTAAAGACTTCCTATTTTTTTCTATTATTATTAGCTATCGCCCCGAGCGATACTGCAAATCGAAATCGATTCACTCGATCCATGACACCCGACTTCTCCCGACAACTACCGAAGATATGACTCCGTTTTGATTGGTTGTCCATACGTTCTGTACGATTATTGAATATTAACGTTATTTAGAGCAGCCTTTATATCCGTATCATGGTGTACTGGTCAGTGTATATTGATCTGGGCGCGATGGGGGTAGGTTCGAGTCGGCGTCCTGGAATTGATTTTATTTTTTCAAATATCGCTAAAATATAAATTAATTTCAATTTCAATAATTTCAATTAAAAATATATATTTAATTGTTTTATATGAAAAGAAAAAAAAATGGTTCAAAACTTCGATAAATGAAATTATTAAAATTACGTATTTTTATATGGCGAGAAGGAATATTTCAATTAATGTTTAAAAAAAAAAAGGGCGAAATGAAAAATTGGATTTGGCACGATGTCAGAGACCATTAGCTCATTTAGACCCATATTCAGGCTATTTGGGGTGATCGGTTCGAGTCGCGACAAAGTCGTCTCGTCGAAAAACGAATTAATCGATTTTTATCGATTCGTTCATTATGTTCGGCGAGAGTTAGGACACACACACACACCCACACACACACCCACACACACACAGATTACCGTCTTTATATATATGATGTACATATATAATATCGCTATTCTTTGAGTCTGTCTGAGATAACGCTCGCCGTACTATAATACTAGTTTCGATTCGACATAAATATGTACGTCACAGCTAAACCACTGCCAAAAAGTAAACGACTATAATAACAAAAGAAAAAAAACTTCTATATATACTGTTTGTTACTAATGTTTCCTCTAGGTAAATAGACGGCGCTAAGTCTCTGAGTGTTTACCGCCATCTATTGAAAATTTATTTAATTAATGAATTAATTTTTCTTTAGGTGTTTTATATAGTTTAAATGTAGGTAGGTAGGTAGTTTTTGCCATTTTTTTTAAATTAAATATAAATATAAAATTAAATATATGTATTTGAAAAAAATTTGACCGCGTGCGGACCGAACACAGAACTAACACATTGCTTTTAAATTATTAACTTAATATGCCAACACCCATGCCATGATATTTCATAGGGTACAACACTAGTTGTAATATAATATTTTTGTAATGTATACAAGACAATAATTGTGAATATTTATAATATGACTTATGTTTATAATACTTATTTTATTGGTGATAATGTCTTACGGTTTTTAATTTATTTTCTTAAAAAGTTTTATTCGTTTCTTGAGATGACGGAAATATCATAATTTCATTGTATAGTTTATTTATAAGAAAATTAAAAAAAAACGGACTATAATGATTATGATAGTTACTTATTAAGTAACATAAAGTTATTAAAGTATAATAAATCAGTTGTGTAATTATTGGAAAAATTTTATTGTTTGTATACAGCGCATTTTTCCGCAGTAATCATATCCGCGTATATAATTTTGATTGTGATTTATGTAGTATGAAATGCATACAAGGGAGAGAGCAAGAAGGATTTGATCCTTTGCCTCGGCACAATGCGACCCCAATCAGCACAAATCGTTTTGTAATATATGATTAAAGACTTGTTTGTATGCGATCGAGCGTAATACTTTCAATTTATTTTCGTTGATTTCAAACGAAGTTTTGTTCGCATTAGACGAGCAAGCTTTGTCTTGAGCTTAGAAGAAGCTCTCTTTAACGTCGCGGAAAAGCCCCTCCTACCTCCATACGACCCGGTTAACTTCCACTCTCCTCCATTCTCTGGCTCTCTGTCTCTCTCTCTCTCTCATTTTCTCTCTCTATTCTCTGATCTTCAGCGACATTCTCAGATTGACATCAATCACCACACTGGTAGACAACAATCCGATTTCCGAACCTCTCGCTTCTACCTCTTCAGTTATTTTCTTTAGTGTGGTGGCTTTGTGTTACAACCAAGCAACCAACCAACCAGCGTTGACGGAGGTCACCCTGATTGAAATATGAATAATTCATGTTGGTTTTCCGAACGGAGTCCGGATTGGTGTTGGACGTACCCGAAACACGATATTTGCAATTTAAATAGAACATACTTATATAAAATAAATATTTGGTATAAAAAATGACGACCTCAATGATAAATAAGAAAAAAAAAACAACGTCAATCGGATAATTTGTAAACAGTGCAACCCTCACCGCACCGGATGATGATATTCAATAATTCAAAACCTCGTCAAATATTCAGAGGTCGTTCTCGAGCTGGGCTTGTCCTCCATTTCCATATTTATCGACGAGAATGACGAAAGCCAGTTCAAACATTTGTCATATAGAGTCGGCACGAGAATGAATGCAGCCCTTTCACTACCTCCGAATATGTACATACATACATACATATGTAGTATTTCGTTTCGTGGCATATTTTTGCAATTGAACATACGCTGTGCATGTACAGTAGCCAGGAACAGGTTGAACTTTTCCGAAGGATTATCGTATATTCACACGTTTACGCCGGAAATCCGGAAAACCGACGTAGCACTGACGCGGAAAATGTATCCGCTGTATTATAAATGTATAACGTATGAAAGCATGCGAGCTTTTTGACATCCGTTGTATTCAGATATTCAACGCTAACACTATGTATGTCAAATCTCTCATAGGAAAGCTCAACATTACAATTAAATTCGTACGGAAAAAATCTGTCAGTGTATTACACACTATTATGTATGTAAATCTATGAATATTAGAGAAAACTTTTGAACATTTTTCCTATGAATGAAAGCGTTGTATTTCAAAAAACTTTTTTTTATCGTGTGTGTTGCAATATTTCACACTTTTACGATGATTTATACAGTTTTTATTCAACAACTTCTATGAAGTTCACGTGTGTATTATAAAGCGTTCCGTTTTATTTATGCGAGTTGCGTGCCCGTTTTGAAATTGACAGATGAAAAAGAAACTGAGTCTGAAGATTCTTCATTGCCGTTCCCTCTATCTCTATCTCTTTCATCTTATGCGGTATTTTCTCGTTGCTAGTTAATATTTTCAATTCTCTCCTTTATTATTTAATTTTGTCCCAGTTTTATGAATGCTTGAAATGAAATTTGTGAATATTTAATTAAATACCCCATGTCTTATAAGGCGTTTCACGGTGACACTATGTCTTTTTAGTTCATGGGAAAATTCATTAACCCTACAGTGCATGGTGATTCATATATGAACCGCACTGTATTTTTGCATATAACTTTTTGTGACAGAAATTTTTAACCTGAATTCATGGGAATTCCATTGTGAACCAAGCTGTCGTTCAGTTTCCGTTAGCGTACACCAGATAGCATTGGTGCAAGCGAGACGGCAAGCGAGAGTTCGCCACTTACATAAGCATAACGAATGCATGATGATGTATGTGTATATGAATCAACTACTTTTTTTTAATAAAAAACAAAGAAAAATTAAAAGATGATTTTTTTTATTATTTTTCCCAGAATCTAAATACAATTTCACATAAGCCTATAATTTTTATTTTTAAAAATAAAAAATCATGCACTTTAGGGTTAAAAGAAAGTTTGTTTATATGTTTGTACATATAAACAAACAATATTCATATACATATAAATGAGTTTCCCAAGCCACAGTTTTCATCTTTAGTATCTCACGGTATTCTTCCTTAAACTCTTGGCGGTTTTTGGCCTGAGAAGGAAGGGCTCCACACAAAAACGCCCCGAAATGCAGCTATAAATTTGCAATTTTTTTTTATTTATTTACATACATATGTACATATGTATGTATATACCAGGAAAGCCTAACACGTAAACCCCAATGCACCTTCCTGGCCAATTAAAAACATCGACATACAGTTTATAAAGCATCATATAGATGCGTTATAAACTGTATATCGATAGAGTAATTTTACAAAGCATCATAGAGACATCCATAGATAAATTTGTATTTTTTTTGTAAATTACCGAATTTCGAGATGCTGTAACCCTGAATTTTGCGAGAAAAAGTACAGGGTCGCCATTTTGTTGAAACCATTTTCAATGAAATTATATAAATTGGCAAACTATAATAGGAAACGATCAACCTTGGAGTCTCATATATATATATATATATATATATATATATATATATATATATATATATATATATATATATATATATATATAATGTATATAAATGTATATATATGTATATAAAGTGTGGGCCGTCTGATTGAACCAGTAAACACAAATGAAAGCATTACTCGCTAATCTATGCTGCTAGTTTTAAATAAAGAACTGTTATATTTTAATTGAAGAGCCTCATACGAACCCAATGGTCCCATAAGACTCGCAAGTGAAGCCCAAAAATGGCTGGCTTTGCTGGGTACCGCCGGTTAGTTGCAATTAAGACTCATATTTTTTATGTATGTATGTATGTACGTATATTAACGGTTTTGGATGCAGATTAAAATATAGATTTATATGTATTTAAAGACAGTAAGACATTATTTCTACTTATTGTTTTTACAAAAATATTATTTCAAAATGTAATTAATCTCTTGACGTTTTAGCACGAAGGTATTTCAATTAAGAATATATTGTATTATAGATTTTGTAATTACATACATACGTATGTCAATACAAATATGTACATATGTATGTATGTAGTTATATTTTACATTCTGTCTCGTAAAGGAAAAAAAGTTATATTATATGTATGAACGCCCCGGAATGATCTATGTACATACATACATATGTACACTTTCACAGACATTCCTTGGATTACTAAAAAGAGGAAAACAATCTCAGTGGACTAGAGACAAACATTAAAGCCAGAATAGCATTAATTTCACAGGAATCTAAAAATAATCTAACACGTATATATGTACATACATACATACGTATGTATATGTATAGTCGACATTCGTGTTAAACACAAACACGGCGTGGCTTCGGTTGAAGTTTTACGCGAGTGTCGGCACACTTTAAGCCAGCTCTATTTTATTGGCGACGAAACGCAAATAAAAGATTCGAAAAGTCGTAAATATGCCAGAGGGGCGACGACGCATTAAGGTTTTATAGTGCGTCGTTGTGTGCTCTCTTTCGCTCCCTGTCTTTCCCTCTCGATGCATTTGAAAATATCCGCCAGCGTGTTGCAATCCGAGCGAATAGCAAGAGAAAAACAAAAAGTACGAAAAATAAAATTCGGATAGAAAGCTAGGGGCACAGTTCAGCGGATGAGCTTTCAATCGAGACCGTCATGAAACAAAACGAAAGCCCGAAACAAAACTCGCCACTCTATATATACTATACTCGTATGTACGTATATGTATTATACATATGTACATACTTCTACACTTGCACATAGTGAGTGATCCAAAAAGGCTATGAATGCATCAACCTATTGTACAAAATACTTTATTCCATTTTTCAGACTAAAAAGTGGAAATTCAAACAAAATACTGAAAATTAAATTCCAGAATTGTATAGCGGGAGCAAAAGGACTATGTACATATGTAGTATATATATATATATATATATATATATATATATATATATATATATATATATATATATATGTATATATATATATATATATATATACATATAAATATATATATATATATATATATACTACATATGTACATAGTCCTTTTGCTCCCGCTATACAATTCTGGAATTTAATTTTCAGTATTTTGTTTGAATTTCCACTTTTTAGTCTGATATATATATATATATATATATATATATATATATATACTTATACATATACATATACATAAACATATACATATACATATACATATACATACATATAGCAAAAGGACTATGTACATATGTAGTATATATATATATATATATATATATATATATATATATATATATATATATATATATATGTATATATATATATATATATATATACATATAAATATATATATATATATATATACTACATATGTACATAGTCCTTTTGCTCCCGCTATACAATTCTGGAATTTAATTTTCAGTATTTTGTTTGAATTTCCACTTTTTAGTCTGATATATATATATATATATATATATATATATATATATATACTTATACATATACATATACATATACATATACAAATCCAAAATAGGTACTTGGAACGTTAGAGGACTCCTGAATCCTGGGAAAACACTGGTTGTTGAGAAAGAGATGTACAGTCATGGGCTAGATATACTCGGAATCTCGGAAACGCACTGGAAGAACAACGGCCATTATAAAACTTCAAATGGAAATACGATATATTTTTCTGGTAACCAAGATTCGTCACATAGCGGTGTCGCGGTGATCTTAGCATCTAAATTAACCAGTGCACTAATTGGCTACAACCCCATAAGTGACAGACTTATACACTTAAAACTCAACACGCATCCGTATAAACTAAACATCCTTCAAATATATGCTCCTACTGCAGATGCCGAAGATATTAAAATAAATGCGTTCTATGCTTCACTACTCGATACATTGTCAAATATCTCAAACAAAGAAATGACCATCATTCTTGGTGATTTTAATGCCAAAGTCGGTAATAATAGCAACATTGATAACATAGTAGGTAAATATGGATTGGGTATTCAAAATGAGAGAGGAGAGAAACTTATAAGTTTCTGCATTGAAAATAAAATGTCCATTATGAATACTTGGTTTCAACATCATCCTAGGCGATTGTACACTTGGATATCTCCTGGGGATCGTCACCGCAACCAAATCGATTATGTATTAATAAATTCTAGATGGAAATCATCGATACATAACGTCAAAACATATCCAGGTGCAGATTGCGGATCGGACCATAACTTACTTGTTGCTAAATTTCGACTGAAATTGAAAATGATTAAAAGACATCAAAATAAAGCAATTAAACTCACCAATGATGATGTAATTAATTTTGGCAATGTAATCAGAGAAAAAGATGCAGAATTCCAAATAAATCCTAATGTAGATGTAGAAGAGTCTTGGAAAATTTTTAAAGATCTCATAATTCGGTATGCCAGAAAACATCAAACACCGCAAAATGAACATCGTAAGTCTTTTATCTCTGATTCAACTTGGGTTAAGATAAAAGAACGTAAAAGACTTAAACAAACTGGCATAACATCGACAGAATATCTTGAAAGGTATGCAATATTACATAAAGATATTCAAAGGAGTTGTAGGCGGGATAAAGCTAAATATATAAATGACATATGTGAGGAGATAGAAAAACACGCATTAAAGAATCAGGCAAGGGATATTTTTCACAAAGTAAAAATCGTCACTCAAAAATTTTCACCCAAAACTTGGACAATAGATGATCAATTTGGAAACACGCTTACAGATATTGATGTGATACTCAACCGATGGAAAGAATACTGTTCGGAATTGTACAGTGGTAGTTCGTCGACCTCAATTGTTTCCCTAATTGATGATGTCAGGGAGCCTGACATCTTGACATCTGAAGTTGTAAATGCCATAAAGAAACTGAAATGTAAAAAGTCTCCTGGCAGCGATGGTATACAAGCTGAACTTCTGAAAGAGCTTGGTGAAACTGCGATAAAGGCGCTATGTAATATGTGCAACAAGATCTGGGTAAACGGAGTATGGCCGAAAGATTGGGTCAATTCAATATTCATTCCCTTACACAAGAAAGGATCTACAAAAAAATGCGAGAATTACAGGACCTTAGCCTTAATATCGCACTCTAGTAAAGTATTGCTGTATATAATTAAAGATCGTTTGAGCAGTTACCTTGGATGGCAAATACCGAACGAACAAGCAGGGTTTGTAAAAGGCAAAGGGACGAGGGAACAAATACTGAATATACGTCAACTCATTGAAAAATGTCGGGAGTTTCAAACTCCAGCCGTTCTTTGTTTTATAGACTATAAAAAAGCTTTTGACTTTGTGAACTGGGACTATCTGTGGAAAGTTCTACTGGACATGGGAGTCCCCATGCATCTTGTAAAGATAATACATAACTTGTATAATGATAACAATGCAGTAGTTCGAATCAATTCGCTAAACTCGACAAATTTTCGAGTACAACGTGGAGTAAGGCAAGGGTGTATATTATCTCCAGACCTATTTAATATATATGGAGAGTATATAATGCGTAGAGCACTGGATGGTTGGAAGGGTGGAGTGTCCATTGGTGGAAAAAAACTATCCAATCTTCGGTATGCGGATGACACAACGCTCATAGCTAATAATCATGAAGAAATGGCCGAACTGATCCGTCGTGTTGAGACAGAGAGTAATGTGCTTGGCCTCCAGATAAACCGCCCCAAAACAAAAATTATGATAATTGACCGTCACCAACAGCTGCAAAACAACAACTCAGCTTTAAACGGTATAGATGTGGTTGATAATTTTGTCTATCTGGGGTCACTCATATCTAACAACGGCGGCAGCGAATTGGAAATACGGCGCCGGATTACATTAGCAAAATCGGCAATGTCACAACTAACGAAGATTTGGAAGAATAGAGCCATTACAACTGCTGTCAAAATCCGTCTCGTGAAGAGTCTCGTTTTTTCTGTCTGCCTTTATGGTGTCGAGACGTGGACCATGAAGGCGGCGGATAGACGGAGAATCGATGCCTTCGAGATGTGGTCCTGGAGACGGCTACTGCGCGTGCCTTGGACCGACAAACGCACGAATGTGTCTATTCTTGAAGAATTGAAAATCAAGGATAGATTGTCAACAATATGCCTGAAACGTATATTGCAGTTCTTCGGCCACATTGCACGAAGAGGTGAGGAGAGCCTGGAGCGGTTGGTTGTGGTTGGTAGCGTCGAAGGCAGAAGAGCCAGAGGCAGATCCCCCGCACGCTGGACTGACCAAGTATCTGCAGCGACGGGCGCTTCCACGGTAGCAAGTCTTCGCCTGGCCGAATTTAGAACTGAATGGAGGCAGCTGGTTGACCGCACATCATAGTCACGATCCTCAGTGATGAGGGAACCGACAGCAATATACATATACATATACATAAACATATACATAAACATATACATATACATATATATTGCTGTCGGTTCCCTCACCACTGAGGATCGTGACTATGATGTGCGGTCAACCAGCTGCCTCCATTCAGTTCTAAATTCGGCCAGGCGAAGACTTGCTACCGTGGAAGCGCCCGTCGCTGCAGATACTTGGTCAGTCCAGCGTGCGGGGGATCTGCCTCTGGCTCTTCTGCCTTCGACGCTACCAACCACAACCAACCGCTCCAGGCTCTCCTCACCTCTTCGTGCAATGTGGCCGAAGAACTGCAATATACGTTTCAGGCATATTGTTGACAATCTATCCTTGATTTTCAATTCTTCAAGAATAGACACATTCGTGCGTTTGTCGGTCCAAGGCACGCGCAGTAGCCGTCTCCAGGACCACATCTCGAAGGCATCGATTCTCCGTCTATCCGCCGCCTTCATAGTCCACGTCTCGACACCATAAAGGCAGACAGAAAAAACGAGACTCTTCACGAGACGGATTTTGACAGCAGTTGTAATGGCTCTATTCTTCCAAATCTTCGTTAGTTGTGACATTGCCGATTTTGCTAATGTAATCCGGCGCCGTATTTCCAATTCGCTGCCGCCGTTGTTAGATATGAGTGACCCCAGATAGACAAAATTATCAACCACATCTATACCGTTTAAAGCTGAGTTGTTGTTTTGCAGCTGTTGGTGACGGTCAATTATCATAATTTTTGTTTTGGGGCGGTTTATCTGGAGGCCAAGCACATTACTCTCTGTCTCAACACGACGGATCAGTTCGGCCATTTCTTCATGATTATTAGCTATGAGCGTTGTGTCATCCGCATACCGAAGATTGGATAGTTTTTTTCCACCAATGGACACTCCACCCTTCCAACCATCCAGTGCTCTACGCATTATATACTCTCCATATATATTAAATAGGTCTGGAGATAATATACACCCTTGCCTTACTCCACGTTGTACTCGAAAATTTGTCGAGTTTAGCGAATTGATTCGAACTACTGCATTGTTATCATTATACAAGTTATGTATTATCTTTACAAGATGCATGGGGACTCCCATGTCCAGTAGAACTTTCCACAGATAGTCCCAGTTCACAAAGTCAAAAGCTTTTTTATAGTCTATAAAACAAAGAACGGCTGGAGTTTGAAACTCCCGACATTTTTCAATGAGTTGACGTATATTCAGTATTTGTTCCCTCGTCCCTTTGCCTTTTACAAACCCTGCTTGTTCGTTCGGTATTTGCCATCCAAGGTAACTGCTCAAACGATCTTTAATTATATACAGCAATACTTTACTAGAGTGCGATATTAAGGCTAAGGTCCTGTAATTCTCGCATTTTTTTGTAGATCCTTTCTTGTGTAAGGGAATGAATATTGAATTGACCCAATCTTTCGGCCATACTCCGTTTACCCAGATCTTGTTGCACATATTACATAGCGCCTTTATCGCAGTTTCACCAAGCTCTTTCAGAAGTTCAGCTTGTATACCATCGCTGCCAGGAGACTTTTTACATTTCAGTTTCTTTATGGCATTTACAACTTCAGATGTCAAGATGTCAGGCTCCCTGACATCATCAATTAGGGAAACAATTGAGGTCGACGAACTACCACTGTACAATTCCGAACAGTATTCTTTCCATCGGTTGAGTATCACATCAATATCTGTAAGCGTGTTTCCAAATTGATCATCTATTGTCCAAGTTTTGGGTGAAAATTTTTGAGTGACGATTTTTACTTTGTGAAAAATATCCCTTGCCTGATTCTTTAATGCGTGTTTTTCTATCTCCTCACATATGTCATTTATATATTTAGCTTTATCCCGCCTACAACTCCTTTGAATATCTTTATGTAATATTGCATACCTTTCAAGATATTCTGTCGATGTTATGCCAGTTTGTTTAAGTCTTTTACGTTCTTTTATCTTAACCCAAGTTGAATCAGAGATAAAAGACTTACGATGTTCATTTTGCGGTGTTTGATGTTTTCTGGCATACCGAATTATGAGATCTTTAAAAATTTTCCAAGACTCTTCTACATCTACATTAGGATTTATTTGGAATTCTGCATCTTTTTCTCTGATTACATTGCCAAAATTAATTACATCATCATTGGTGAGTTTAATTGCTTTATTTTGATGTCTTTTAATCATTTTCAATTTCAGTCGAAATTTAGCAACAAGTAAGTTATGGTCCGATCCGCAATCTGCACCTGGATATGTTTTGACGTTATGTATCGATGATTTCCATCTAGAATTTATTAATACATAATCGATTTGGTTGCGGTGACGATCCCCAGGAGATATCCAAGTGTACAATCGCCTAGGATGATGTTGAAACCAAGTATTCATAATGGACATTTTATTTTCAATGCAGAAACTTATAAGTTTCTCTCCTCTCTCATTTTGAATACCCAATCCATATTTACCTACTATGTTATCAATGTTGCTATTATTACCGACTTTGGCATTAAAATCACCAAGAATGATGGTCATTTCTTTGTTTGAGATATTTGACAATGTATCGAGTAGTGAAGCATAGAACGCATTTATTTTAATATCTTCGGCATCTGCAGTAGGAGCATATATTTGAAGGATGTTTAGTTTATACGGATGCGTGTTGAGTTTTAAGTGTATAAGTCTGTCACTTATGGGGTTGTAGCCAATTAGTGCACTGGTTAATTTAGATGCTAAGATCACCGCGACACCGCTATGTGACGAATCTTGGTTACCAGAAAAATATATCGTATTTCCATTTGAAGTTTTATAATGGCCGTTGTTCTTCCAGTGCGTTTCCGAGATTCCGAGTATATCTAGCCCATGAGTGTACATCTCTTTCTCAACAACCAGTGTTTTCCCAGGATTCAGGAGTCCTCTAACGTTCCAAGTACCTATTTTGGATTTGTTCCGTAAAGTTTCTCCAGTCGCATATTTTCCACATGATGCCTGGTGAGTCACATGCATGTGGCCAGTAGCCAATTTCACACCGTGAGACCTGGAACCTCGAAGGCGCCGGGTGTCAGCCGGAGAGTCAGACTTCTTCACACTTTTATTTTTGTACATCATAGTTATCTTGGGAGAATACTGCAGTGGATTCCCACTTCCTTCTACAGCGCAGTAAATGTTTTGACATCTTATACTGGCAGAGCTGCTGCCCACTACCAGGGATTTATTATAGAGTTTCCTTCTCTGTCAAAGATGATACGGTACCTTTGAAAACCGGGTTGTGCTTTTGTTAAGCGGCGGCACTTACTCGCCGCTGACCTGAGACCGTCATAGTGTTGTGTGACATTTTATAGAGTGAAACTTACCACGGATTCACTCATCACCACTCTTATCTCAGCGCTCCTTGTCCAGGACCACCATGTCGCCATGGCAGTTGACTGCAAGAGTCGTTCCCCTATTTGCAACTTGGGGACCTGAGCGGTTGCATGGAGCTCTGCTCTGAGCTTATTAATTACTCCGTGCGGACGGACGTGTGTTTCCATTTATGATATATTTACATATATAGACAGTTTATTCACAATCATAATATTTATGAAATTAGTACCAAACAATAACGTTAACGTTGAGTACAAGTATCCAATATCAAATATTAAATTATCAAAACTAAATATTAAATAATTCAACACTCAATATTAAATAATCAATTATGAAATAATTCAACACTCAACATTAAATAATCAATTATGAAATAATTCAACATTAAATATCAAACCATTCACTCAATATTAAATATGAAATAATTCAACGTTAAATATTATCAATACTATCATTAATAAATCAATCGACGTTAATAGTAAATTATTATCAAAAGAAATGTGATCGAAATTATGTGGGTAATTATGTAAATATGAAAATATTATAAATTTAAATTCCATTTAAAAAATATGAAATCAAGCATAGGTAATGATTCTGAATATGTACTAACTTGCGAGGCGCCAGAAGAGCTACATACTCATCCCAGCACCTCCTCTTTAGCTCCAATTTAACACAAAATTCTACATACTTATCGGGAACAACACACAAACACACGTCCGCACCGAGCTCGCTCAACCGCGATGTTGCAACATATACATATACATATACATATACATATACATAAACATATACATAAACATATACATATACATATACATATACATATACATATATATACCATCTATATACATACATACATAATCAATGTTTTTCTGTTTGCCTGTCACATATGCGTTCCTAAACCATTCCACCAATTGCAATCAAACTTACAAGCGTTATTGTGTGCATGTCCCCGATGGTTTCTGTAAAAAAAAAATCCCCCAAAAACGGGAACGGAAATGGGAAGAACGGGAATGAGTGGCATTGCATGGGAAATAATTTCAAATCAGTTCGCAACCTACGTCGTTAGGGTAAAATAAAAAAAAAAAAACAATTGAATAATTGGAAAAGTGTTGGCCGCCGTTAAGTCAAGTTAGCTGCCTGCGTTTTTCCGACAAATGGGAATGGGAACGAGAACGGGAATTGCCTGCGTTATTGTGGCATTGCAACGCATGCCGGGTTCAGATTCTATTAACTCGAATTTGTGAGAAAGGAAAGGTTGCCAATTTTAGTGGAACCGTTTCAACAATTAAATGATATAGGAAACGGTTGTCCTGGTGTCAAATATGTATGTGTATCCAAGATCTAGCCAGCAGCACCGGACTATGGAATGAATCCATGACTACTCAGTTGACAGCATTACACGCTAACCACTGAACTAAGTTGCTGGTTACATATTAAAGCTACGTTTGATATGGTTCGATCAATAATGAGCGAATTTTAATTTGCGGTGTTTTAAACCTTTCTAAAAGTGAGTTTGTTATCAATAATAAGATAAAATTAATAAACCCTGTAATTTTATAATGCTACTGATAGAATGTTAGGAGGTATATTTTAATTTTAAGTTTGATTTTGTTTCATACAATATCGAATTTCTTTAGTAAATAGGGGGTTTTAATACAAAATTTATGACGTTTTTTTCATTGCTTGTATATTCTAAAATAAAAAAATATATAAATCATTAGCAATCAATATCTCTCGAGTGCAGACAATTCAGTACTGCAGGTCGTAAAAACGTTTGTTCAAAACATTAATCTTAAAATGAACTGCCGTAGTTAAAGATGAAATATTTGTTATTATAGTAGTTTTAAAACTTTCTAATTACACAGCAGTATATTGTATTTTCAAAATAATTTCACATTAGACCATATAATAAATGTTTGATAACATTTTATTAATGTGTATTATTTCTAAACCATGTATTTTTAAACAAAAAATACTGAAATAAACTTATCACAGTGATATTTATTTTATACGGTCGTAAAACAATGTGATCTGATTGTGGCTTTCTATATAATATCGCTTCTGAGTTCGGTAAGGTTACTTCCATGGCATGAAATGTGCTACAATTTACGTGCAATGTAGACCTAAACATAATAGATTAGAAAAATGCAAGCGTTGAAACACAGCTTTCTGATAGCCGATGTTATAATCACTATAATTTTAAATTCCATTAAGGTAATGCATTATTACGTGTCGTGTGCAAATTCAATGAAGTTTCTAACGTGTTCTTGTTGTTGTCGTTTTTTCTCCTACTTTTTTTTTGGCTTCCCGTTGAAAAATACGCTTATTTTTCCAGCCGAGTTTTCGCCGTATACCTACATATATGTATGTATTTATGTACGTTGTTAAAAGCGTTCTACCATGCGATCAATTTACACGTTGGATCGATGTTATGTTACATGCATTGAGAAAAGCAATATCGTTTGAATAACATTTTGTATTATATTAAATGACCAATTAATACAAAAATAGTATCATTCGTCGCTTGCTTAGAATGTATAATTTTGTATTTTTAATTTAAAGTTTAACCAAGGAGTATTTTTCTATATTTTTGTTTCAGATTTATATTTATATTAGATTTATCAGGGTTTCATTTTTGTAATGACTTTAACATTGCAAATATGTAGTGCACATTATTAAACTTAATTATTCAACGTAAACTAATGATTATTTTAATAAAATATCTATATAAATTTATTTATGTAAATTATTTAAATAAATTTATTTATGTAAAATATTTAAATAAATTTATCTATGTATATATGCAAGTTATATTATGATTAATACAGCTATCCCAAAGATAACTATTTTCCAGTAGTCACTATTTTAACGCGAGTTTGTGTAACATTAGCGTATGCTTTCAAGAGAAGTTCGTGAGTAAAAGCTATGTACATAGATATCTCTTGCGGAAAATCCGTGTATCACAATTTATACGGGACAAAATATATAATAAATGAAATAGAATCCGTTTGGATAAATTCCTAGTAAAGGTCTGTTCATACTTAACAGCACTGCACGACTCCGTTTCAAATATGTCATTTTATTACATTTCTATTCATATCTACCTACACGTCGCGGTCACGTCACGTTTACAGCAATTTGGCCGAGTGCAAGGCAAAATCGGCTTACTTATACATTAGAGGCCATGACGATACGGCGCAATATTGCTTACGTCGTATTGTCGAGTACATGCAATATGAATGCATACACGTGCATTCGTAGCTACGCGTCAGAATACAAGTCAGCAAAAATGTTTCGACGTTTATCGAAGGAAAAATTATGTATAATCGCGCTGTTGTTGGAAGAAGAAGCTCAAAAAGGCAATAAAAAAGCACGGAGGCGTTTTGAATAAGAAAGCACGGAGGCGTTAGAAAAACCGAAGGAGAGTTTTGGACACTGTATAAGGAGCTTGTGGATGATGGACAAAATTTTTTTAAATATTTCCGTAAAAAAATAAAAAAATTTTTAAATATTTTTTTAATATTTGCGCCAAAACCAGGTCGAAAGATTGAACAGCTGTCAACTGTCACTATCAATAATTGGTCCAAAACAGCAAAGCGGCAGACTCATGGCACGTAATTCGCGTGTATATTTCCACGATGGCCAAAAAAACGGATACGATACGTTGACGGATGTTGCTGTAAGGTATGAACAGGAAATGTCGGGTACTGCTGTAAGCCTGTCGTGGCGTAAACGTGACGGTTGGTATGAATATACCCATACAAAATGTACCAAAGAATACTTTTCGTACGGCCGGATACGTGCTGAAGTCGGTACGTGTTGACTAGGTATGAACAGACCTTAAAGAGTATAAATTTAATAAAAGAAAATATACCTGTTACGATGTGAAGTCCGAAAATCAAGAATAGGAGAGTGGCAGTTGCCATTCTCCATTTTCTGGTGAATATTCTTTGGTCGTACATCACACAGTGCTCACATCCTTCTTTGCAAACCTGTAACTAAAAATATAATTTTCAATAATTAATAAAATCTGGTGATAATGTTGTTTCCACATATGTAGTTTGAAATATGATTATGTAGCACTTTGGCAGATGAAGGGCTTTCGATTGACGACGAGAAGGACGTCGTCGTAGTGGCAGAAAACTTTTAATTTCGTTTACGTATTCACAAATTTGGCCTCGAGCGAGATCCCAGTCTGGTGTGTCTTTGCTCGTTTGGCGGAAAACTAGTTTAAAGTTGATCCGCTGCGAAAATTTCGTGGAAAATTGGGGGAAAAGCCGCGAACGTGTGACCCAACCTGATTGCCAGCGAACGTCAACCGACCCCCTTTAATGCAAGGGATGACGTGCCATCAATACACATGTCACATAAATTTAGCGCTATAGATGTGATATGTACATATATTATATTAAATATACCATAACAAATACAGTTAAGTATCACTCGGATTCGTTATTTCATGAAAATTCTATTCTGTTTTTATATGAATTGTGGCTACAGTTATTCGATGAGTATGAATATTTACCAGAATATAATTAATAAAGAATAAAAGAGATACACTTACAAATTCAAATGTATGCAGAAAAATACCCGGGATAAACTAAAAATATACCCAGTATTAACTAAATTTGGTATTCGTCAGGAAAATTGACAGGTGGGAATGTAATTATTATATAATACGTATGTATGTATGTACATAAATCAAATGACTTAAATCGAAACTAATTACTGAGTTGTTCTATCGACCGAATAAGAAATATTTCGATTGTCACTTAGGATTGATAGTTTGACAGTTGAGGATTCAAACATTCTCTAAATTAATTAATGGTATTAAATTATTTGTAATATGCTGTACAATTAATCGTTAATAATTAAACTAATCATCATATGTACATATAAATAGGTATTATATATTGTACGTGGTTAGAATCTTATATAATATGTACAAGTATTTCGTATGTCTACATATACATACATATGTACATAATAAATGTGTAGTTATTTTATGTAATTCGTATTTGAAAATCTTAGAATACTACGTAATATTATCAGTTATCACATAATTTCAATCAAATTTTAAAATTAAAAAGTCACATTTTTTAAATTAAATTTTTGTTGATAGAAGTATAAATATTTTCAGAAATTCTGTAATATAGTCTCTTTTATTTATTTTATATACTTGGGGGAGGCGGCAAAGCTGATAGACCCAAGGAGTTTGATTTATACATATGTACATATGTATATGTAAATTAAATGATAAAAAAGCAAAATACATTTAAAATGACAAAATTAAAATAAAAATAAGAGACAAAAAAAGTAAACGAGAAACAAAAATAAGAAGTTGGTAAGTAGGATATTGGGAAAAAAGAATTAAAGAAATCATTTAAGTTTAAGAATTGTATCAAGCTTATTCTTAAAAATATTAAGGTTATCAGAAAATAAAATTTCGTCGGGAAGACTATTCCAAACTGAAACCACTCTTTTTTTTAAATAATATATTTTTGGACATAAAAAAGTTATTTTACTAAAAAAACATCATTATAAAGAAAATTATTGTGCTCAAATGAAATAAAATTGATAACGAAAGTGTATGAATTTAGAATGAAAATGGAAATTGAATATTACTTTGATAAAATGGAAGGTTGGATCAAAGAAGACGTTTCAAATCACTATTTTATTAAGGAAGCAACAAGGCCAACAATTTACCTATACATATTTTCATGTTGATATAAAATTATTATACATACGCGTTTAAACGTAGAACTTCTATTTCAGTTATTTACCACAGAAATTTTTTACTGACTTATTTGGAAAATTTTTCTCAAATGATTTCCTGCGTATGGATATCATTGTATCGATTTATATACAATAACATAATTTTCCAGATCATGTCCAGCAGTAAAGACAAGAGACATCGAGGGGTTAATCAAATCGAACGCGATAAAATGATACGTCATCATCGCTTAAAGTATTCCTCACTTTTTCGAGCTTACAGACATCCATCTCGACCAAGACGGTATCGGGTGGCCATTTTCTTGAGTTATGACCGACACTTCACTTTTGCACCGATAGATCAACGATTCGATCGTATCTCTCACAAAACGCCCCAGACATCCTCGATCCTTTATTGACGCACTTAGACCTTCGCCGAAAGGGGCACGAAAAAAGTAAACTTCAAAGGAAAGGTTATATCGACATAAGTACATATATCTAAGCTTTCATTGAAAAAACAGAGTAACAATATCGATTTGTTAAACTGCGGTCGTTAAAGCACGCGCGGGTGTTATTTTCGTTAAAGTTTAAATGTTCGGGGTCATTAAGGGGTCACTACGGAGAAATTAACCTATTAACTCGACTAATTATTACTGTAGAGCTGTGTGAAAATGTATATACGTATGTATGTACATAAATAATTAATCGAAAGGTGCGTTCCCTGGGCTCGTTTTATGGTTTTTCGTTTATTCGACCGGTGAAATTTTTTCGAACTAATTTTCCGCGGGATAAAATAAAATAAAAAATAAAAAAGGCGGCACCCGTCTGAAATTTTCCGAATTAATAAAAGTTGCGAGTTTATGTGGGGTGGGATGGAAGAGAGCGAGCTCGCTCTCGTACAATCTTGAAACTGATGATCCTCGATAAATCTCCGTGAAAATATTTTCCTCGTTATGTTGCGGACAGCTTCAATATTACATAAAAATTACCATTTTCTTTATGAAGGGACCATTCCTTAATCTTTGATTTTCGTCTCCGACAAAAAGCTATATAAGAAAAAATTATATCGTCACACCTTCTACCTCTCCCTTCAGTGCTTTCCCCATTTCACTTAAAATTTCCCTTTTTTTTCTTTTGACCCTCCTTCTCTCTAGCATTATCATGATCCAAAAATATCCCTTTAAATTTAATTCACTGTATAATATTGTTTCCGGTGCTCTAGTTATTAGTACTTAACAGTTAATCACAGAAGTAATTTGAAAAAAAGTGCTACGTAAAATTTAGGGCTTACATTAATATATTTTTTGTTGTGTAAAATCTTGAATGAAAATCTGTTGATAAAATCAAAAGCACTTTAGTTTTACATACTCATTTATATGTATGTATATCGTGAAAAAAAATTAGACTAATTGACTATGCATAATGTGCTATTCATAACGTTTTTTCATTAGCAATCTTTTTAAATGCGTAATAAATAATCATTTTTGTTAACGGCAAGTCTAAACAGTTTAATTGCGCAAATTTTCAGATATAAAATTTTAATTTCAATATCAAAATACATTTTAAAATTTATTGTTTAAAATATAGCAAATTTTTAAATAAGTGAAATTTCTATATATTTTATATTTTAAAAATTGTGTATTAATATTATGGCGAGTGAATATTCAAATAGGAATTATTTACATAAATTCAAGTAAATTGAATTTTTACGGTAAATATTTATATACCGTTAAAAGCTGTTGAATTTTCACATCGCCTGATAAAAGATTTAGTTTTTTTTTAATAACCGATTGATTTTTTATTTCATGATGCTAATATAATGAATTCTCGCATTAACAAGCCGGAAAACTCCACACTGTGTCTGCAATTTTCTTCTTCAGTAATGAACGATTTTATTCACAGTATAATTTAAAAATAAGTTAAATACTTAAATTAAATTAAAAACAAAGGGAATTCGTTTACTATTTCTAGATCTTCGACACGATTAGTGAAATATGCACGCAATATATAGTACATATGTTCATAAACAATACAATACGAAGCTCTCCATACTCGAATGTATTGTTTCGTGCTTTGAATTTTCTAGTCGAAAAACTTACAATGCAGGATAAGAATAACCGTTTTGAACGCGAGGAAAATTGATGTTTGTACATATATAAATATATATACACGTCTACGTGTACAAATTCAAATGTCATGAAAAAGCCTAAAACGTATCGTTAAAGTGCGTGTTGTCGACGATTAGTTAGACACGTTGACGATACGTCAAAATCTTACGAATGGTCGAAACAAAAACTAATTTTAAGTCAAAGCACACATTTGAATGCAATAAATTAACAAAAAAAATCGAATTTCATGATCCCATATGTTCCTATAACTTGTTACAAACGAATCGCCCATTAGATAAAATGTTAAAAAACATCTTTTCCGATAGCAAGTGATTTATATAATCTTACTGAAAAGGTTCCTTTCGATACGTACTTTTCACATATATTATATAAGGTAATAAATACTCTGTGAATATAATCAATTGTAATCCGTAACTGTCATATTTGATGGCTAAATTTTGCGTTCGTTTGAGTATGAAATTTTGCGAATTCGATATTTTGATATAAAATCATAATATTCACTCTGCCCACACTTCCATTACGTTCATGTCGAAGGGTATTATAATACAATTATATAATGTCATGGAAATATTCTGAATTCAGGCCAGCTAGCGAAATTCTATTATTGCCAATTTATCGAATTTTGCGTGTTGGTGGGTAAGTGTGGTTGTTGAGTTTCGAATTTGCGGAAAATTCGGCAGATTTGTTCATGTGAAATAAAATACTATGCTTTATTCGATTCGTCGAATTGATGGAAAATTCGGTTTATAAAAATGATAGATTATATGTTTTCGATAAGGGAATGTATCGTCAGATTGCTTATCTATGAGAAATTATGGTATTTATTTTATTGTGTTGAAAGGCATTTCCTAACTTTTAAAAGCATGCAGTAAGTATTACTAAATTTTAGAGATCGATGGATAAATGAAATTTAATGATATTCATTTAAGGCTAAAAATAATGGATACATTTTATTTTAATATTATTTTAAATCAAGTGTAAGTATGTTCATGAACGAATAATTCTTTTTCATGAATAAGTATGTATGTTCAGGCAAAAGTTTGAATTTACTGTTAAAGTTTAGTTTCACATTTTTACGTTATTAATATGTAATTTGAAACGAAATTTTCTATGGAATTTTTTTATTGTATTTTTTATTGCTTAGTGCAGTGGTTCTTAGCCTTTTCAGTGTATCAAAATCAAATCAAATTACATTTATTGCAAGCTTATTTTCTTAGCGCACACAAATGCCACTTGATAGGACACTTTTAACAAGGTATTTTGAATTTTCGCGCCACATAATTTTGTGATTGTACCACTGGCATCTAATCGAGCCGTATTTGACTTCAAGACTATGACCTGCACCTTCACCACCATGCACATTGTTGAAATGTTCTAACAACATTAATGGTTTAAGATTGGAGTTTGAAACATGTTGGAATATAAAATGCATTAAGGTTGTTGTGTACTATATTTTTCTGTTGTACAAGTGAATCCATAACCAACATAATCGTCTTTCCACAGGAATTTTTTTGACATGGTGGGGCTTACTACGGTCAAATAATCATTAATAAATAACAATGAGAAAGAACGTATAAAATAATAATAATATGTACTTCAAAATTTTGCGAGAAAAATTCTTACGTTTGGGTGATCATTATATCCTATTCGGGCCTTAATCTCTGAACAATTAAGTATGTACTTGTTCCTGCTTTAAAATAGTAGATAATGTTTGAAATCCAACTTTCGTGTGTGTACACATGCTAGTCCCAAGTTTTTTGCTATCATCTATAGATCTATAGTTTTTTGGTATCTGCCACTGTCACAAAAACAATTGTAAACGGTTTATCAGTGGAGACAACGGTGTGCAAATTATGAGAAAACTGTCGTTATTATTTGCGAGAAATGAGGAGAGATCTTGAAACGATATCCTGCCATAAATTATATTATTTTATTTTTAGCTACCCAAGCGCTTTCGTCACTTCTTGGAAATGAAAAAAACTGGCTGATGTCATCGAAAATTAAAATAGTTTTCAAATATCACAAAACTAAATTTATATTGTTAGAATAGCCTCCCGCACCCCCGGTTAAGAACCACTGGTCTATAGGTACTATTATACATACATACGTACATATGTATGTACATATATTATACCCAAATATCTTCAATTACTTTTAATTCAAGTATTATTTTATAAAATTTATTGGAATATAATTTTTAATAAATATTTTACTGTTTTTCCAATTTATTACCGACACGTTCACATTCTTACGAAAATTTTTACGAGCGTTACGAAAAGTTCAGAATTTGTACGCTGGATTCTCCAATCTCTTGGCAAGAGAGCGAGAAAACTATTCAGCGTGAGATTAAAGACCACAGCTAGCCCAGGATAGAGAGAGGGAGAGAGTGCTTAATAACTCGCCTGGATTCGCGCAAATCCCGACCGCATTTTTGGTCGGTTTGATTGCCAATCAAAGTGCCACAACGAAGCTGCAACCCAATTAGTGCCGCGTAAAACGTCTTAATTAACTCAACCGAACCTCGTGTAACTCTATCTCAATCTCCGTGTAGGTGTACGTACTTGTACTCGTATATCTATAAAATCCAGGGTGCGTACGCAAATTAGACCGCGGCAGGTTTGAGTCGTGCCCCGTCGTCGTAACCCCAATCAAAACCGATCATAAAACTGGCGATGCTCAAACTTTGTAATTTCTGTCTACGTACTCGCATATATTCATATGTACATATAATGCATGTATGTATATTTTGGTCATTTTAATTATGCTCGAACTTAACGTCGCTCTTGCATGTATACATATGTACATATATGTAAGACTCAATATTAATATTTAATTAGAAACCCTCACGCTTCTAATTAAGTAGCGATAAAGTCAAAATTTAATTTTGTATTGTATTTATTAGCATTTAAGTATCGTTCATTTGTAATATTTGTTAATTATGTATTAAATGTTTGTTCTCGGAATGTATTATACTTATAGTACCCATTGCAGTATTTATGTACCTATTCGTATATACATACTAGTGGCGTGCTGTGACTTTCAAAATAGTGGAAAAGGTATGGACAAAAAATATTTTTTTAATTTTTGAATTATTAATAATGTGTCTTGAAGCGATGAGTATAATTTTTCATTTTTGTGTTAACAGAAATATTCTAAGTAGCTTTCCTCTTTTAATAACATCTTGTTTGCCTTCACAACATAATATTCTGAATGATTTGTCTAACAATATTCCAAAGCCTCGTTATATATTTCAGCGCGCTTCGCACTGATTTGTTCCGAGGGAAACGTTTCGTGAGCCGAGTCCCTTGTGATATTTGTGCTCAAGAAGTTCTGTGTAAAATTATGTTATTTTAACAACAAAGAATTTTTCAGAATGATGTTTGATAGACATATCAGAATATTTTTAGTGGAAATTCCATTAATTTTTTGAGAAGAGATGAGTAAATTAAAAAATGTTTTCTATTTGAAGCAACGCCTATACATAACGATTTGCCAGTACCCCGAAGGGAACAGAATTGAGAGGGCGAGTCCGTGCATTTTCTGTTTCGGTTTCGGGTTCTGAACTTCGCTATTCCGAGTGGACAATATCAATACGGACAGTGCTTTGAATTTATTGTAATTGAATTGTTGATATTATTAAATTTTAGGTAAAACATTTTAGGGGACTAACTGAGTCCCTATAGTCCAATGACGGCACGCCACTGGTACAAACATATGTGTGTACATAAATATGTTTGTACCAGTATAACATACATATGTACTTATATATACGCTTATGTTTTTCATTTGAATATTTGTTCTGGTTTTCATCTCTTTCGATATAATTTTCAGGAAAATCTGTCATGTATTGCATCGGAAATACCAATCACTGAAATCTATATTCTTATTATTCAAATCTCGTCAATACATATATTCTCTGACGTTATTTAATTTATACTTTAATCTGATTGAAATAAATGCTATACATACATATGTATTTATATAGAAAACATGTGATATTTTGACTATATTATGTATATGTATGTATATTATGTATAATGTTATCAAAATAATATTTTTGGATTTTTTTATTATAATTTAATTATTGAAATTGTGTTAAGCTCAGTATCTATTATATAACTAGTGTTATGCCGGTTGATATTTTAACGGGTGGTTTTGGAAAGGAATTGATAATTCGAAGTTGAAGTCGAATTCATACATCTATAATAACGCTTAACTAATTCTAAAATTTGTTTTTCGAAATCTCCATACTATCACTTATTTATACACTTACCACACACCCACATACATCCCTTCCATTTTCATATAAATATATTATGATATTTCTGACTATACAATGTACATACAACTCATTTATTTTATATATTTATCGTAATTGATTTAAACGCTATTCATAATATAATCGCATTGAAAATATATTTATACATGATATTTCACTTTGAAACATTCTACAATTACGTTTAAAATTTTTAACACAACAGTTTATATTATAGCTACGTGTCGCTCGATTTGAAGACTCATTAAATATTTAGGTTCAAAGTTGTCCCGACCGAACGCTTATCGGCCTTATATAAATCGAATTTCAACTTTATTTTATTATGCGCGAAGAAAACTGAATTTACCACGAAGCTAAAAAGCCTACCGAGCAAAAAAAAAAGTGTATATATAATACATATATAGAGGTATAATCCAAAATAAGAAGGAGCAAAAAAAAAATACGATGGCGATGAAAGCTTTGCCGAACATTGAATCGAAGTTTTAAACTTATTTGGGTATTTGTATTTAGAGCAGCGTTGGGTAGGGGTGGAAAAGACGGGGATGCTGGATGGGATGGGGGGTTGAAAGTTAAAGTTTTGCACCGTCGGACGAGAAGTTGCAAATAAGCTTGGCCGCTGAGCTTAAAATCCTCATTCGACCGGAAAGCCACGTTCACTTTTAAGCGAAATTTAAAAACGATTTGAAGTGGGGGAACGACGCAATTAACATACTAAAATATTCTAGTGCCCGCGGGAAGAAAGGGTTAACGCGTTTTATGCGATTATAATGTGCTCTTGCCGCAATGGCGGGAGGATTTCCCGCGTGGGACTTTTCACGCACTCCATGTATTATATGTATGTATGTATGTTTGCGAGTATGTAGTCGGTGGTTGTAAACTTTTCGTTTAGTGTTTCGTTTAACTTTTGAATATATGAACTGGGATGGAGTGTCGACCTTAGGAATAAATTTTGCACTTAAAGATGTGAATTGTAGTGGGTTATGACTTTGCGGTTAGAATATAAATGTATTATGTACATACACATACACACATAAACACACACACACACACACACATATATATATATATATATATATATATATATATATATATATATCTATATAAATACATATATATATATATATATATATATATATATATATATATATATATATATATATATATATATATATATATATCTATATAAATACATAGATTTTTCGACCCCTTAAACATGTGGGCAAAAAACTCATCACGAAAATATTCAAGTGTAATTCTTATATCAATGTGATGAAAATAAAAAAAAATCACTAAATTTAATAAACCGGAAGTGGGATTTTTTCCTCTTAGAATGGTCAAAAAGGTTGTAGCCACGATTCTGTCCACATCCCTGAACCCGTCACGTTGAAAATTTGTATTTGTATTATTTATGTACTAACTTAGAGCTGATAAGCTTTTGGTCAGAATTCGTAAACCGGAAGAAGTATTTTTTTTTTAAACATTATTTCATTATTTTATTTTGACCTTTTTAATTATTTTTATTTTCTTGATATTTAATGTGATTTTTATTAATAAAAAAAAATGAAAAAAAAGTAGCCGGAAGTAGAACTTTTGTCTTGTGCAAGTCTTTTCCATACATTTGCACTCAATTTGTATCGAAAATCCTGTCATAGCTACATATGTATTAGTATTTAAAAATGCTGCCGGTATGTGTGAATGTGTCTGTATCGTTCAATAACGAATTTTTTTTTGTGACCTTCTTATATTCCTCAAATACATAGATAAAGTCACATCCGAATGGTTGGTCACATTTTTTATATTCAGTATCTTGATTTTTTTGATTTTACTGTATGTAAGAAGTGAATTGGATTTTTTGATAGAATTTTATCAATATAATTGGTAAATTTAGAATTTTAATAGCAAGAGCTAATACAAATATGGTATAATAAAGGAGTCACAATACGTTAGAAAAGTCGTATGTTTTATATTAACTGACTAATTTGTTATGCAACTAAATTTGGAAAAAAAATAACGGTTTTTTAACTCATTCTAATATTTATTACGCATTGGAATTATTTAGTATAACTTCGTCTCTGATAGAATCTCTCACGGAAACATAAGTCATCGTCTCTATGAATTTTAATTAGCGTATTTTATTCATACATATGTTATGCATATAAATATTCATACATATGTTATGCTATATAATATTTTAATGTTTTAAATTTTTTAATAATAAAATACACAAACCCGTTAAAACGTTATGATGATTTATAACCCTGGATTTGACCGTTATAGAACACAAAATGAGTGATGAGTTTATAATGATGGCTCATCGACCGCACGTCAAATATTTATTAGGGGAAATTCATTAGATGATGCTGAGGGGAGGGAGAGATGCGGGGGTGTTTTCAGAGGACGATATGATGGATCGCGTAATTTTCTGCCCGGTAATAATTTAATTTAATTTAATTTCCAATTAAAAACGAAATTTAAAAAAAAATGGATACATCATATGTATATCAATTAAGTAAATCGAGCACCAAATTTTTTTTTAAATTTAGGTGCTTGACAGCAATCGTACAAATAAAATTTTTTTTCGTTTTTTATGAATAATATAAAGTAAAAATTAAATCCACAATGTTTCATTAATTTCATTGAAAATATGTAATTATTATTTAAAATTTTTATTATAATTTTGAAAATTTGGATTTGCAAAGTTAGCGATATTTAAAATACGAAAACGACGTCGACGAAATCACATAAAATTGTGGAATATTTTGTGGGTCTTTAATCGGTACCTAATTTTCTCATTCTGGGAAAATTTAATTAATTTTCTATGAAAATAACGTTGGTGTGATGAAAAGCGATGAAAGTTTATTTAATTTAATTAAGCGTGATCCGTGTGACAAGTCGCGCTTTCGCGAATTCAGCAAAATGAGAATGGCACGTTTGTGTATCTGTGTTAAACGCTTTGTTTATTACGTCATGGTCTGTCTTTATTGAAAAGCACGTTTAGTTTGGACTGTGTTTGAAATTGATTTATACGTTCATAATACGACTGAGAGAGAAAATGATTTAGGATTTGGAAGAAATCCAATTGTTCAATGACAAAGAATAATAGGGGTTTAAAGTATGTACGTACATAGGTATATGTAGGTTATAAAGAGAAAATATTTAATTCCAGCTATTTCAATAATTTCTTGATATATGTATGTATATTTGTTTTCCGTTGAAAGAAAGGTAATTTTTTTAATTTCAAATATATCAAATCAAATAACCAAAAATTTCAGTGATATTATGTACGTATGTACGTATGTACATATGTATGTTCATTATGTTTGATGGTCATTATCATGTTATTAGTAATGTAGTTTATATTTTTAAAAACTACTTGATGAAGTGGATGGTCATTCAATCAACTCCCAATCAATATTTTTTTATTATAATTAAAAACGTTATACTTATTTTATTGTTATTTTAATATTATATGTATATTCGAAACACATTTAATTTTAGAACGGTGAACTTATGTAGAATGAGATACCGGTCATTTTTAGGCCGGTTGATGTATTGACTATCACTTGTGGAGTCTTGATAGTATTGTCTACTAAAAGAGTCGGATGGTATTTGACTGACTACACGAAGTCGTTGGTAATGACTACTCAAAGAGTCGGATGGTATTTGATTAACTATACGGAGTCGTTGTTAATGACAAGATTTATATACATATCTGATATAATGATGTTTATCTTACGGTGATTAAGATTTCATTATCTGTATTCCCCATATAGGGTTTTATATATTTATTTGAAAAAATGAGCAAGACGCGCTATAGCGGCACGCGATATACATATAACATACATATGTATGTATTATAATTGAATTCAGTTTTTGTAAAATTATATTGAGTATGATACTTCAGCAAAAATAATAAAAAATCAATCATATTCAATAATCACTTGCTGTCAAAATTTTCGACTTTTGACGGAAAACTTTGCCATTTTGCGGCTTTCGAAAAATTAGGCGTGTGCGTGGTTCATTTGCCGCGAAATAAGAGAAGTTCACGTATTGATTTCGGGGCGTATTTGAACGCGCGTATAATCAAAATTAATGAGCATCGTTTAGGCTATTTATGTTTGTGTTGCGAAATATATAGGATATGAATCAAACGGGCGGCCTACGTTTGGGGGAGGGGTGAGAGGGATGAGGGTACGTAATTTATTGAGGAAGTGAGAAAATTGTAAATCACCACACGTAATCAATTAATGCTAAAATCGATGATTGCCCCATGGCTAATGATGGTAATTAAGGGCTCGTAATGGCCCCACGCCGCCTGGACTCTCCGAACTTATAATTGATTATCGATCACCGTAGGCTCAAATTAGCCCTTGGTGCTTTTTATATTTTTTATTATACACTTTTAAATGCAAGACTTTTTACCGCAAAGGAAAATCACGAACGACCCGACCGACTCGGGTTTTTTTGTTAACTCGAGAGGCGCCCGTAATTAGGGGGCGAAAATTAAGCTCGAGTTTGTGTGTGTCATGAAGCTCTTTTAATAAACAGAAAATACAGAGGTTATTTGCATAAATTTGCTCTAATATCGCGGAACGAGAGTCCATTATCTGACCATACAACCGTGGTAAACTTTGAACGTAAATATGAAAGCGTTGGAGAAAAACGAAACGTGAAAAGTTCACCCCTCCGTTCTGTACGTACGAAAATACATTACGTGAGAACGCGGTGCAACCATTAAGTTTCCGAAATGTCTTAAATAATAATACAAAAAATCGGTTGATGGTTGTAATATTTTACGTGTTTGAAATGCCGTTTTTTCAATTTTTCAGATTTTTTTTCAAAGTTTTTAGAACAACGGGAGACATTTTTTGAATATATGTATGGTTCAGTGGGCATGCCGCGATGACTAATAAAGTACAAACCTATTGTTTATGAATTAAAAAAAAAAATGTTTGAAAGAGTGGCTTATTGATTTTCTTCAAATTCAAAGAGATTGACTACATTATATGCACATACATCATATTGAGATTCGTACATTATATATTATACATACGTACATAGATATGTATGTACATATATAATGTTTTGGAATACGTACATCGATTACATGATGTGAAATCTTTTATGATAATATTTATAAATTTTATCTGTATTCTCAAATGAAAATCATTGAGAATATTTTGAGTATAATCATCATTTTTTTCCATTTAATATTTTCATCAGAATCATAATATAAACCTATAAAAATATAAATCTCAAATACATACAGGTGTATTGGAAAATACGTGTGTTTAAGTTGAGAAATTGGTTTATTTCAACGTACATATGTATATATACATATACACAGTGGCGGACTGGGACTGAAATCAGTGCATGCCAGGAGTCAAAGGGGGGCCCCCCAGGGTTAAAAAAATTTGTCCCCCCCCCCCCCATATAACAAAATTTTCTTCTATCCACCACGTCAGGGACGTCATTTCAGCTTTTTCTTGGGGGGGGCAGGCAAAGATTGGTCAAATTGAATTTTTTTTCAAAAAATCTTTTTTATATCTGAATAAAAATGGAAAATATTCTTTGAATACACCTAATTGAGTTATAAAATATGAAAAAAATAAGCTTATTTTTGAAAAAGTAATTATAAAAAAATATTATGTAAAGAGAAAAAAGCGCCGCAGGCGAAAATTTTTTTCCACAAATCTTCACATGGTCAACATTAATCGACCATCAAACTGAGTCATCAAAAAACTATCAATTAACTTAATTTCTACCAACTGTCTTTTCACTTTATCTATGTACATGTACGTAATAACAATAGATAAAGTTTTGTTTTGTTTCTCTTCAAAGCACATAGCAGCGATTATTTTATTAGTTACCCAAAAGTAACATACATAAGAAATAAACGTAGCATTCATAGATCCGTAGTATCTCATTAATCATTAAATTCATAATATTTTCTAAATTCACACTATTCCTTAGTTTAGAGGGGCGAGTGCCCCCCTATGGCCACCCCAAATTACGTCCCTGAAAAAAATGCATAATATTTTCAATGAATGTTAATCGAAAATCGGGATTTTGGGGAGGGGGCCCCTATCCTATATTTCTATTTACATGAATGTGTCTAAATTAGGAATAGATTTTATATTCGGAAACTGTTTAAAATTGTGTATTTAAATCTTACTATATCATCGAAGTATAATCAAATGTTATTTTGAAAGTATGAAGTAAATTTAAATCGCTGGTTGATGATGAATCGTCCTATCAAAATTGTTTTATGCAATTATGTTTATATTTTTCACGAAAATTTGTTTATTCCCATTTTTATTTCAGTAGTTAGTTGTTACATAGGTATTGGTATATACATAATATTGAGGTTGGAAATGGGCCCGGCAAAAGGGCCCACGCAAATGTTGAAACTTACATTTCGAGCCTAATAAAAAAAGTTAACCGATCCTTGGGCTGTTAAAGCAGGTATTAGTTGTTTGTGTATATCGTAAGAAATTTGTTTTGTTGAAATACCCAAACTTTAGGTCCCAAAGTTGCAATATCCTATAAATAGTTAAAAAGTTATTTAATTTTACTGAGGGCCCATATTTTCTAACAGATAGTGGGGCCCACATGCCATCGGGCATGTTCGCTTGTATGGCCAGTCCGCCACTGCATATACATATGTATATCGATGGCTTTGTGTACGGATATTGTATGTCAATTTTTATGTATACCACTTAAATTACCTTGAAAGGAAAAACTTGAATTATCCTAACATTTACAAACTTAAAATTCGATACAAATTCAAAAATGGACATACAATATACATACATATGTACACCAAACCATCGATATTATAATAAAATCTGATGATCTAATATTAAATTTACTTATATACAAATATTTTTCGGAGTTCTAGTAAATTTTAATTTTAATAAGCTTTAAATATTTCAGTAAAAATTATATTATGGTGGTAATCTCATTACATACATACATATTTTTATTAGTTTATTTTATTTATTTGGCCAAAGCAATATTAGCAATCTTGATTCGGGTGATTTATGGTAAATACGTTTGTATATATGTATTTAACATACGATGAATTATAAATTGTTACATGGCTCGTCAATAATCAGTTTCAACTTATCAATATATATCGAATTATATACATCTCATTCGAGGAAGGTCCTTTAGATTAAATTGATGTAAAATTGGGTTATCCAAACGTATCCCATTTCAAATTCTGCTTGTTTTATTCACATTCCGGTAACTTAATTGGCGTGGCAGCAGCAACGAAAACGGTCGAAGAAAACATTTAGTATCCCTCTTACAACTGTGTCATTTGAGTAAATATATCATTAGTAAATGAGCCCTTTCGAGCATTCCTTAAATGGAACCGTTTGACATTTATTATTTAGTACTAGTACGTTTGGTACGAATGCGTGTGGGGAAGATGGAAAAAAAGTTAATATGGCCGGGTAGCTAATTAAAGGGTTCAAAGGGACGGTAATTAAACAGGCAACGGCCATTGTTGTTTGCAGGGTGTGTTTTGTTATACGAAATGGGGTGAGACGGGGGGTGGGATTAGGTTTTGCACAAAATGGATTCATTTGCGTTCGAGTCCCTCTACTTTCGCTGAACGCGCTATCTATTTTTATCTCGCCATTGTCGGCCGCGAGAGGAAGGGCGCTTCAATGGAAGCCCTCCAAAGTATTTTAATAGATAAACCAAAGACAAAGGCCCTTCCCGTTCCTTTCTTCCCAAGAAACGTTCCCTCTCTGTCTGGAGTGGTGCGTGGAAAGCAAACTTTAGCGATGATAAATGGTCGCCTCCGTCCGAGATAAAGTGGTAAAGTTGAGTTGTTCGGGAATTTGCCAATGAGACGCTGGCCGGACATCAGCCATCCGATTGAAACGTCAATTAAAAAGCGATTCGCAAAGCAATCAACGAATCGCTTAGCTTCATTATACAGTCCGGAAATAGGTAATAGCATGTACGTTCATAAAATGGCCAGACTGATCGATAGCGTTCGGCGTTAACGCGCTTCCGTTGTTGTCTCGTTTCGAGCGACCGATTTTACGACATTTTGCTCCTATGCTGTTTCCAATTGATTGTAATGGTTAGATAATTGATATGGGTCCTAGTTGTGTCTGCTTCCAAAGCTAAGCCCTCTTGTGGCGGTGAATCATTTTTGGATCGTGATGGATTGTTTGGATTGTATTTGTACTATTTTATATGGTAGGTATACATATCGTCCTTTGCTTTGGTAACTTTCACGTTGATTTTAATATAAATTCCTTTCTAAAGATATCCATTGAAATGAAAAAAAATATAGAAGAAATAGAAGAAAATCCAAGTGAACTTCATTTTTATCATTTTTTATTTCAGCTTCATTTTTATATCGTCTTGACATTTTAAAAGGTTGATTTCAACAATTAGGTCTTGTCAACTTACCAACATTGCGCTATTTATGCCTATACTATGACACATTTTATATTATGTTTTAAAACAATAGTATTTATTATAAATGTCTATCTTTTCAGATATGTATTATAATATATTACAGCCACAGCGTAGTACACTTTATAAGTCATTGTTTACTGTTAGATGGGTCGAGGGTTGGAATCCCGGCCGAAATTGAGGAATTATTCGATTTATAGACGCTGCTGATAAGATTTGAATAGTTATTATATACAGATTGATCGTCTCCTGTTAAAGTTTTCTTTATCTAACTTAATTGTTGTGTCGCCATTTTATCTAACTCAACTCATTATGGACTGTCCGAATTTTCCGGAAACTCTATGAGAGTACGCGTATTTTTCGTAAAATCACGGTAAAAATAGTAAGTTTTGTAAATTTAACATCACTGCTAAGCCTTTCTATTAATTAAATTGAAAATTGAAATTCAGCCTCTGTGCAGTTTTTTTATCCGTTTAAATTATCAGATCAGTATTTATCAAACTGTGGTGATTGCTGTATTCAAATGTGTATTAAATTTGTAACCTGTAGCCTAGACTAGTGGTAAGCATATAATAATTTCAAACAAAGTGGTCACGGGTTCTATCCCACGGGTTGTTGCTGGCCAGACCATGGATATGTGACTCCAGGTCGATCGTGTCCTACCAGTGTTTGTCAATTTATCTGATTTTCATTGAAACGGTTCCAGCAAAATAGCGAACTTTACCTATTTCTCGCAAATTTCGAGTTTCGCTGATTTGTATATTATGCTATAAATTTGACCATATATGTATGTACATACATATGTCTCTGTGGATGCTAATTGAATTTTTGTTTGCCTTGTATAGTACTTAAAATATTTCTTTACAATGTTTGACCATATATGTCGTGTTTAATGTAAAAAAGATATGAGTGCATCCATGTAAAATAAATAAATAAATGTAACTAATACGTACCTACGTGTTAAAGGAATATTTTGCTTAATTAGTGAATTCCGCAAGTTTCATTTATAAGTTGTCTGTGAGTCTTATCATGTCATATCTGCCTGTCTGTGAATATGAAAACTTATAATTGGAAAGCGGCCAAACCGCTGTAATGTGGTTTTAATCCGAGAATTTTCAGAAGATTCTTCTAAGCTTACTACAATATGTCATATTCAATTACGCCTTCTTTGACACGTATGTGCCTCCCAATGTGCTTGCGAAAATCAGAATTTGCTTTGATACCAAATCTAGCATATTTATATGTAGGAATTCACACGGGCCATAAACGATGTCTGCCCATGGTAGTCGCCTAAGTCCGAATACGGATTCGGCATTAGAAGAAGAATGAAATAAAATATAAATATGTAAAAGCTCTCAAAAGATGTACGTAAATTGTAAATCTTTTGTTTTCGTATTAAAATATTATACTTTGGAAGTTCGTCTGGTTTCATTGTATTTTAATTTTTAATTCTTTTCGTATAGAGTGTACTGGGAATCAATTAGTGAAAATTGAATACGAAAGTAGAATTTAAATTTTGATGTTTTTTAAAGGTTTTTCCCCTCCCATTGTGTTCATTATTCATAGACAAAATGAATGAAACACTTTGAACTTGCCATTTGTCCGACGATCAATCGATCGACGAAAAAAGGAAAAAAAGTAGGTTAAATTGAATTTAATTGAATTCGAAACGTTCATTGTATAATACCGCAAACGGTCAATATACCTACGATAAAATGAAAATTAACGAAAATGAGGCGACTATTGGTAGATAATTGTGTTTCGATTTGGGTACACGCTAAGTTTCTAATAAAGTATAACGTTTTGTGAACACATTTCACGTCATAAACATATATTTAAATAGCCACGTGTATAAATTACGATTGCGTTAGTATTTATATACTTTTTTCCCGTTAGTCATTAGAGCATACACAGACATTGGGGTAAAATTGTATTGTGTTTGTTTTTATCGCACATTTGTAAGAATATTGTTTGTATTGCGTACGAATATTATATAAATTACGTGTAATGTGTATGGTGGGGTAATAATGGACCCCAACACGCACAATACAACCGTAATTAATTAGGGTTGATAATGTTGAAAGATTGCGAAAGCGACCAAGGCTTCGCGCGGCCAAAGAGAAGAAAGAAAACCCGTCCAGATTGAAATTTTGATAGCTCAATTGAAACAGGAATTAAAATTGTGTAAATGGAAGCTTATGTAAAATATTATGTGAGACTGGTTCGTTTCAAAAGTAAAATGAGTCTATTGTTTTTGGAAAACATGCACTTTTTATTTAAAAAATATTTCTTTGTAGATTTTGACTAATACAAGTTTTCATACAAGTATCTATTGAAGGTTTTTTTTTTTATCAAAAGTCACCGTTTAGATTAAAAGATTTAGAGGTATAATCTGTATTTAAATAAAAAAAAATGATCTCAAATGAAATTATTACCATACATTTTTAATATCAATATTTTTAACGATATAAATTGTACTTATATTTTGTAATAAATGCTTGATTACAATTGTGATTTCAGCATTACATATATAAGACGTAATTTGCGTGGAAGTAATCTATTTAATTTGGTTATATATATTTTTGCGATTTTTATAACTATTAATGTTGTGTCATTTTTATCAGATCTTTTGGCACTGCTCATAAAAATATTTTTTATGAAAAAAATCCAAAACATTGAGCGTATTGATTGAATTCATGACCAGTAATTATACTTTTAAAATAAATGTTCAGAATTTAGGCATATATGTATGTGAACCTGTGAAATAGAATATATAATATAATAGAAATGGTGAATAATTCACAACTCTCAGTTTAGAAATTTAATAACGATATAAGTTGAAAAGTACTTTTTTCAATATTCTTCTTCACCTGTACCACGCGTGCATAACTTTCACTTGATTTTCCCGATATTAATATTTTGAAAACCACAAAGTGTTCCTTTCACTATAATATATATTATTAAAAATGTAATAAATTTAAGCCGTATTTCAAAGATAACAAAACCACATATATGAATGTGTAGCAAAGAATGAATATGACTTTCTTTTCCACTACTAATATTATATAAAACGCACAATGATATATCTATGCTTAGCCTACATACACACACACACACACATATATATATATATATATATATATATATATATATATATATATATATATATATATATATACATATAGGTACTTATGTAGGCAGTAGAATATACGCATAATGTTTTCGTTATACTGAAAAAAACGCTTTCCCATGAATCTACGATGATTTTATTAAGTGGAACGATAGCACAGTCGTACACGTTCATTGGTATCAGTACATGTGCATTATTAATTAGTTTAATATGGAAATATCGGATCGTATCTTCGGTTTTTGTGTGCGCGCATTGCCGCAACTGTTTGAGAATGTGCGATCTCTGGTTCTTTGAGAGAATTGCGTTGAATTGTTCTGAAAGGGGGTCGCATTCAGAAACTGGATAATTTCAGACAACTTCCATTCGACATAAGAGGTCCTCGACTGAATTTCGAGTTTGATAAACTTTCCCCGCACGACGACGAATATGCTCATTGTTATCAGCGAAAATTCACAACAATGATAATTAATAACATTGCGACCTCGCAATTTTCCACCATTATGTATTCGTGGTGGTGTAAATTTCGCTTCACTAATTCAAACTATTGCAAGATTGTCACACTTAGCTACAACACGCTGGTTAATAAAATAATTAGATCCGCATGCTTAGAAATCCTAAGGAATTTCTATTATATAAGTTTTCAATATGATTAGCTTGTTATCAAAATAATTGCATACCTACAGAAGGGATGGTTAAATTTGTCATGGGAGGGAGAGGTGGAAGAATAAAAATCGATGCTTTGAGATCTCACGAAAATAATCGTTTTCCATTTACATATTTTAAGAAGGGATTAAAATATAAAGTTTTAATTCTTTCCGGAAAACTCATCGCCTCTCAAATTTGTATCTAATACAGTAAAGCCTCGATATGAGCCAATGATGACGAGCAAGGTTTAGCCTGTGAAAAAAGACTCGATGTCTTATTTGATCCAATTTTAATAATTCATTTAAATATTTAAAAAAAAAACAAAGAAGTCTGCACCTGGTGTTCTCGTCAAGAAGTATATGTATGTACATATGTACTTAAATATGAGCAGTTATAATTGAAAGTGGCAAAAGGCTACTTTTCTTCGTTAAAAGGCTACATTTCGCAAAACATTAAATATAATGTTTTGCATTTAACAATATTTCAAAATACTGGTGGCCTGTAAAGCGTTTATTCTGATTTTTCTAGATTCTGGACATATCAAATTAAAAGAAAAGAAAATAAAATAAATAGTGTTTTTGGAACTCAAACTTCTGCCACTTTCAAATATAGCAGCTCATATGTGTCTGAGCTTTTGGAAACATATCATTTAATTCGGGAATAATGTGATAGTGAAATGCCAACCTGGTATTATATTGAAAATGTCCATATAAATCAAATTAATCATTTTTTTCTTTAAAATAATGTACATATGTACATATATGTATAATCTGTATAATATATAATGAGTTAACGAATTATATTTTGGGCGGCGGCGTCGTTGTTATACTGATACATATGTACATCCATATGTATAAACGTACATATGCATGTGTTGAAATATCTTAAATTCCTTTAAATTATATGATAAGTTGGAGAGCTAATTAGAATTTTAAGTATCGATCAAATATTAAACCTTATGATGTAACATTCTTTTGAAAGAAAAAATTGAATAGTTAACAACATAATATTTCTATAATCCTACATACTAGTAGTGCATTGTTTTTTATATTTTATCATGCCTATAAATGTGTATGTATAGTAAAATTCTGTTATAATTAATTCCAAAATAACGAAATTTCTAGTATAATCAAAATTACTTATAGTATAATTAAATAGCATATTCCTGTTCCCAAACTTTCATTTTATGGAAATAAATTCATCATAACTTAATTAGACTGTATTTACATATATTCAACTGTTTGTTAGAAAAAAATATTTTCTTATTTATGTATATTAAATTGATTTATAATAATTTTATATGTTGAATATTAAAATTTCTAATAAAAGTTGCAAGCAAATTTCCAACAGATTTTGCATTTAAAAAGTTTAAATGTATTTTATTTGTTGAATACTTACTTTATATTTATTACTATTAGTTAATTAACTATTTTTGGTATGAACTAACGTCATATATACGAAAAATTACTTTTTATTTTATATATATGACTAAGAAATTTTAAAAACAGAATTATCAATGTTATTATTTTTATTAATACACATAACAATTATTATGTGTATTAATAAAAAGGAGGTTTGTAAAAAATACATATTTACCTTATAGACCTCGACCAAAGCGCAAACTGCGCTTTTCACTCAAAAGTTTTTAATCAGTATATAGAGCAGAATTTAATAATGAAATTAGATGTTTACATTGTTTATACACTTTTTATTTCATGTGATTTGTATCACATTCATGTTAAAAATAAAAAAGTCAGCAAAATTAGAACAAGTGCCGAAGAATCGTAGCAAGTTTTCGCGACACGCCTACCAACGCGGTTTACGGCAAAGCACTTCCGGTCGACGAGTTCGCCCGTCGGAGCCCGCCAGTGAACTGAGAGGATCCGGAGTGCGCCAGAGGGGCCTCAGGAGGGGGATGGGGCCCCCAGGGGTGAGGGGAGGGTGTAGGGTAGGGGCGGGCAGAGGTCGGGAGCGCGTGCCACTTGTGGCGCACGACACAATCCCAGAGTCGCGAACTCGACAAACGCACACATATATTATTCATAGGAAAAGGGCCCACTGCTGACTGAGGGTTGAGGGAGTGAGGGTCGGTGGTAGGTGGTGTCAAACGGTGTTGAAATCCCCGTCGAAACGAAGCTCCACACACAGCTCGTAAAGTCCCAAAGTGTGAACAACACTCGACTTTTTCTGCGCCTTAATGCATCCCGTCCACCCCCTTACCCACCCCCTTGCCTTCCGTTATTTTGGCCTTTGACGAAAAGGTGGGTCGACGGTAAATACCGACTGAGTGAAGAAGTGTCGTAAAAAAACCAAGGGAAGTACCAGTGCTTTGTATCAACTCACTTCGGAACTTGTGGGTGTGAATGTATACTTAATTTCCCTTTTGCCTTTTTATAAAATGTTAAAATTTCATTCTTCAACTGGTGAAGTTATGCATATTGTATGTATGTACCTATGTATGTATTTTATAATTTGATGATTGCTGTGTATTTTTGTACATATGTACCTATACATTGTATTCTTATGTAACATTTAAGCTCTATTTGGATTGAAGTCAAAAGTTAAGGTTTACAACGTCAACATTGACTAATTTGCGTTTATATCCATATTAGTGCTATATATTAGATTTTGTAAAATAATTTGAATCTGTATTATACTGGCAATAAAAATTATTCCGGGAATATTGTTTTTTTCAATTATTAAAAAAAATTTTGAAGAAGCTATGTATGTTATGTAGGTAGTTTATTAGAAGTGTTATTATTTCATTATTGATAAGACAAGTTACATAAAAACAGTATATAATAAATACATTTTTTCAGATGTTTTAAAACATCGTAATATCCATCGCCATCCACTGCTGGATGGAGGCCTCTGCAACACGCTTCTATTCGTTTCTGAGCAACTCTCATCCATCTCATCCCATGCCTTTTTTTATGATTTTATCCACCTATCTCCCCTGTGGCCTTCTTTGCCCTCTTTTACATTCTCTTGGGTACTATTTGAGCACTTCTTTCGTCCATCAAATATTGAATGTTGTGACTTTTTTATGAGAAAGAATAATAATATGCACTTTGTCTTAAAACAGTACAAATTCACTAAAATAAAAATTATTTGAGTTTTTTTTACTTGACTTGATTGATCAAAGAAACACTTAATTTGAAAGGTACTTGAAAATAGCCAATTAAGTATATTTGTATAATATTTTGACATGAATATATATTTGACATGAATATAAAATACCTCTAGATTGTCTCACCGGGAATAATGCCAGTACAAGAGTGTTTGGTTGTACCTTTTGTTAAAATTTAATTTTAATTACGAATCGCACCATTTATTAATTATTACGAGGAATTCATTGTTTAATTTTCGGCATTATCAAGTGGGATTAGCCGATAGACGGGGGGAGGGGGGTTAAATGGCGCGGCTAGTGCGGAGGGAGATATACTTGTGTGTATATATATATATATATATATATATATATATATATATATATACATATATATGTATATATATATATATACATATATACATATATTATATATACATAATAGATACAAACACTGTATGAATGAGACGTCGAGATACAGTTGGTCGACCATTTGGGAAAACAATGGACCATCTGACAGAGTCTGCGCCGCGAACGAAACAATATAAAGGGGGGGGAAATTGTGTTTTTAAAAGCGACGCCATCATCATTTCTCACGCGGCAATAGTAAATTATACCCTAAGCCCCTTTGCCGTTTCGTTTTTGCCGTAAACGGGTTGAAAGAAGTGGGTGGCGGAGATGGTGAAGGGGCCAAGGGGGAGGGGAGGGGGGATTTTCCTTCAGACGAGAGAGCGTTCCACGTGTAAATTTATATCCGAAAATAAAAAAGAGCAATATTTGCAACATGTCGTCGCAATTACGTGCGTGCTGGGAAATATTGGGTATACTGAATATATTTTACTAGCATCAAATGTCGTAGTTTCCGTTGTGAAATTGTGCATAATATTGTATAACGACTATTCAAATGTTGACGATGGATATAAATTTTATAAATAGATTACATTAAATGGAATGCTTGCTTTTGCTTATACTGTGCGTAATTGTTTCATTTTATTTTTATTTTCGTTTGTTTGTTTTTTTTTTTTTGAGATTGTAATTAAATTTGAGGGGGTATGAACTTTAGATTAACGTCTGAAAGACGCATGTAATTGGGTTGATTTTTCGTCTATTTATTACATTTGTGGCCTTGTCTGCATCCGTTTATATTTTTTTGGGTAGATCTTTCTATTATAGAGCAAATTTTGTACTTATATCACTATACTTAGAAAATTTCTTAGAAAAAAGAATGCGTTCTTGCTCCCTTGATTTGGTCACTAATCAAGGGGTCTATGGTTAATTGAAAAGCAGCCTTCAAATGCTGATATTTGCTTATCACATCCATTATTCTATGTAGCTATGGAACCGACCATTGTCATTTAATTTCTTCTCTTGCTCCGCTATGTCAGCTTCTCTTCTCATGCCTCTCACCTTTGCGTTTCATTTCCTGTCTCTCTTCGTTATTCTATACTAGTTGTTTTACCCGGCTTCGCTCAGTCTTTGTAATATAAACAGCGTAAACATAACGAATCTAATAGTAAATATTATATGTATTTATTTTTATTGAATTTATTTGAATCGAAAAAAAATAATATTCAACCAATCGAATCGTCGTCATAGAAACTTTGACTTGTTTTCGATTTCCAACCAAAAATACTTACAAACTAACATACAAAGTCTCTTTCAATTATCAATTTTCAATTTTTTATTTTTAAATTTCTTTTTTATTTACATTTTTTTAATGTTTTATTTTATCGTTATTTTTTTTTGTGTATTTATATAATTTTTAATTAAATTTTGTGAACGTTTTTAAAAAAATTTGTTTTATGGCCACAGTGTTGGGGTAATCTGTGAAGACACTGTGGTATGTTTTAAAACAAATATATTAGAAGCATTGTATTTTGAAATGCAATGCCCAACTTTCGAATTCATTAGTTATTACAGGCAAAACCTTTCTCCTTCTACCAAAGTAATATTTTTTTTATTAAAATAGCATTCATTCACCCAAATTTACCCCATTATAATATCATTCGTCTCTTTATTTCCTCTTCCGTTAATATTTTGTTATAAATAAAAAAAACTATTAGCTAACTCTACTGGATTATTATATATTTTAATGCTATTTAATTTGATAATTTTTACCAATTTAAACATTTTTAACTCACTTTTTTAATTATTTTTTTTTAGTTTCACGTATACATACATATGTACATATGTACGAATAATGGGATTAATATTTTTTCTTTAAATTTCAGATGTTTCTAAGAGAAAACTACAAAGACGAAATGGCACGAAAGAGTACATTTTGCAAAAAACATTATTCTTGCATATTTAATTTAAAAATATAATATCGTAAAAATTTTTGTTGATAAAAGATATTAGAAATATAACAGAATTTTGTAATTCCGAGGGGGCAAACTTTCGATTAAAAAGTTGAAATAAAGCCTCTCAAAGGCTTTGAGTAGACTTCTCAGTCCTTTGTTACAGACAATGTTACAGACTGTTGCGGAACAGTCGTGTGTACTTTGCGGATTTGCATCGTTCGTCGGTTCGCAATGCGAATTCCCCGTGCGATATTCAATCTTTTGCAAGTTCATTGTACATACATACATAGGTTTGTAAGTTAATAGGGTCTATTGACTATAGGTGCGATATGTGTATATTTTTATATTGTAATTTACGAGAAAAATATAAATTTGGGGATATTTTAACGTCGGCGGTGTATAAATATGAGGGGGTGATGATCAATGTTTACGACCCGTTTACGTAGCGCGTGTCCAACCGCAGCGAACGATATGACTTTTTTCCACCCTCACATCCCAGGGGTGTAAACTACCCCTTTCCCTAGTCTCGGTGAAGGGTTGTAAGCCATTCGAACGGTGCCCCTCAAATTTATTAGCGGAATGTGTGGGATTTTTAACGAAATTCATACGGAAATTTTAAAGCTACATACATATGTATATGCGGTGCATCATATTCCGTCTATATATTCAAAATGACAAATATAAGACGATCGAATTAATATGTATTTAAATATTATAAGATATTTTGGACGAGTGTAATGTTTAACTTGTGCAGTGTAGTGTAAGCTATGAAGGGATTTGATTAATTAATTTTACGTTAGTATTATGTTCCTATTAATTAACTAGAAGCGAAGTTATTCTTGCAGATTCAATGTAAAAAAAGTTACGAGGTGAAATTGTTTCTCAAGTTTTATTAAAATTTTAAGTGTTTTATTTTTTTGGAAATTATATGTATAATAATATGATAAATTACGCAAAGTTGTAAACAATACGGAAAAAAAATTAAGTCGATATTAATTTAACTTAATTACGCAAACCGTTCGGATTTAATTTGAAATTTTTTCATTCCCTTCGCTGTTTCTGCGTCCGTTTACATTACCGAACAACACCGTAGGAAAAAATAATGCACATAAAAACAAAACAACAATAAAATAATTTTATGACACTGTTATGTCTCGACTTTATTGCATTCGTCGTTTCGCTGTGCGCATTTTCTTATACGAACGTCTCGGCTACAACGAATACTTTAGTGGGAAATTCTGAAAAGTGAGACGCGCGCAGATGAAGTATTCCGTATGGACAATGCAATATTTTCTCTTTTGAATTTTAAATTGTAGACGAGAGTTAAATATTTTATACGAAATCGCTTTAATATACAACTCAAAGTTATTTAATCACTTTCCGAGTTTTAATATGAGTACTTGTCTACTGTTTACTATAAAGTGAGACATGGAAAGATATTTATGTTTTATATAATACTGGTAGTTGTAGAATAAAACATATCGTGTAGAAAATGTAGTAATGCTGAATCGTTATTGAAGTGCATACGTATATATTATTATACCTTACATACATATACATATGTATGTACATATACTGATTTCGAAAAGTTTAAATTAAAAGGCAAAATAATTAGTACAAAATTGTAGGTTTTCAATTTTTTAGAATTTAAATTCAAAGATTATTATTAATTGCTTTATATGTATGTACATATGTATGTACACATGGGTAGGTCAATTAGGTAAAAATCAAGAACAGATAACGACCGTTTTATAAAATATTAGCCTCCTTATTAATACATTTTCAAAGATTTTAATTTTTATAATTTTGCAATATTATTGTAGATATATTGCCGTCAAAAATTCATAACCCTTATATTAAATCAATACGTTTTATACACGAGGTCGAACTAACATACTCACAGTATAAAAAACTGCGCGTTGGTTTGAGATTTTCTTTCTTTTCAATATCATTTGAATTTTATTATAGTTTTACATGCTATTTCTACACGAAAAATATGTATGTATCTATAAAAGCTAGTGGTAATTGTCCATATACACACATAGTTGTGCCGTAAAAACGAGCGGAATTTGATCTGTTATACGTTGGCATTAGTGCTTCCAAACCCGGAAGATAGCTTCAGCACCAGGATTGCGGTGTTAGGAATTTCCAATCCCGGAATCCCGGTGCTAGCACCGGGAAATCAAATGTATAACAAAAAAAAGGAAAAAAAATTCAATTGCATATTTTCATGTTTCAAAACCGTTCAATTGCATTTTGCATCTCTCCCGATGTTTCACGCAAAAAATACTCTTCATATTGGCGTTTTTGTTTTGAGAGTTTGGCTACATTCTTTAAATTTTCGGTTCGCATCCATAAATTTCTTAGATTAAATAAAAGACATCCTTTAATGTAATCAAATAAAGTAAAAAATATCACTTTGATTCATTGATTCGTTTTTTACAAATAGTTTGTACCGTCTAGTAATTATTCATCGAAACAATCCACCTAATATAAAAACTGCAATTACATTGATTTTATGTAAAAAAATTCGGATGTGACCAACCCACGACTTTATCTATGTAATCACACATATCAACTATGAGCATTTTCGATACAAATTTTGCTACAAACACAAATGTTGAGAAACTTACACCAGATAAAGGTTCTACTAGAATACAAATATAAATTTTCAGCTTAATATGTTCAGAGGTGTGGAAAAAATCGTCAAAAAAAATGCAAAAAAATTCCACTTCAGGTTTATTATATTTAGTATTATTTTTTTATTTCCAAGGAAAAAAACGATCGGAAGAGTGTGGATAAATACTGCAACTTACTAATAGACGTTACCTAGAACGAAAATGTAGTATTTTCAAACGTGTCTATTAAGAATATTTTTCACCATCGTAATGGGGGATTTGATTTACAAATACATATATTGATGACCAAACCAAGAAAAATGGCAACGTTTGAAACCGATAGCACGAATGGTGTTCAAAAAGTCCCCAAAATACACTGACGTACACCCACTCCCGGTGCCCGGGATCCCGGGATTGGAAGCCTTAGTTGGCATTCAAAGAATTGAATCTTCGACCGGTTATCTCGTGAGAAAAGTAAGTGCAGTAATAAAAAGGAAATTGATTTCTCAGACCGCCAATCGAGGAAAGGTAGAGCAAAACAACAGGGGAAACATTTAGACAATTTGAAAATAAATTTAAACACGTATAAAAAGTCATTATTTCGCCGTACGTCTCGGTTAATTTCAATCACCACTATCTATCGCGTACGCGCGATGACTTGTCCCGATAGCCGGTGAAGTATGACCGTCGAAACTTAAGGCAACTATGATGATATCTTAAGGAAGGTGGGGTGGCGGTGGGAGGTGGGTGGGTGGGTGGGCTTTCGTGTCGGACAACCCTGAAAAAGATACCGCCTTCGAATATCCTACGGATATTAGATACGCTATCTCGTCGTCCATTAATCATGGTGTTAATCAAGGGAACTCTCTCTACTACTTCTACTTTGCGACTGGATTTTTCAAATGAGAAAAAACAATGGACTTGAAACTACTCGAGTGTCGCATTTTAAAATTCGTATTTACTATATATTGGGATGGGTTAAATTGAACTAGTCGAAGTACATACAAACATAGATCTCATAGAGTAACATTTCTCACTACGTACGTTTAATTTTCAAAATTATAGAACACACCTTTTTATTTATCTTAGAATTCCCAACTTACATACATATATGTATGGTAAATTTTACTTACATCCTTCTATGAAATGCCATGAAATCACATGACTTGGTATTTTAGTGCTAAGGAAATTTATTTTTGATTCATTTGAATAATTATTATGTCAATTTATATTTAAGGCATAATTCATTTTAATGTAAATTTATTTTTTAAGGTCACAAGAACTTTTCAATTTTTCATAAAATTGATTGGCCAATATTATTTTTTGTAAGAAATTGCAATTTAACACTACAGTATACACACATACAAACATACTAGAAATTCTGAAATGAATTTATTCATTTAATTCTGATGGCGAACAATAGTGTCCGAGTGATTTTTTTAGTGTGAAATACGCAAAATCGTCAAAACTTTAAAGGCGTAAAAAAACAAGCCGAAATTCGAAATTTTGCTTGAGATATCCTCCCCCAGCAGTATTATGATAACGAAGCTTTCAAAAATGATAAAATATGATGAATTCGCACGAATGTTGTGAGAGATTATAAAAATTGATCATAAAGTATGTCTTCTTCATTTTATTTTATTTCTTTTTTTTGCTAATGGACTCGTGTTTGCGCAATAGAACTATCATTCTCTTCGCTGTCCGTTTCCTTTTCTCTTTCCCGAGATTTTTTTTCACGGCAAGACAAAGTCTTCCCGTCTCTGTGTAATTAATAAAAAGGAACGTTTAATGCGTAGCCTTAGAATATATACGTCAGCGCAGCGAAAAAAGTAAATTAAGTCTCCATTATTATATGGAGGAATACTTGAAAAAAAAACAAGATAATGATGCAAATTAGCTGAGAGAGTTCGCATTAAAAATGCACGCAATGCTTCACAAAAGGTCCTTTTTTTGTGAAAGAAATTGAGAATAATATATTCGTTGGGATGCCCACATAAAATTAGACAAAGTCTTATTCGTTTTAATTTTATAACCCTTACTTAAGGTTAATACAACTCAATTTTTCCACCGTGTTTATTTTTCGTCTTTGAATATTTGAGATAAGAAATGACTTTTACGTGTTAATGTACATATAATAAATTATTCAATTAAAAATTATTATGACAGCTATGTACTTCAAGTGCTTCTTAATTCATAGGTTACCAATTACTGGTATTCCCACACGTGAAATTAAAAAATGCAAATCCATAGTTGGTATATCTTTTTTCATTCGAGTTGTACAAATTTTTTCACAGAAGAATATCAATTTTTTAACAGAGTTCTCTGAAATGAAATTGATTTACTTGAAGATTATTATTATATGTCATATATCACTTCAAAGAGTATATTGTATTACGTATGATATGTATTAATATTAAACGGCACATTTACATTTCTTCATTATTGGTTAAGCGCGTTCGTATTTCTGCGAAGGAATCTTGCAAAGGAAACCAGTCAAGCAACCTCTCGACGATTTCCCGCGTGTGTTCCTAAAAATAGGCAACGTTTTCCCGTTTTTCGCGAAGATATTATTTACGTGCTCTAACTATACTTCTGCGTATTCTTTGATTGTTATTTATTCGAGGGCGTCGTCTTGATTTGCTGAAGCGCGTTAAATTGTATGAAAATGAACCCCCAATCCCTACCATACCTCTTGGAAATAATATACGTACTTCGGAGCCGGTGCGGCCCGTTACATAAATTCCGCTAACTGGCTCCCTTATTACGCGGATCCGCCGGATAATTGGAGATGGGATTTTGCCAACAATTTCCATGAAATAAAATAAAAAAACGTGCTTAAACTTTTCGAATTTCGTACGCTTACCGGTACTTATAAGTGCTTACGTATGTGCATATGTATTGTAAGTACTTTTGGATTCGTTCAGGTACATACATACATGCGGGTTTGCTACAAATGCGGCTGCATTTTGGTATTTGACATCTCGAAGAAATTGGCGACTGTTTTAATTTAATTTAAACCAAAGACGAGATATTCATTGGGTTGTGCAGATGACATTTCGATGTGCATTGATGATTGGCAATTATTAAAATTGAGTTGGATCTTTCTGGCAAGTTTAAAAAGGCAAAAATATGAAATGAGCAGCCGCGTCGTTTCCAGCGATTTGTAGCGGAGCGATACATGCGCATATGCTAAATTTGTAGAGTTATTCAAACTCAGGTGGTTTCCTCATGTACATACATATGTATGTACATACAAAAATTTGTTTGATTTAAGTTTCGACGAGGAAATGTGTCGAGCTTGTTCAAAATATTTGATAACTTAGCATATTCATATATATAATAGCGCTATTCTGTGTGCGATAACGCTCGTCGTACTATAAGGGCCGGGTCGCACCGTGCAACTTTGTCGACCGACTTGTTGCGCGACACGAAAAAATGTATGGAAATGTGTGCGACAAACAAGTTGACGAGTGTGGTATGTCCCATCTACCTGCATGCATTGGTCTGGTTGCCCTCAGCCAAGTTGTTCGCGAGTTGAGCGGTGTGGCCCGGCCCTAATAGTCGTTTCGATTCGACATACACCCAGCGCAAAGCAAAGCTTATCAGTTGCATCACATGTAAATAACGATATATTTTAAAAGACTAGGAAAGGAATTTAAAATAACAGTTTTCGTATTACTTTCTACAACTTCTCTTCATCAATATGCAGCAAAAAAAAGGGGTTTCGTCAACAGATAACATTATGCGGGGAATCATTGTAAATTTGGAGTAAAAATGAACTTTTTTATATACCTGGAGTCGATTTCTTAAATCAAAAAATCGATAAAAACGGATTTTTTTTTCTTCTTCAAGCTTTTCTACATATCAAAGGGACTTCAAATAATAGTAGGGAATACAAATAAAAATGTTTTTTTATATTAATATTTAATGGGACCCCCTTTATTTTTAATAAATAGTTTTATTCGTTTAAGTAGTGATTCATATTATTTTTTTAATAATTCATCACTAATTTCATTGAATTTGGATTCATCTGAAAAAGTAATTATCTCCCAATCTTGAACTGTCCAATTTTTCTTCTCTTTGGTCCACCAAAGACGAGTATCCTTCATTTTCTTCGTGAGGAGGGTTTTTTTTGCACGGCGCCGTTAAAATAGACCAAGTTCATTTAGTTTATATTGAACTGTTCTAAGGCTTACTGTTTTTACCAACTTCAATGAACTCAGACCTAATTTTTGACGCAGTTTTGAAGTAAAATTCTCTTTAAAATCCGTTCGTCTCGAGAAGTCAGTTTTTTTGCCATATTTCCTCTTTCGACAGGTGTAATGTCCATTGGTTTTTTATACTACTTAAAAAATACAGTTATTGTAGGTAGAATTTGTCCGCGTTCGTCGATATTTTATTTTATCGTTCATATTTTACGCTTAACGCTCACAACACTAAAAAAAACACGCACTACTTGAAAGTCTGAGGGAAACTGACTTTAAAACTTTTTGGCAATAATACGTTGAGGTATGCTGAAAACAACTGTAAAAGTATAAAAACAAAATTGCCAGAAAGTGAGACCCAATAGGGCAAAAAATGGGCCATTCCGGTAAAATTTGTGACTGATAAGCTTCGCTTTGCGCTGGGTGTATGTACGTCACAGCTAAAACACTGCCGAACAAAACGTACCAATACAATAACAGATCAAGAAAAAACTTCTATATATACTATTTGCTACCAACGTTTCTTCTAGGGCAATGGTCTCGGAGCATTTAGCGCCATCTATTGAAAATTTATTTAATTAATTAATTTTAGAAATTGCTTACGTTACGCCATATAAAATAAAGTAAAAATGGTAAACGGGTTACGTCGGAAAAGTGAATCGCTACCAGGATAACCGCCGCTATGAAAGTGCGCGGATCTCCCGGCGCATGAAAATTCGGCGTACAGAAAACTGCGCAAATCATATTGCCGGAATGATTTCTTTACGTAGATTTTTCTGTACGCCGAATTTTCGTACGATTGGAGATCCGCGCACTTTCATCCTGGTAGCGATTCACTTTTGCAATCTAATCACCGAATCATAAAAAACACATAAAGGTAATTTGATTTTACTTAGTTTGTAACCAATTTTTTTCATATTATACACTTAAATATAAATATTAAATTAATTATATTTTAAAGGTATTTGAAAAAAAAATACGATCACGATGCGGGAACAAATAACCGACACATTTCTTTTAATTTTTTTTATTTAATAACTTAATATGCCATGAGCCATGCGATAATTCATCGGCGCAACACTTATATGTATAATGTTCATTAATAAGACTAAGTCAATATTTAAACGATCATTTTCAAAGTAGGTTAATATTAAAATATAAGGAGTTTTATGAAAATTTGAAGGAGTTGAGGCTTTAATTTTGAAGAATTAATTGAAAGAATACGAAAATAGACTTCGATAGACCTTTCAATTAAGTTTTGATTTTTATATATCAATGTTTCTCTTTCGTTTATATAATTTATAGAAATCATAGCTTATGTTATACACTGAATTAGTAGTAGTATAATACATACACAATATATCGTATTTGAGGTAATAATCTTGTTTACAATGTGTCGATATTATTCATTAATTTTTAAACGGACGCACCGTTGTAATATAAATTCAGAGAAACCTTTGATGGTTCAATCTCATTGAAAATAATAGTTTTATTAATTGTCTTGTGAGCAATATTATCAAACGATGCGAAATATGAATTTTAATAAAATGAAAATGTGGTAACTTCAATACAGTGTATATAAAAATACACTGTAATGAAGTATCCACTCATACATACAATATTGCTATCTTTTATGTATTACATTGTTCCCATATCTCATATCCAAATTCAAATTTGAATACCTAATCCATAACATCAATCGAAAGCACAATCCATTTAAATACCAATCACTTTTTCGTATGTGAATGAAAAGCATAATCGGAAATAATAAATTGACCCAAATTAATTTATCGATTTGAAGTGCGATGCGATGCTTTTCAATAACGATGGACGCAATCGAGGAATCACTTACTTTTATTACTATTCTTGTATTTTTATAAAACGTTGCTATTACTGCATCTGAGCTGATACATTTTGTCCTGCCTCCTGATCGTACACACTCCAATTTGGCACGCTATATACATACATCTTGCTCGCATATCATCTTACTTTCGTGTGCTCGAACAGGGTGCAAAGTACTGGATATAGTCGAGACAAGGATAAATGTAAGTTCCAGACCCATTATATTAGAAATTTCAGGAAATGAATGAAAATGAAAAGTCAGTATAACCGTTAGTTTAATTTTTGAGAAAAGTCAAATATGTTTATGTTAATATGTACAAGGTTAGCTCGTTTATTTTTATTTTCAACAATTATTCAACACATTATATATTGTACATACATACATATGTTAGATATTAGTTTTTCAGATTTCTGTAAAATGAAACAATGGTAAAAGGCTTCCTTCTTGTTGCTGAATAATAAATTGGTTTATTGGGTCATATCGTATTTCAATATTAATCAACTTTGCATATAAATTTATTTATTTGGTGAATCCACAATTTGATAAAAGTTATTCGACAACCTTTGTATCTATGGACACATATGTATGAACATACATACATATGTACATACTATGTTCATACATATTATATATTTGTTAAATGTTCTATGAATGTTCTTGATCACAATTTAAATTCCTTTATTGTCATTGAATTTAAGATAATAAATCACTATACATATATCCTCACATATTGTATCTACATACATATGTATGCATATTGAATGGTGCATATGTATTTGTGTGTCACACCAAATTCGTGAACAAGTAAAATTAATGATTTAAGTAAATTTTGGACTTCTTATTATTACTGTCTTCGTCCAAATGACTGAAAAATCTGAGTTTAAGGTAAGAAAATATGAGCTCAGAGTTAAAATATTGTTCCTATATATTAGATTAAAACTAACGGAATATGTCGGAAATTTAATATTTGTTGTTGTTTGTAATTTAAAAAATCTATCAAATATAACAAAAGAAAAATGAGGAGAACTATGTATGTACATAATTTAAAAATAATCATACGGTAGAATTGTTTGTTTGTTTGCTCGCGGCATGTACCGGTCCCAAAATGTCAAAAAAAAATTCACACACAATCGTGTGTGATTGAATTGAGCTAAAATTGAACATTCAAATAGAGCGTTACCAGATGTTTTCTCTCAATATATAAATATTTTCTTTTAAAAAATTGAAAGAGACTAGAAACGCGAAAAAATGATAACGTATTCACCCACTTTAAATCTTAGCTAACGTAAGATCTGATTGAAATAACTAAATAGCATTTATTTCGATTCACAATTTAATAAATGGGTCTGAAATCAACGATAAAGCAATTTGTTTATATATACAATATTTTGAGATTCATTTTGAAGTGATGGTTATTTAAATTTAATCTTTGGATAAGAATTACATTTCGTATAAATATAGATTTATTCATTTTTGCGAAGACATTAAATAGTCGATGAACGAATTGACAGCTTAAAATCAGCAAAACGTAATAAAACACTTGAATTTATATATGTATATATAAATACATATATGTATTTACGATATCGCCTTTGTACATACATACACATGTTGTTTGATATTGTACATTTGACAATTCATATTCTTTTTCCATAATCGGCTTTAAATTGTAATATTTTTTATGTATTCATACATACATATGTACACCATAATACTATAAAACGGTTATATCAATTTTATATTAATTAAATGAAACTCCGGGTGAATTTACATTGTTAACGAATACATAAACGCTCAAGCCGGAATCTCCCTTAAATTTTATCTTGTATAAATTTAGAATCTTCCTTCTTTAAAAAGGGCTTAAATTTTGATTCATAAAGCACACGTCCCTCAATTTTTCATCTCAGATTATCCGATAGGATGAATCATTCACTAGAATGACGAGGACTGCGCTTTTCTTCGACAAAGTTTAAAGTTCATGTCGATAGAATATGTTATTACGTATCAAAGGCAGCGTTGAAGGTTTTCATTTTGGAAACGGGAAGTGAAGTCGCAGCTTTGCCATATATGCGATATTACGAATGCATTCATCAAAAGCAAGATCCCAATGTAATAGTGGAGTTTCACCGTTGAAAAATAGCCTTCATTTCGCATTCAAGTCTCGCGCGTCAGTTTCGAAACTCGGGCTCACGGTTCGCCGGTTCAAAAATCGGAGCTCGACCCACCCCACCCCTCAGGGTTGGGACGGTTCCCCTTTCTGTATTATTTTATTTTATATTATTTTATTTCGGCCAGGGTGAGAGCAAGTTGGCCGTGTCTGAGCGGCCAAACCGTGCGCGAAACTTTTCCATTATCATATCGCGAGACTTTATTGGGAATCGGCGCTGTGCTCTGCGAGGAAATTTTCAACCGTGGAAAATATCATTTGCGAAACAGCGATTCGCCATTTGAAGAGACGGAGGAGTGATTCTAAAAATCGACTTTTGGCGAAACGTCGAAAAAATTTTTTGCTGTATTTTCTGTTACGCATACTTAAGCTCGATAGAAGCGGATGAGTGTCGTCGTCGTATTGACGTCTTCGATAGTATTATTTGGTAGGGGAAATTTCGTCGCTCATTAGGTGTATCTATGTATGTTTAAAATGTAATTCACTGATGTACGAGGGCTTTGCTAATGCCAAAGATTACGCGTACACTACATACGTAGGTATTATATTATTAACGTTCAATTAAATACAAATCAAATAATATTTATGGCTTGGGGGATGCCATACATATTGCGTGAATGATGTAATTGCTAGCATTAAAATAAGGTACATCTTGTATGTATCTATATATACAACATCATAATTATATGTAACTGTTAAATATAAAATTTTTATAAATTATTCTAAGGAATCATGGCAAAAGAATAATTTTATATAATACATATTATTAACGTTCAACTTTCTGAAGGTTAAAGTGATTTCTTTGAACCCAAAATAATTTAATTATAGATATTTTTATGGGATACATTTTTATAACATGTGTATGTAGGTGTGAAAACGCTGCGAAATTTATTTGAATTAAATTGCGCACTGAATTGATTGTTATGCTTTGAGTTTGAAGCCGTATTGATCGCACGTTTTTTTCTAAAACATATACGTTATTCAATTTTTTTTATTCCGAATGGTGAATATTTTGTTCGTATTCCCATTTATTTCAATTTTGCTTTTATTCTACATATATATATATAGGCATGTGAAAATTTGTTGAAATGAAAGATAATTGGCTAGCAAATGTGTGAGTAGGAAATTATATTACGAGTAGAATATTTTCAGTATTTCGTTAGATTTAAATAGCATTCCAAATTTCGTTTTGTATTATTTTCGTTATATAATATGTTATGTTAGTGTAAATGTTAAAGAAAAACAACATTATCTTCGAATTTTAATATTTGATGAATTTGTCAAAAGAGATGACAATATAAAAATATATATGCATATAAGCTTTGATTTGGTTCTGTCAAATTTGTATATTTTATTTGATTTTTGTCCGTCGTAGGCTTCGCTGAGTAAACGACGGCGAAAACCGAAAAACAAAACAAAGATCTTTCTTTTAGCTTCATTCCCGAGCAAGATATGTATGCAAAATTATTTAGCAAATGAAAAAAGGGCAAGGTCATTCTTGTGTAAATAATAGACGGAAAAAGTTCTTTTTCTCAGTGTAAAGAAATGAAAAAAAAAGTCTAAAAAAAAGAAAAATGCTCCTACTTACCGGCTAACGAAGTCTAAGATGGGAAAGAGAAGGGTTAAGAGATATCGCTGGAAAAATTTAGTTTCACTCGCGAAACCCTGAAATTGGATAGCGTAAGGGATGCACCCGTAAAAAATGTTTTGAAACGAATGAATTCTGATCCCTGGGAAATATTACAGGGGGGTTAGAGTGGAGTTGGGAGGGAGAGTGGGTGGTGAAAGGGCTCGTAGGAGACCTTTACCTTATTTGTTACGAGACCCGGAGAGACACCTATTGTGTGATTGGATTACACGCACATACTTTCGGGATTTTTATTAAAAAATTCGAGATATATTGTTCCAATTTGACCGGAAAAATCATACTTACCAATTCGAATCCGTCATTTTTTTATACTTGTTCAAATCAATTGTAATCCGATCGGATGCTGAAAAAATTTATTGTGCATATTTCACCGCTCGATTGAAAACTTAAGAATTTATATAGGATTCTAGTTAAATCGATTACGAAGTATGTATAGCATTCTTGGAATCGGGACCGGATACTTTGAGACATACTTTAGTATCATTTTTAATAGTCGATTAACAATCGCCATTTTTTCATCACATTTTCAGATTTGGAGGTCGAATAGGAGTGATGTTTCCAAAATTTAAAGTCATACATATAAAAGCGGTATTCCTATTCATTATTAATAATGTTTGCGCTCAGTGCTCGATTACATTTCGTGTTCAAACCACTATTTCAACCACGACGTTTAATTGAATATTTATGTAAATTAAGCATATAAATGTAAATGTTTCAACCCCGAAATGGTGTAAAAATACAAATTCTTCGCAATAGGCATGAACTATAGTCATATTATGTTTTATAGATAGAGTCACTCGGCCCAAAGGATGAAAATATAAAATAATCTTCTTTTCGGATTTCCACTCTATCTGAAGCTCTTCTGCTTGTTTGAGCTTTAATTCTTATGGCTGATTTATACCTACACGAAGAGCTTCTGTTCTTTACGACATCGTAACTCGTTGCCATTGATTCAGTAGTAATAAACCGTTTCGATTCAATTTAATTTAACTATCACTACCTTCAATGTGTGTATTTTGATCTTTCGTGGAATCGTCATTTATATGATAGATAAAATAACTTTTTATGGAAATTTGAATGTAACATATCAGACTATTGTAAAATATGTCATTTTTTACTAAAAACTCTAAGCTAGTTTATGGTAAAATAATATATCCATACGTTTAGTTAATGTCAAAGTCACGATATAAATTATTTTAAAATTAAATGACTAATTTAGAGCATTCAATTGGGTGATTTTCCAAGGAGACCCGTTGTTAGAAATGTGTGCGATAAATTGAAATCGGCCATGATTCGAACTTTATACTTACATATTTATGTGTGAAAGCACTATTACTTATGATTTATCTGATGCGATTATCGGAACTGAAAATTCTAAATAGCAAAGGTCAAAAATTGCGTATTGATCTTTCAAAAGTTCACATCGAAAATAGCTACTCCGTTTGTGTATTCAGTCGATACTTTCAGATCAAACGAACTGTACATCCACTATGTTTTCAATAAAAATTTGTTCAGTGTACCGCATGCGCGTGCCGGTATAATGTATGGGAAAGGAAAGGGTGTCTGTGCGTAGTGGGTGACAACACGTTTGCGTGTCTGGAGTTCAAACCCCGTCACGAAAATTGATTAAGAAATGGCCGGAATGAAAGGCGAGCTACATTCCCACGGCAGAGGCCGTAAAAGAATGAGGGAAATTGCCGAAACAAACAAAAAGCAACACCTCCGCAGAGGCCCCGTCGTAAAATTTTCACTTTACGCGCGGAAAAGCGCGTGGAAATTCCCGCTGATTCGGCCCGAACGCGATCCCCATACTGATTCATGCGCCACACTCTCTCATACCAGATCAAATTCAATTTCATGTCTCGCCTCCAATATACACTAACACCCACGCACAATAAAAATATCGGGTCGTAAATAATAGTAAAAGTGGACAAAATCATATTTTAATTTGCCAAAAGTCTGCGGTTTGATTTGACGACTTCAAGTTGGACGTCAGCGCTTAGAGATTTGCCTGATGGTGTGTATATTTGTAAATCTTTTGACATTAGATGTAAAAAAGGTGTCGATATGCTTGGGCTAATGCAATTCTTTAACTATAAAGGGGAATATTATTAAGAGACGAGCAAGATCTACATATATAAAAAAAGAATTGCAGGAATAATTGGTAGAATAGGAATTAATGTGATCTGATGGACATTGAAATAGTATTGTGCTTAATTAATAAGGACTATCAATTGCATAATTAGTTATTATTTTTTTTCTTTTCTTTTCTGTCATATTTTTGACCATTGTGGCGCATTAGGAATTCCTGTAATGCTTCAATGGTCCAAACTTTAAATAAATAAATAATTAAAAAAGTTATATATACATATGAACATGTTATGTATATACGTTAAATGATAATTACTTTAATGCAGATTAAGATTTGACTTAAATTGTAGTACAAAAAAACTACTTTCAGTTGTACTTAATCTCGACTAATTATATTTTTTTAATTTTTCTATTTGTTTTAAAGATGGTTTATTTGATTACTTGCCTGTAATTTGATAATTCATTGAAAAAGCTTGAAATATCTCATTCGTTAGTAATTTCAATAATTGTTAATGGTATTTAAGTGAAATCAAATTTCTAGCTTTATTATTGGACAACTTTCTTAATTGTTATCGGAAAGCGTATCTTATGTCTCATTTAAACTATTTCAACGAAAGTATTAAATTTGATATACATGTTAATTAAATTTCTTGATTAAATATCTGAAAAAGTTTTACATATTTCTATCGTAAACTTCATAGCTTAATGATTGAGGCAGCGTTGCCGTAAATGTAAGTGGCTGCTGTATTTAATTAATTCAAACTTTTTACGGCTTTCTTCAGATTTAATTACTATAGAGATACCCGTTGTGAACCAGTCATTAGCTAGATGTTTTAATGCCTTACAAATATATCCAGACAATTTGCAGTATTATCTTACGCTTTATTATTATTTGAGTATGAAAAATAAAAAATGCGTTACGTGCTCAGACGTCGCCAACTGGAGGCGTTTTCTTAACTTAATAAAGGTTTTTACGAAACTCGGCTTTTCAATGTTGGATACAATACAATGGTATTTCGCAAAAATATAATAAAAAAGCAAAAAAAGTCTGTAATTTGAGAACGCGTGTTAAATTACATTTTCCTCGCGGAGTATTATATTATATTATACATAGTGTGAGCTGGAATACAATATATAATTTTATTTGAAGGATGTTGAATTCATTATACACTTTCTAATATTTTTATGACTCAAAGTGCGTGCCTAAGAGTAGGCATATACGATATATTTCTTTACATACACAATTAGATTTGGCAATAATTACGGAAATGACTCGTTATTAAATTCGAAAAATTACCTACAGGTGTTACACGATACCGTCATTTAACAATGCAAACTTTTAAAATTAAATTGAAAATGTAATCGCGTTGAATAAAAAACAATATTATGACTATTAAAACCTGTCCAATAAAAGCGTATGTTTAGTATACTGCACGCTATACGGTTCGTGAGTGAGCCAAACTTTCGGTACGAACGAGCACGTTTCTTTGTCTCTCTGGGTCACGTGTTATCGTTAAGTATAACTAATTGAGATATGTGCTATTTATTATTACATACACACACGTTCGTTACCGTGAGGTGGGAGTGAGTGGGTAGATTTCATCTGGTGTAGAGCAGGATTTACGGCCCTTGCGAGGCGTTTGTCAAACGAGACGCGTAATTTGGTGGGGGGGGGGGGGGGGGAGGCTGGTGGACCGTCGGTGGTGACGACAAAAGATTGAAATAAATAGACCTCCTTGTGTGTGGCGAAAATGAAAAATAGGAAAATATGGGCGGGGTGAGCGTCCAGGGACAGTAATGAAAGAGTATGATTGATGCGGCCGAGAGTTTTCATATGCGTGTGTCGACTGTACTCCGGTCACGAAACATTGCATATCGCTTTTCCGTGAAATCGTTAAAATTATATATTCCCGGTATATCAATTTCAAAGTGCAACACGCATAAATTTATAACGTTTGAGTGTTATGCCGTATTTAGCTGTGTTGATATAAAGTACGTGCTTCCTTATTGTATATACATATATAGCCAGCAGAATAGCTCGGTCGTTAAGCTTCTGCTTAGCATCAAGAAGGTGCCGGGTTCAATCCCTGAATGAAAATGAATTTTCCAGAGTATGCTGTTGGTCAGACCTGGATTTGTGACTCCAGGTTGATTGTTTCCTATCAGAGTTTGCCAATTTTCTCTGATTTCATTATTGAAACGGTTCTCAGAAAAAAAAATTTAGCTAAACATCCTTCCTACCTACTATGTCACCACTATTTGAAGTTTGATTGATGTACAATAAAATTTATGTACAATTCATATATGTACATATGTCTCGTTAATTTGCAAGTTTTTCAGTGTCTCGCAATTGTAATAAAAATGCAACGACTTGTAATAAAAATGCTGCATTTGTATTTGTAATTGGCCAGGAAGGCGCATTGTCATTTACCTGTAAGGCCTTCCTGGTATATATGTAAATAAATAAATAAATAATAAATAAATAATATGAACATACATACATATATACATAGGTATATAAAAGAAAAACGTGGAAAATAAGACTTTTTTTTATTTATTTTACAACGATTTATAGTGGCTATTAATCTAAAGAAATTGAGCTGCGATCCGCCAGCAAAAAGAATTTTAAATCGCTAGAATCTGCATAAAATCCAATAAATGCTTAGAATATTTGAAAAATAATGTAATTTGACTCAACTTGATTCTTTTATTTCTGAAAATTTTCTTAATTGACCGCCTTACAATAAAATCAAGCACTGAGCTTTGTCTGCATATAAATGTCGTTGAATGGGTTTTTAGTTATTTATTTTTTATTTTTATTTTATTAATTGAAAAATCAACAGACAGGATGTACAGAGATAGGTATAAAAAACACAAAAAGTAAATAAATAATATATGTAACACCCGAGTCCAATAATAGATTTTTACAAAAATGAAAAAGATAAATATAAGGAAAACAAATTAAAAAGTAAAGAATAAAGGCATGACAAAATATGTAGTACATTGCATAATTAAACTATAGTATTAAAATAATTGGAAAAGGTTATAAGATAGAATATAAGAAGAAATTGAAATTTACAAATATAAAAAACAAATGAAAAAGGTAAATACAAAATAAACAAATGAAATGGAAAGGAATGAAAGCTATAATATGATTAAATAGCACATTACATAACTAAACTAAAGTATAAAAATAATGGAAATATTGGAAAAATAGAATAGAAGAAAAAATGAATCAATCGGTCAAGATTCTCTTGATGTTAGACCTGAATTGATGTAGGGAAATACCAAACAGATCAACCTCATTCAGCTCTCCGTTAAACATACGATAAACGCGCTGCAGATAAAAATATTTTTGGGAATTAGTATTGAAAGGATCAAGTGAAAAGAGTGCAACGCGTCTAGGGTATCGAACTGGGATTCTGAAATTAACCTTATTCAGTAAATCAGAACAATCAAGGAAACCATTTATGAGCTTAAAGAAGAATATAGCATCAGAATGTCGTCGCCTGACAGAAAGATTGTTAAAAGAAAGGATTTTTAAAATGTCGGAAACAGTAGAATGGGTATAGGTAGGAAAAAGGTAGCGTAAGGATTTAATAAATTTAAGTTGAACTTTCTCAATACAATTAATATGGGATAAATAAAAAGGTGACCAGATAATTGAGGCAAATTCAAGGTGAGACCTTACAAAGGAAAAATAAAGTAATTTTAGTACGTAAGGATCATTAAAGGGTTTTGTTGAGCGGAGTAGGAATCCAAGAGATTTAAATGCTTTGTTGGTAATAAAAGAAATATGTTCAGAGAAATCTAGTTTATCATTGAGTATTACACCAAGATCCTTAATAGAAGATGACGTGTTAAGGATTGAATGATTTAATTGATATTGATTAGTAATAATTGACTTATTTCTAGTGAAATTTAAAATAGAGCATTTTTCTAGATTAATAAAAAGATCATTATTTAAACAATATATAGAGAATCTATCTAGATCTTCTTGTATCTTATGACAATCGTCTATGGTGTATATAGGTTTGTAAATTTTTAAATCATCAGCGTAAAGAAGTATAAAGGAATGTTTGAAGATGTATGAGATATCATTAATATAGAGTAAAAAGAATAAGGGACCTAAATGCGACCCTTGTGGGACACCGGAAGGAATATGTCTAAGTGATGATCTAAAACCATTGAGAATTATGATTTGGTGACGATTTAGTATATACGAAGAGATCCAACGAAATAAATTTCCTCGGATTCCGAGGGACCAAAGTTTATTGAGTAAAAGGTTGTGATTGATTTTATCAAAAGCTTTAGAGAAATCCGTATAAACGACGTCTATTTGGATTCGTTTGTCCATATAAGATGTGAGAGTACTAGTGAAATTAAGCAGGTTAGTCTCTACCGATCTCCCCTTAAAAAAACCATGTTGTTCAGGTATAATGTAGTTTTTGAAATTGGAGAAAAGGAAATTATAGATAATTTTTTCAAAGATTTTACTAATGACAGATAGTTTAGATATAGGACGGTAATTCTCAATAAGATTCTTATCACCTTTTTTAAAAATAGGGGTGATGTAAGATAATTTCCAATAGTCAGGAAATTTACCGTTCGACATAGAAAGATTGAAAAGGATTGTTATGGGAAGAGATAATGGGACAGCACATTTAACAAGGAAAAAAGAAGGCAAACCATCACAACCCGCACCAAGATTAACATTGAGAGAGTTGATGTGACTGAGTACAGTAGATAAGTCAAAATGAAAAGTAGATAAGTTACAAGAAGAAGTATCTGTATTAGAGATAGAAAGGTTAATGGTAGAATCACTATTGAAATGGTCGTAGTCCAAAAAGTTACGACAGGTATGAATATTATTGATAAAACTAAGATCACCTGACTGATTGCATTGTAATGAGATCTGTTGGCAGACAAGTTTGTTGGTCGTTAAAAAAAGCTGCGTCAAACAGATTGCTTGAGAATTGAGTATGTCGATTTGCCTGAGACAAATAGCCACTGTGAAACTTTATGGTCAGAATTCAAACGTCATTAAACACTTAATTAGAGTCCTTTATCTTAAAATCTGTCTTACTAATAAATCAATGTCGAATATTTGACTAGTTCGTGTTTCAATTCAGAAGAAGACATAATTAAATATTGAAAGTGAAGGATTATATTATATATTGAAAGAGTGCTTGCCTATACACTTATCTGTAGGGACAGAGTCAATATGAAAATAGATATATAATGGTTTTCTTTCATTCGGTTTCTACAAATAGAACATTCGATTGGCAATGATTGGAAAACTTTCGAGACGATTTTTTCACACGTGTGTATATTTACTTACTTTCCATTGTTTTTTCACCGAAGCGACGGTTTTGTCGGTGGGTTTGTTGAACGAGGAGGGAAAAGGTGGTTGTTCTACTTGGAACGCGATTTTCAGATTGAATTAGAGATATTACTTCACGTGATGCCTTCGACCACTTAACTTTTTAATTAACTCGCCCCCCTCTAATCTCACTCCACCACTTAGTGCTTTGAGGCTTTGATCTTGATGTTGGCCTTCACCGTTTTAAGGTGGGTTGAACAGGTAGGGGGTGGAATATGGGGTGGGTTTAATACGCACACAGATGTTGGAGAGATTTAAGTCTTGGCCACCACGAAGTCGACTTTGCATTCATTAGCTTGACGATTGTTCCATTAGGTGCATGTGGATTGGATAAGAAATGGCATTTCTTTGTATCGTTTCATTTATAATTTCAATGCAAGCTATATTGTATGTTTGTATATTAAGGTACATATGTATATACACATGTATGTTTATATAACTTGCATTTTGGTAGAAGTTGGGGGTTACTTAAAACTGAAACAAGATATTCATCGCTTATAATTTTGATAGTTTTAATTTTGTGCTTTCTCTTCGACTTAATTTTAAATAATTTAAATTAAAATAAATACCAAACTTTGTATGAAAGCCCAGACAAAAGTCTTATTAAATATAATGCAATACTATATATGTACATACATATGTAGATAATATTCAAAACATCAATATATTCCTTCGATTATAATATTTAATTTTTAATTAAAATGTGATACATAACAAGGATATATTAATTATCATAACATATTCAAATTGATTTGTAATCTTGAAGATATATATCTTATTTTTATTTCAGTCAATCATGCATACACATCTTAACCGGTTCCTCCAAAGCGACGAGTGTGGTACACAGTCTAAGAGTTATTAATTGCATATAAAGCCCATTAAAAATATACACCCATATATTTAGACTATGGGTGTATTATACAAGGCAAATACAAACATCGATTAAACATTAAAAATCAATCCACAAAGCATTTTTAAAAACCAGCGAAATTCGAGATGCTGAAAAACTTGGAATTGGTCAAAGATTGCCGATTTATCGGGATCGATTCAATGAAAATCAGATAAATTGGCAAACTCTGATAGGAAACGATCCATCTGGAGTTATATCCAAGGTGTAGGATCACATATCCAGAAGCAACAGATGGGATTGAACCCGTGACCACTTTGTTCGAAAGCATTATATGCTAACCACTAGTCTATGCTTCTGGTTTAATGCTAAATATTATATATTTAAGGGTATTTAGTTACTTTTTTTATGGAAAATTACATAAAATATCATACTTTGTACGGAAAATGTAGAAAATTTTAGCATCGCTTAATTGATTTAAAATTGAAAAAGCAAACATTTCTCCAACAATTGATTTTTCGTATATAAAATGCTTGTAACATTGAATAGGTACACGTGTTTAATATTATATTTTTGTATGTATGTATGTAAGTGTACACTCAATATTGTTCACTGGTAAGAACACTGTTTGCACACACATTCTATATGAAAATTTGATACGAGAACCGTTCTATATTTAATAACTTCGTTTCGATAGAAGCACGTCAAAATAATTTATTGACTTTATTGACTCGCGTCTCTCCCTTCAAACGATCAACAACAAAAAAAACGGTTGGAAAACGCGGAGCGGCCTCGGATGAAACCGTTTCGAAGAATGGAAATGGGGTGCAAATGGAATGTGAAAGAACGAAGTGAGATCCGTACCAGCCATATTTGTTTTCTTTTTTCTGCTTCTTTTTTATATCGCAAAAATGTCGAACGGATCATCTCGTTCGTCGGCTTTGTCGCACCGGGCGCCACCGAGCATTCAATTTTTATACATATACAATATATAAAAAGTAAAAACTATATGTGCGTGTACATATATAAAAAATAGACTGTCAACACTTTTTTCAGGTTTGTTTTCAATCAGCGGTTTTGCTCTTCCTTAGGGAATACCGGAACGTAAAGCTTTCGGTAACGTTCGTTGTGCGTAGTACATATGTTTATGTTTGCTTGTACGTGGGTGGTTAAAAAAAAATAACACCTGGTTCGAAGTGACGTGGCCGTATGGGTCGTTGAGTGCAATAGTGAACCAAGTCGACAAGATGTACGAAGAAGATCGTCCGGGGATTTGCCGTTTTCGCTTGCAAGTTTGACGCCGAATAAATGGGATGCGATTTGCATGGTAAAATACATACATTTGTATTTATATATAATTTTTTTGGTTATATGGACTATTTATGGGATTTGCTATGCTGTCTGTCTGTCTGTTAGCGAATATGTTTTTCCGCTTTTGCGAATGTTGTCGAAATCAAAATTGGAGAGTGTGGTTTGAAATGCTGCCAATCACTTTCGCATTGAGTGACATACATATTTTCATATTTCCCCCTATTCAAATATGTACATACATACATACCTATATGTATATACATACATATAATAGATGAGTGTATGAAATCAAAAATTTATTATGCATTCATATATTGTGTTGTCTTCTTAAACTTTGTTATAATATTTGTATAAAATATTTACTTACGAATGTATACATATACTCTAAACATATTAAAGGTATGCATACAATATTACTTATTCACAATTTATATGTACACATAATACGGCAACAATAAGAATAGACGAGTTTCTTTCGGAATTCAAGTTCGACAGGGATGCATACTGTCTTCTGATCTTTTACGTTAATGGCTGAACTATTTCGTAGATTAGAGTAGAAACCTGGGTCTAGAGATGAGCAAAAATAAAACAAAAATCCTATTCGTTGACAGATTTGATCTCAAGGAAAGGAGGGTGCCAATCGAAAATGCGCAGAAGAATCCGAATGGCGAAAATGGCGATGGTCAGTCTGGTAAAAATATGGAAGAGCCGCTCTATTATGAAAATAACGAAAATCCATCCGGTGCGATCGAGACATGATAAAAAACACAATGGAAATTTCTAGATGCCTTCAAAATGTGGTGCTGGAGACGAAAGCTGCACATACCATGGATCGCAACACGCATGAACATATCCATCCTCAACACCTGGCAGTGTCAGAGAGACTTCCATAATATAATATGTAGGAAAAGAGTTATTTCATAATTTGGCCATGTGGCCAGGAAGAATATGGAGAGGCTGGTAGTTACCGGAACGCTGGACCGAAGGCGAGCGAGAGGAGTCTTCCAAGATATGTAAGGTCTGACCAAATCAAGGAACAGACTGGATCGTCCCTCAACGCTGCCTTTTAACTTGAGGTGGATCGACAATCGTATCCAAGATGACACCAATGACCACAACGCTCAGAATCAAGCACCAGCATCAAGCAAGCAAGCATCAATATTGCCCGTAATATAATATTAAATGAAGTCATGCCCGTTTACTGTACAAAAACGTTCACCATCGCGTATGATAATCGGGCATGAACTTATGCAATCATTCAATATACATATGCCGTTAACTCAAATAAACACCACATTAACGTGTAATATTATATAATATTTGTACTTTATCTATGTACGTAGTAAAAATTGATGTAGTTTTGTGAGATCATGCGAAAATTCGAACTCGAGATTTTGACTGATTCGAACTCAGAATCGATCACTGATCACGTTTTCATGATCTAGAACTAATTTGTGCGTGTGTGTGTGTGTGTGTGTTTGTGTATTTTGGGGATTTTTTGAACACCGCTAATCCTATCAAACTGAAACTTAGTATTGGTTACTGAAATTCTTATGGACACGACCTAAATTTTTTTCAAATTTTTAAGTTGACCGGAAACGGTACCTTCCATTATAGGTGTCCTTTTTTTAAGTTTTTGAATTCAATTATCTCCCAAACCGCAAAACTAAATAGAACTGATTTTTTTTTTACTTGTAATAGAAATTATAAATTTTATAACCTAATATTTTTATCTGAACCGGAAGTAGTACTTTTACTTTAGAGAACCGAGGTTTTTTATCTTTCTCTCAGAAACCTTTTAGTTTATTGAACTGAAATTTCATATGTACAATTTTAAGCTCAATAACAAGTTATGTATAAAATTTGGTAAGCATCCGTCAACCGGAAGTGGCACTTTACTCTTGTTCGATTTTTCAACCCCTTAAATATTTTTTCAACCCCGGAATATTTCGCACTCAAGTTCTCGTTAGTATGATAGTTATTGTTAGTATGATGGAATTTTCGGCTGTCAGATGTTCCGTTATAGAGATTTTAGTGACTTTTGGGCGAGCGCTTTGTGACCAATAATCACCGAACCTTTGATGTTGATTTTAAATCCCAGTTCCTCGGCCACCATAACCACTACATCTACATATGTATGTAGTTGCTTTTGAAGGTCTATCATTGATCAAGCCGAAGATATTTTTTATATTTCTGTTTCCAATATTATATTACAAATATACGTATCCATATATTGGGGGATTGTAAATAAATTGTATTTGCCTTTGATTATTTGGCTTTCAAAAATTTTCAGTTAATGTATCATAGTTCTATTATTCAACAAGGTCAGCCATACACATGTATATATTTTCACGTTCTTATCCGACCTATTATGTGTTCAACATTCAACAAAAGGTTCAACCAAAATCCAAACAATTTACAAAAATAGATAGTTCGGTTAAGGTCAACATTCTATTATTTAACATTTTCAATCTGTTAGCATAAAATAAAGATGTTTCGTGTATAAAATAAGTATGGTATTATATATGTATACACATGTTTTTTTTAGTAAAATTACAAAAAATAGTCTCACTAAAATGGCTAATCTAATTATTAAAACTTTATTTTATTTTTCATTTTCATTCATATAACATTTACCAATAATCTATTTGACGTATTTAAATTACATATATTCCTTCACTAGACGTTTATAATTAGCGGGATCAAATTATACGGTTAAAAATAATATTTATAAAAACGTAAAGGAGGTTTGTAAAAACAAGTTCATTTCACGCGAAAGTGGTTTCATAAATTTATATAATATAATCAAATTGAAAAGATATAATTTTTAAGAAGGATTGTACGGATAATGTTATTTAAAGGGTTCTTAATTTATAGCTGTATAAATGCCAAATTATAAAAAAAAAACAAATTAAGATATTCAAATGATTATTTTTAGTAAAATATTATATACTAATATCACAATCAAAATGGATTGAATGCAACATCGTGTTGTAACGATGAGCGTAAGTCGTTAATCTGTATGAAAACCATCTGTTGAATATCTCTTTATGTATACATTGCCGACGAATAATATCTATGCAATGAACGATAATCAAAAATCAATCATACATCTATGTATATAAAACTGGAACAGATAAAACGAACGAGATTGAGTTACAAGATAATTCGCGTGTAACGGCTCCACTTCCGGATAATTCCCCATCGGAAAAAAAAAATCGTCTACGCGTCGATGTCTCTTCGGTGGAAAAGTTTAATTGCGGTTACGGATGTATCTATGCGCGTTTGTATGTGTGTTTTTCGATTAACAAAACCGGAAATACCCGATAGGGAGTCAAGGAAGGCGGATATTCTCGCACTGATAAGGGATGTTTTGCTGGGAGAGGGGTTGTGTGTAACCCTTCGTGCAAATAAGCGCGTGCCCGTTTTAGCTCACGCAACAAGACTCGCGTGCGTATCCTCCCCAGATTTTGCCATTGCGAGCTTATCGAGAAGGATGCGTGTGTCGTGTGCTCGCTTTTACAATTTTTATTTTTTCATACAGTCAGTACGTGGATGTGTATAAAAATGTATGTATGAATATAGAAATTAATGTAAATTCTAGTCGAGACACGCGCGAGGCTAAAAAAAGCGTCACGCGAATAAACTTTCCATACACGTCAAATGCTTTTTAAACTCGAATATGTGTATGTAGGTCTTTATCTTTATTTAAACGTGTTTCGGAATATTTGACTTAATGCACTACGACATTTTCAATTTAGACCGTTGTTCTTTTGATTTATTTTTTATATTCACATAAAAAATCCAAGTGGCCTTCTTAAATATATCAAGATTTATTTAGAGTCAGAAATATACTTACATATAAATATAATTATGATTCGGTAATTTTTAAAAACAAATATTCAGATTTTATGATGCATTGTACTTACATTTCCTTAGTTTATATAAATTTGACTTGTGAAGTCTCAATGTATTTATGTACATAAGAATACATATTTCTTTTAAAATTTCACAGATATTCTAGCTCGTGGCTATCGAAATCACCGTGACGTAACTTTCGATACAATTTGGCCTCGTATTTACCTATGCTATGCAACGGTTGAACACTTTCGTTTGAGTATGAGGCTCTCAATTCAAACCCGTCTACGACTAATAAATCTTCATTTCATTAAGAATGGCTTAAACACACCCAGAGGGGTCGGGCTTAATGACTTAAGATAAACTTTAACCCGGCCGTGGTACCGAGTACTCTTTGCGCAATACTTAAACACTGTATCGTTTAACCCAGACATGACGGAATGACTATGCGCATTGCAAGTGGTTTGGTATAAAATTTACGCCATAAAGGGGCTAATAAATACAAAAATGAATTTACATTGAGAGCACCTGCCTCCGGTTAAAGGTAATATTCCAGCTTTGTAGACGATGTAATAATTTATATGTATATAAAAATATTTAAAACTTTGATTTGAGATAAATTGCAAGACGTCAAAGCTTGTGACAGATTTTTTCAAGAAAATTTTAATTAAAATGTATAAGCCTGAAAATTTCGTGCGTTTTAGTATCGGGGTGTTGTTGATGTCGTTTTTTTTTTAATAACAATTTGTATGATAATATCATTTTAAATCTGCTCGTGGATAAAATGTGTATCAACGCATTTTTCGCTGTCGACTGACGGCAGAAATTCCCAGAGCAATACTTTACACTCCATAGATCGTAAAAATGCGGAAAAGTTTACAACTTTTACATGGTTGAAATTTTTCATCATCGGCGAGAAATTCCCATGATGCACGAAGAAAACTCGGCTTTGAATGAATCGCTTTTCCATATATCAATTTTATAATATTAAATATAGGCTTTTTTTCCAAATTAAAATCATGTAAAATATATACAATATTATAGTACATGTTTATCATATTTATACATATTAAAATGAACGCTTTTATATTCGTTAGAAAAAATGTGTATTTTTATGTGTGTCGAAGATCACTCGAGCACCGTGAACAATATAATATATTTTTAAACATCGTATATATGTATGATATATTAATGATCGTTAAGTTTTTTTTTATCTCTGCTCAATTAGAAGCGATGCTGTACCTATTAACTTTTATTTGCTTCATAAATCTCTGAAACGTTTATAATATTGCATTTTTTTATACCTATAATGCAAATGTTGAAGATTCGGTAAACGGGTGTTATAAAATCAATACCAATGTATTAAGTCAAATGTTTAACATAAAATTAAGGTTGGTTAGTTATCTGAAGGCTTACTAATCTTAAGAATTTTTTATAAAAAGTTTATAAATTTTCCTCTCAAAGCCAGTGAATTCTGTTCTTCTAAATTTCTCAATATGATGCATATATATGTACATAGACAATATCACGGTTTTTAGGGACACTCCCAATTTAAATGAAAGTGAAAAATGTCGCTTTTAGCGAAGCATTAGCAGAAATAAAGAAAAATAATTTTATATGAGTATATTAATTTTTTTTTTTTATCTTCTTCTATATATAATTTCGAAAGAGACTGTGAAAGGTTTAATAAAAGGTTTGTGTGGTAGAATCCGTGAAACGAAATATAATACAAAAACAAATTAATATTCAAATAAATTTAAATAAAATAAAACTATTCAAATAAGCCATTTTTATCCGTTTTATATTACATATACCGAGCGAAGTCAGGTAAAACCACTAGCCATACAATAAAATTCAGTTAGTTATTCTGTTTTTGAATTCTTATTTTACATATCTTATAATATTTTCAAAAACATGAAATTTCATGTTTGAACGGATGAAATTCTCTTTTCATGGTAATATTATTATTCATTTAAGAAATATGACACGATAATATTGCAAGTCTAATGAAATAGTAAAACATTTATACTTTGGCAATAGCAGTATCAAAAAATATATAATTATCTATTGAACAAGGTAATGGCGCTGAGCACGCAACGCTAAAAATGTAATTAAAATTATTCAGATCGAGTTCAAAGATAATGTATTAATTAATTAATTTACCTTCAATTACAACGTCATAATACGTGAAGCCTATTTAAACACTAAATACCGCGTTTTATGTCGAATTTAATATTGAAATTAACATTCCATTACGAGTAAAATATTTTAAATTACTTTGGAGAGATGAACGTAATGGAAATATTACACAAATTAACAGGGTGGGTGTATGCAAATGAATTGAATAACAAAAATTTCTGAAGCAGACTAAGATATCACCGTGGGTGTAAAATTCATATTAAGACATATTATTACATGTGATATTTCAGTTGCTAGTTTGCGACCTTTCGATTTTAAGGGCGGCTGGACCCGGACTCGGATCCGCCAAAATAAACATGCAAATACTCCAAAATTACAAATGCGTAGACTTTGACTTTCCCAGTTTTATAAGATTAGATTAGATTGATCGATACGTTCGTGTGGTGCGTTTCTCCCTAGGGAATCGTCACGCACACACTGCCGTTTGGCTAGATTAGGATTGATTTAGATAAGCGAGCAATCGATACGAGACCAACGAACGCCATTAGCGCGGATATGAAGAATAATTTAGGGGCTGTTTAAACCGCCGAAATCGCGATTGCGTCCCGGCAATTTATTACCCCTGGGCATCTCCGGGCGGAACGAGCGTTTTATTATTGTTGCGTTCGTTGTGTTGGATATAAATTCGAAACGCGAGATATGTATCGCGCGAAAACTATTTTCGCGTATAATTAACGGGTCGCGGCAATATCGTTAATTTATTTATTTATTGCCGTTGAGAGCGCGTGCGTGTATGGGTGTGTTTATTTCGGCGAAAAGGTTAATAATTCGATCGAGTAATAATAATTAATCGGTGCGATTTCATTGTTTCGACTGTTCGTATGGAGTACGGTTCCCAACGTGGCTCATTTATCATGATTTGGTCGGATTTTTTTTACTTTTTTTATTTACGTGTATCAAAAGCCTTTCTTTTACGGCAACAAATAAGATATAAATCTTCTTGATATATGACAACTCTAGTATATTACGACGGATCGCGCGTGTCAGGGGTGCGCAATCGGTTTTTGTATGCTTAAGTCGCGAACCCAATAAAAGCATAGTAAATAATATGGAAGGCCTCTAAATTGATATTATGAGGAAAATATGGAGTTTTTCGTATTATTAAATATTGGTACGTATTATAATATTGTGCGTGATATGTAATTAACAGATTTTTTTCGTCGCTATACTGACAGAAATCTTTAAGTCAAAAATCAAGAAGTCTGAAGTTTTCTATTTTGTGACCTAAATTTCAAAATTCAAAATTCATTTTTTGAATTGACAAATTCAATAACAAATTTAAAAAAACCAAATTGAAAACATCTAATTTTAATGACATAACGTTTTATGCCAGTATACCGACGATTTAATATGTAGATAATAACGACTACATACATATGAATACTGAAAATATAGGGTCTAAGTGCCAAAAAATGCAAAATCGGCTTAATGCCAAAAATACGTTCTATATTCCAGCAAAAATATGGTCCAAGTTCCCATAGAGTTTCTCTATCGAAAGCAAATTTGTTTCGGAATTCCATACGAAAAATCTGATATTGCCCTTAGTGGTGTATTTAATGTAGTCAATTTTCCTTTTAACTTTAATTCTGATTTAAACTACATACATACGTATATGTACATAGAGATTTAATATAATTGTTATAAAAAAAGTATGAAAACAAAACAATATGCACATTTCGCCAAAACGATTTTTTTATGAGAACGACAAAGAAGATATAGCGGAAAGTGGTACAAAAATAGTTTTCAATTTAAAGAATTCATTATCAAATGAATTCAAAGTTACCCGAATTCTATTGGAAAAAAAATGCTCATTTTCGAACATATCAAACAATGCTAACGACCAACCATTCCAACTATTGCGAATTCGACCAACCCGTAATCTATTTCTAATGCGCGCGCGTTTCGTTCTTCACGAGCTTAGGAGGCTTCGGCTAGGGTGACTATGCGTTTTTTACACAATGTGTTATAATTTTTTCCCTCCACTTTTATCACTGGGCATCGTCCGAATTCATAGAATCGATCCACGACAGATTCGCAACGGCCGAAGGCGCGATTCCGCGATCCGACATAGATGGTAGCAAGCTGTTACCGGCATTAAATAAGCATAAACCCTCGGTGGCCCTCCCACGAGATACATTTATTGCAATAAAATGTTTTCTCATATCGCAGAGACTCCCAGGCCACATTTGTAACGGCTGCATATTCCATACAAACTCTTACGTATTTCTTCTCATTCCCGTACCGCGCACACTCATATTACACAAAATGTATCTACTATATTCATTTTTCCGATGTTTTATACATATACCCACACCCATACGTATGTGTGTGTGTGTTTGGGTATATGTTCACCAAGATTTGTATTCACCTCACAGCTTCGCGTCTTCGGTCAGTGGAAAAATAGGAAAATCACCTCGGAATGCTGTATATCGTCTATAAAAAGGAATTATCTCTGATTTTATTTGCTTTCTCCGTCGTCGTTTTGCCACTTTTTTTGATTCAATAACTTATAATTCTCGTAAACTTGGCCCGTTGAACCCGAGCTATTGCGGCAAAACTACAACTATATTGTTGGCAAACTTTTCGTTTATCGCTCCAACGCGGCAAACTTCACGAAAAAGAACTATTTATGATATTTATATAACCGGGGCAATATGGTAATGCAAGATTTTCATAATATACCACCGAAACGTGTAATATAAATATTTCAGAACTGTATGAGTATGTAAATTTAAGCGCGTGGGCTTTAACTATCTACGTACCTATTGTGTTATAAAAAGCCACTTGAATTTATCGACTGTTGTTTTCTTAACCTGTTATATTTTTCTTACACACTTTACGGTTAGGTTATACAATATTATTCTTAAATTACATATAATAAAAAAAAAATCCATGCTTTTTAGCTTTAGTAAGAGTTCATCAATTTTAAATAAAAGCAATGCCCTTTTGTTTCGTTTTTTATATGCGAAAATTTTCACCAAATTAATAAAGTCCCATTTAAGTATAATATTATATGTTTGTATAATTATAAGATATATGCATTTATAAATAATACCTGAGCTTTGAGAGAATAAGTCTTGCTAACAAGCACAATTCGTAATAAGGGATGTTGGTTCATACATACATATGTACATTTTTATTATTATTTTACTCATTCCACGCGATTCTCTGAAAAATTTATCAAAAGAGAAATGGAACATACATTTTTATTCCCGACATTTTAAACATAAAGCTGAACATAAAATTAAAAAAATGTACCCACATACTGACGGTAATTTTTATTTTATTTTATTTTATTTTATTAATTGAAAAATCAACAGACAGGATGTACAGAGATAGGTATAAAAAACACAAAAAGTAAATAAATAATATATGTAACACCCGAGTCCAATAATAGATTTTTACAAAAATGAAAAAGATAAATATAAGGAAAACAAATTAAAAAGTAAAGAATAAAGGCATGACAAAATATGTAGTACATTGCATAATTAAACTATAGTATTAAAATATTTGGAAAAGGTTATAAGATAGAATATAAGAAGAAATTGAAATTTACAAATATAAAAAACAAATGAAAAAGGTAAATACAAAATAAACAAATGAAATGGAAAGGAATGAAAGCTATAATATGATTAAATAGCACATTACATAACTAAACTAAAGTATAAAAATAATGGAAATATTGGAAAAATAGAATAGAAGAAAAAATGAATCAATCGGTCAAGATTCTCTTGATGTTAGACCTGAATTGATGTAGGGAAATACCAAACAGATCAACCTCATTCAGCTCTCCGTTAAACATACGATAAACGCGATAATTGTTTGCACATACATTATAATATGTGATGCAGACCAGTAGACAATAAATGCATAGATAATTATTAGGTTATTAAAATTTAATATTGCACTTAGTCATTTGATTTTGCAAAGATCTGATTCTTTTGAGATTTGTATGATATTGGAGCTCGCACTTTTTCTAATCATGATCTTGCAAACTTTAACCCACAAGTAGGCGTAGTTATATTCAGTTTTCAATTGGCGGTAATGTGCAGATATTCCAGATATGTTATGCCTACGCACATTGTTAAATTCTTATTAGAATCAAGCGATGTATGAAATTTAGTTAAGTTCTTAAATAAGTTTCGGCTTAAGAAGTTTTTTTAAACAATAATGTTAAATATTTTATTTTATCAAATACTCCAAAATGACGATTTTTTTTTCCTGACTTACATACTGTAATTCATACATCTTAATCTAACAGATAATTGAGACGTTTTCACGTTCAACTATTGAAATTGACACTTTTCGTTTACTATTAACTACTTTGAACAGCGCCAGATGTAATTTAAAAACTTTCCAAATTTAACTACAAACGAAAGAAAGCTCTAAACATTCTACAACAAACTTGGCGATTCGATTTCGAATCTCTCGTATATAGACTTACAAGGCTTTAGAACAGAATCGAGCCAACTATACCAACATAGTAAATATGTTCAATGCAAGTCGTGAATTAACGGGATCAACGGATTAAAAGGCTCATACATAGAAACGTATTCATAATAGAATTAAAAATGATACCCAAATATACATATGTTAATATGATTCAACTGACTCTCAGTTTTCATTTGATTATACTCAGCAACAACAAAAAAAAAATACTGGCGTAGACTAATCGTTCGATATGACCGTTTAAAAAAGTGTGACATTTTAAAAAATTTTTGACCTTTGCAGTCTTTAACTCAAAAATCTATTATTTCTGTTCCAAAAGTAAGTATTGGAATCAATAGTTAGATTTTTTCTATTGATTTGATTTTTATTGCCTTGAAGCACTGCGAATAAATAATTGCAGATGAACGATTTGAATAACAAATAATGATTTATTAATATATTCAGTAGAAGAGCTGATTACGGACTGCCTTAAATTCTAACAGTATTGAGTTTATATACTCTTCTTTAAAACAATGAAGTGTTGAAGATACGTGTCGTACAATTTTGGTTAGTCAGTGCTTCACAGTGTGTGCCATAAATCAATGGTGCTACTTATTAAATTAGGTGTGTCTTACCCCTACTGATTAGTCGTTTTAATTTTTAACATTGATTACATATCATGTGACAATGAAGGAGTCATACATGATGGTGTCATACTAGTGACGAATTGGCGATATGTTAATATAATGGTAGAGGGTTGTCTTCAGCCTTTAACTCGCGCGTTTGAATGTCGTTAACATGGAATCGTTTGTTGTGGAAAGAGACGCGGCATATCACTTCGTTCATATGATCGGCTCACAAAAAAAGATTTTTTTTCAAAATGTTCATTAAATTTTAAATTATTAATTCCATTGATCTACACAGGCTACTAGTACTTTATAGTTTACAAGTGTATGTATATTTTAAGTGCAACATTTCAAAGGAGGCAATTTTTTGTGTGATGTACATACATACATATCATATATTATATAAAAGCATGCGTATATTATATTACATGTTTTGACAGCTGAATTCGATTGAGTGTTGATTAAATTTTTTTTCGAGCGAACGTTCGTATGTAATGGAATTTTAATGAAAGTGAACCGGGGGAGGTAATATATCAAACAGGTCGCGCTTTTGTTCGAGTTCGTACTACATAAATATATGTATGTATGTGCGTATGATAAAATAAGTAGGTACGTTTTGGTTTTCCTTTGCGTTTTCGCAAATTGCTCGCAATTCAATTGTGCGCGTCCCGAACTTAAAAAGCAATTTGTTTATCGATCGGACGAGCAGCATCCGGAAAACTCGCCGATATCCGGCACACCACCCACATAATTTTTACGCCAAATTAGCCTGCTCGTGTAACTGTAAAATAAGCAATTAACCCTGGACGATCGTCACTCCTATAGCCGGCTCCAGCCGTCGCGTTTGACGGCAATTTAACGAGATTCCGTTACCGACAATGCGAATGACGTCGCTCTCCCGAAAATACGTTTATCCTTCATCTATTAAGGGTGTGTTTCAACCATGTTGCTATTATATTATATTTAATTAATTTTGTTTGTTTCTATGAGAATGTGTATCTTTTTTGGTATAGTGTTTGATTTGTTTCGTGCTACTTTATTTGATAAAAACTTGTTGCATGCGTTGGGGGAGGGGTTGGTGGTCGTGGAAAATTTGACGTGTCTCAATAAAAGGTGAGATAAATACTTTTTGAAAAGGCTTTGTTGGAAATTTTCGGATCGAGAAAATGTACGAGACAGTTTTCACAGGAAGGAATAAATTTTTCATTCCATCTCTGTTGAGAAAAATCTTTAATAATATACGTAAGTAACTACATACACATGCATATCAATTTCAATAAATCGCTTTCTATTATGTATCTGTAAAAAAAATTTTCTATTATCATTCTATCACAAGGAAAACAAAAAAAAAAGAATTGAAATGTGAATAAATTATAAAAAAATTGCTTCATTGCCCGTCGTGTAATATTATATTTCGATGGAAAAATAATATTTATGGTGTTAAAAATAGGTTCGTTCATACATAATGTATGTTATTGTTATATGAAGCAGAGTAGGATGAGAGCATTTTGGATGTCCCTACGGATCCAAGTCTTATGTCATATGAACAATTAAATGTGTCCATTAATTAATTATTTTGGCTTGAGTGTCGCCGAATGTGTACTCCAGCATATGACACGTTTAATTCCAATTTGAGATCATGACACTAACCATTTACGTACTGAATTAGTAGTAGATTAAAAGTAACATGTAGGTTTGATTGAGGTCAACCACACAGTTGATATATCTGTTATATGTACATATTTACATACATACATATATTAAGGGAAAAATTGTAATAAACAGTGTGAATCTTCCTTTATACTGGTACTCAAATTTGCATAGAAATTATATTTGATTTTCATCAATCAATCGTGCAATGATTTGATTCCAATCATTCAATTGACGTATTGACGTCCACTTGTTCACTTTCTCCAAATGGGAATTTCACCATTGGAGACCCTTGCAATTGTCGAAGTTAATTACATATACATAATGCAAAGTCGAATATTTCTTTAAGCAAATTCACCGGAAGGGTTTCCACTTTGAGTGGCAAGGGTGCTCAGAGACTTGAGGTCACTACTCCCAAAGGGGAAACCTCGCAGGGCATTTCGTTTAATTATTTTCAGTGTTACACCGACCGACCTCGAGCTCCCCTTCACCCCCTGGCTGACATTTGCATTGTGCTCGAGTGACATTTACATGGCTAGCCGAATATCATCGTTTCACCCCACACCCATCCCCCTTTTCGTTTATTTGTTTAGAGGTTTCGTGGGCAGTAGTGCGAGGAGGGTGACTCTCTCCTACCACCTTGCATTTAAATAATATTTATACGACCCTTTCGTAGACCTTTTGTTCCACGTCTTTACTACATGTTTGATTTGGGCCACGTAGTCGAGGGATCGCAGACCGATTTTACGTGTTTGTTCGCATGTTTTATTCAAGTATTTTTTTTTGTTTTCACTACGGTTAGCTTTCAAAAGCGATGTGTTTGCACGTTGTAAAAACTAAATTACGGCGAGTTTTTATTTCTCAATATTTGAAGGCACCCATACTTGAGTATTTTGAATGCTTTATTTAATATGTATTCGTGTGTGCGTTGAATTTTGTACACATTCTAGAGTTGCTCGAGTTAATTTATTTATTTGTATTGGGCTAGGTTTTAGTAGTTGGCTTCATCAGATCTTTTACAGACAATTTTTAATGTAATTTGATATATGACTGTAAACACATGTACCTAATCAAATACTTATTATATTGCGTCGTGTGCTGAAGAAGCTTTAGCGTCTGAAGCTTGTAACAAAGACCCAATTGTGCTACCTTTGTTGAATGAATTTTATATTATATATATAGGATGAATGGAGAATATTTGCATTCAGCGAATAAATATATGCACATATGTACATCTATAAATATCGACTATATATGATAATTCTACATATATGAATGTTTCACGGTTCATCAAAAGGGATTCAAACCATTTGAGTATTATTTTGATATCCAACTTCATAAAAGTTTTTTGTATGTGTATATCAAATTTGTAATACGTAAGTAAACAAGACTGCTAAAAAAGCACTGTTGCTTATATTAATAATAAGCGTCATACAGTAGCTTTTGAATTGCACAAGAAACATTTGAATTCGAATTTTACTCACGTGGGTTGGATCATTTTTGCATAATATGAACAAATATCGAAATGCGATACTCTCGAGCCTCCTTCAAATATCGCTGAAGGTAATAATATCCAACCTCAATTTTGTTTCTCGTGAGAGGATGGTCTGGATATGAGGAAGAGCAAAGTGAGGGGAGTAGGGAGAATGAGTGCGTCGCAGTCGTGCGACAAATTGTGACAAAGGTCTTTTGTGTTCAACGTGCAATATATTAAATAATATTATATTATATTTTATGCTAATAAATGTTTGTATCTATAGCTGAATGTATATAATATTATTGAATGGAAGAACAGAAGTTTTTGTAAATGTAAAATTTTGATTCACAGCGATTTTAATATATGTATGTATTATATGTAATATTCTCGTAAAAATCAGTGATCGCTTCTTGAGCCATCTTCGGTTCGCAGACGATATACATAGTTTTAATAGTTTTCGATCCAGCTGACTTACGTAACAGACTAACACAGCTGCACAGATAATGTAGGAAAGTAGGATTAAAAATTAACATAGATAAGACCAAACTAATGTTATATATTCAATAGTTATTGCATGCCAGATAGCATTTCATTATATGATAAAATAGTAGAAGTAGTAAATAATCATTTATATTTAGGTTAAGAAATTGACATGTCCGGTAGTAAAGAAGAAGAAATAAAAAGACGTATGAAATTAGGATGGAGTACATTTGGACGAATGAATGCAGTTTTTAAATCAAAAATGCCAAAGGAAAAATTTTCGATCAATGTGTTTTGCCAGTGATGACATATGAATGTGAAACTTAGGCAATGAATGCTAAGTTGCTACACAAAGTCCAATGCAATCAAAGAGGTATGGAACATTGTATTCTTGGCATAACGAGGAAATACAGGAAACGGAATACGTGGGTGAGAAGTAGGGATCCCAAATATTCGAATATCGAATATAGAATTGTAGCTTTAAATTATTTATTTGTAGTTTTAAGAAGTTCAAGATATTATTAAAATTTTAAGAGAATCATTATCCGTAACATCAAATAGAACTAAATGTGCTGTAGATTGAAAATTAAATAATAAGTCTGTATAAAAAGTATTCGAATATTCGTATTTGGAATCCCTAGTGAGAAGTAGGACAGGGATTGTGGATATAGTGGATAGACTGAAGGGATTGAAATGGTAATGCGCGGGCCACGTGACTAGAAGAATGGACAAAAAAATGAAGAATGGACAAAAGAAATGCTAGAATCGTACCCGAGAGAATGTTAAAGCGTAAAAGGATGCAGATGATTATGATATAATATTTTTAGGACATATTTATGAAGTTTGCTTGATATCAAGCTTTATATATTGAGAAAAAAGACGCGAAAAATTAATTGTATGTACAGTTCAAATCCACATAATTCAAATTACATTGCCTTCTTAAGACCATTAAACCTTACAAGAATTTAACGAATGGAAGATAATTAAGGGTTTTTATCAGCCACTTACATAAATAATGACAGTTGGCTTTGCGTATATTACCCTATAAATCAGCGGTGTTAAATTAGAATTCTAAGCATTTTCAACAATTTCTTTATATACCCATTTCAGGCACAACAGCTCGTTTTTCAAATTTTTTTCACCATCTTTTGTACGTCGGAAAATAAAAAGCGAGCGCCATTTTGAAAACGTTGCTTTTGTACGCTCGTCTGCCACGAATTTCGCGACATCAGCCCGACTAGAAAATGCCATAATCATCACCTTTGTGGAGGCGGCTAGCCGTATAAATGAGAATTTTCTCGCCGGCACTATGGCGTATTCGGTCGTGAAAACGACAGCCGAAACGTTTCCCGGTTTTTCCCACCACGAAACAGAAAAGCCCACTCTATCTGGCACCCCTGTGTCAACGGGTCTGTGGAAGGAAAGAGAAATATAAAAAAAAAAACCACCCAAATAAACATTGCCGGCCCGAGGATTTTCATTTAGGTTTTTGTGAAATCTCTATTAAGCTCGCGGCCGCTTGTCAAACTTTTACGATTCGAAAGCCTTGCGAGTCTTTGCGCGATAGTCAAGCTACATATGTATAACACACCTCAACCCCCCTTTAAAGCTTATCAAATTTATTGGAAAATGTATGAATAAAAATATGCGAATAATAAGCAAGTTAATCGATTTTAGTTTGCAAAGTGACTTTTGAAGAAGTGTACTTAGTTAAATCCATAAATCATTCTACAAAGTTCTATACAATATACCTACATATGTATAATAAATCTTTGTTGTACAAATTTAAAAATTTAATTTATTAATTTCGTTACATCAAAACTAATCATCCTAATATGTATAATATATAAAAATCAATGTTTGTCTGTCTGTCAAATTATTTTCAAACTTTCCTATACCATTCAACCGATTGCGATGAAACTTACACGATTGCGATGAAGATCGAGTTATTGTGTATATGCCCGCGATAGTTTCTGTAAAAAAAAATCACCCTAAAACGTGAACGGGAACGGGAAAACAGGAATGAGTGGCATTGCAACGCAAAAAGTTCATATGTGTTTGCGTCGCCACCTGCGTTGTTAGGGAAAAAAATTGAACAAAATCCGACAACCGGAAGTAGAAATTTTGTCTTGTGCAAGTTTCCATACATTTGCGCTCAATTTGTAACGAAAATGCTGTCATAGCTATTAGTATTTCATAATGCTGCCGGCATGGCTAAATTGGCTAAAATCCATCCTACCTACTATGTCACCACTATTTGAGTACGATTAATGTACAATAAAATTTATGCACAATTTAAAAAATTCATTGATGTCTCGTTAAATACAAGTTTTTCAGTGTCTCGTAAATCAGCGACAGCGGCCAGGAATTAGGGTTTACCTGTTAGGCCATCCTATTTTAATTTATTTATTTATTTATTTATTTTAAACAGACCATTGTGGCATAACAGGAATTCCTAAAGCGCCACAATGGTCAAAAAATATAACACAAAAAAGAAAAAAAACAAAATAACAATTAACATAAACATAAATACATCCATACATACATAAAAAATAGCATTTATAATAACAGATAAAGTAAAAATATCAAATAAAATATAGCATAAGGAATGCCTTGCACCTACAGCCAGTTTCAATAAATATGTAAGAAACAACTACAAATACAAAACATCCCAGTAAGGCCCAAATGGAAGAGAGTTAATCAAAATTTCACTCATAAATCACAATCAATCATGAAAACAATGATGAGCGCAGACTACCAGATAAATGGGTTAGAGTAATTTCCGACAATTTACGCTCACTAAAGTGGAAAATATCACATTCAGTCTCGGCAGCAACGATTTCATTAAGAAGTCGGATAGCTCTTGGAATAGGAGCCATTCGAAAAAGGACTGTGCGGGCAGGAGGTACAGCCAGCAAATGATGATGTCTACCACGCACATAGTGAATAGGGACATAAAGCCCCAACTGCTCCAGCAACAACGGGCATGACATATTACCACGTAAGAGCAGGAGAACGAAACGAATTAATGAGAAGTTTCTCCGAAGTTCAAGGGAATTATACCCAAGCATGCCCAAAAGGAAAGGAGTGGGTAGAGATATGGGTAATACCCATATTCTTTCCTATATAGGAAACGAAGAAATGCTTTTTGCACTTTCTCAATCATCAGAGAGTAATTTGCTTCATGCGGATTCCACACAATCGCATTATACTCTAGCTTACTTCTCACAAGCGAATTGAAAAGCAAGCGAGAAGACAAAGGATTGGAGAATAATCTTGCATATCTCAAAACAAATCCAAGTCGACGAAAGGAAACGTCAGCGACTTTTTTGATATGGTTGTGAAAGGTGAGCTGAGGATCAAAAGTGATACCCAAATCGACAATAGATTCCACACGCTTCAACAAGACGGATCTAATGGAATATTTTAAGTTTTTCATTCCAAATTGACCCTTTTTCATTTCAAATTAAACCTTTCTCATTCATAAATTAAATAATAGAAATAAAAAGTAGCTTTATACGATATGAAATACAATATTTCATAAATCTTTTTTAAAATTTTAAAATTATATAATTTTTAATTTAACATTATAATTGAAAAACTATTTTCATAGATACAATATGTGTAAACATGGTATAATTTTACCAAGCACGTTTTGTAAGCTCAATTTCAACTTCAAAGCATATCATTGTTTCTTCGTAAGCTATTGAATTATAAACTTGAATGTTCCGTTATAGGATTTTTTCCCGATAGAGTAGTTACGCGTTCACTAGTTTTATTTGTGTATTCTGCCAGGGGAAATAATAATTTATTTAATTTTTATTAGTAAATGTTCCAACTTTCACAGTATATTTATATTAATCGTGATAAATTGCCACCAACGCAATAAAATTACTGACAGTTTTTATTTTAAATGGTAAATCTTTCAATGAAAAATCATATTGGCATATGTTAGCATGATTCATAGATAAAAGCATATAAAACTTTATTAGTGTGAGTATAAGATTCGTAAAAAATCTTAAAACTACTATTTAGACACCGGATAATCACAGTGCTTTTTCTAGGAATTGGGGCGGTTTAGTTCTATTTACAAAGCTAGAGTCCAAAAAAAAAACGTTCGGCGAACCTTTAACAATGCAATGAACAATACACAGCACCCTCTGGGTCCGTTTTTTTCAAGACGGCACCTTGGTTATCCGGCCTTTACTACTATTATTATAAAAAATATACAATTAAGGTAATTAAACAAAACATTAATTCCAATAGCAAAATATCAATATATCAATACCATCCAATCACGATTATATTATTTCCGCTGCGAAAGTTTGAGAAGCGTCCCTCCTGAGAGATATCATCAGCAATCAGCCGAGAGACAAGCAGGAATGTCTATCTTCAAGTTAAACCGGAGCTACGAGCTACGAGAGGACGGGACAAGCCCGAAATTCAGGGCATTTTTCACGTGAAATGCACGTGAATGGTCCCCCAGCCATAACCCTTTCTCCGCGGCGTCCAGACCCATTCAGAGGGGGAATTTGCCTCGCTTTGAACCGGGGCGCGCGTTAACGACCGTACGCGAATGTGTTTTTTAATTACGCTTTTTCGTCGGGGTACCTCATTATGTGCGGGTGCCGTATTAAGAATGATTGCAACGCACTTGTATGTAAGCGGATTCCCGCGGGTCGATGACGGTGAGGGGGCGGGGAGAGGAGGGGTGACTGTTTGAGAACCGCGTGTTCACGTTTGGTGGCCTGTGTGTACATATTATATGTACAAACATATGTAGATACTTGCGTTATTGTGGCATGAAGGGTCGAATTTCGACGTTTATCGCCTTTAAATCAATTAAATTGTACGTAAATTTCCGAAATGGCAACATTTCAATTTGTTCATTTACGTTTTGGTGGTGTTTCCGCTAATTGATTAATATTTCGTTGTAAAAACGGGGTTAATTTATATTTACGATGTGTGTGTGAGTGTGTTTTTTTATTTTATTGGGTGCTTTTATTTGTTTTGTATTTTCATATACCTATGAACAATACTAGTTAATTTTGGGTGTTGCCACATGAAAACGCGTAGCACTGTGTAATTTTTTTTTAATTTTACGTTTATCTATTTGTTTGAATTATGTATGTATGCAGTATTTTTCATTCGTTCGGTTATTTTTCGATACATCTTTATTTCACTCTGTCTAACTATAATTCTGTTTTGATTTTATATGTATGTATGTACATAATATTTGTATTTGCAACTATGTATGTATGTATGTATATTTATCTGCATGTTTATATTTTATGCTTCGTTTGCCAATCAGTATTTACTATTTTTTTAGTTTGCCTGCTCTTTCTTTCATCCTCTGTTTATTTATGTCCTTGAAATATATATTTTTTGAATATTCTTTTCAACACATCATATATATTAATTTAAACATAAAATCTGAGTCAATCTAATAATAATTTATACATACTGTTATATCTACATAAGTCTTTATTTGTTTTATGTTAGCTGTATTCTATTCCCACGACCTTTAAATCAATCTGCGAGACGAATTATGTTTCCCCCAAAAATATCAAAGCCCTTCTTAAGCCTGCACAACAAATTGCGTGCATCTACTCAGCCATTTCTCGATACATTCAAGACACATATGTTAACACTAAAAATATCGTTTTTCAACTAACTTTATCGCTTTTCTGCATTATTCTCACGACTCTTAATCCGCACAACGAATTGCGTGAAATCTACCCTCAAGGGATACATATGCAAACACTAAAAATATTGTCTTTAATTAGTTTACCAGCATTTTTCACACGACTCGACTCGAATCGTATTCCCTCAAAAACCCTTTTAAAGCTGCGTAACTAATTGTGTGAAAACCATTTCTCGATACACTCAAGGGTCAAAGTATTAAAGTCTTAAGATATTGTTTTACTTAACTCGAGTTCCCCCCTATTTTATTACGAACTATGATTGGTCCAAATTGTTACGTCTATTAAATATATACTGATGTTAAACATATGGAAGATCACTTGCGATCGAACCGTCTGACTTACAACCGAACCGTCTCTTACTAATCACTGACTTACAATTGAACCGTCTAACTAGTGACTCGCGATTAAATTGCCTAACTAGTAAACTACTAACTAGTAACGTGTAATACTAACTAATCTCGTGTATACTTACTACTATTAAAGAAGATAATCATCTTATAAAATAAAGTGAGTTTTATTTACGGAGTAGCGTTCCGCAAAAACGCTTGGTGGCAGCGGAAATATTAATAACAACAAAATACACATCACCCACGAATGTAACAATACATACATACGGGTTTGCTACAAATGGTTGCAAACCACGCGGCTGCATACTCATTTCGATTGAATTTTGACTGTTTGAATTTCATGTACGAAAGACAAGATGATCATGGGGTTGCGCAGGTGACAGTTCGATGTACATTGATGATTTGCAATTCTTAAAATTGAGTTGGATCTTTCTGGCAAGTTTAAAATGGCAAAAGCTGAGACAAAAGTATGAAATGAGTATGCAGCGAAATGAGCATGCAGCCGCATAGTTTGCAACCATATATCATTGTAAATTACAATTGAATAAATGTCAACAAGTGAATTAAATTTATTTGAGATGTCATTTATTTTAATGCTTTATTTCGTTCGATTATATAATATTTGACAAAAACAGTCATTGCACGATATTTTATGCAATTAGACTTTTGTAACTATTTAATTAATTAAATTGAAATATTTTTCTACTACTATTTTTTAATCCTTTAAAATAAATTGTAATAGGACAAATATACACACACATACATACATTTCTGTTTGTTTTCTATAAAAATTTACAGTTTTTAGCTTAGGACCACGAAGTTTTAAATAAAACCCCATGTTACTCTAATTTGAACCGTTGATTACAAAATTTTCTGTAAAATTATTATTTTTTTATACGTTTTCTCATATTTTACCCATTCGAGCAACGCCGGGCAATTCAACAAGTAGAAATATGTACATATACTAAATTCATTTCGCTAACTTATATACTTGAATATAATTCGCATGTAATTTTATTATCAATATTTATGTACATACAGGTAAATTTCATATTACAATAAACGTACATATTTCTTATACGTGGGATTTATGTAAATGCGGCATTTACGTCCTTCGCGGAAATCTCAAATGCAAAGGAAATAATAATAAATAAATTTGAAAAAATCCGTCGTGTATCTTAATTGGATTCTTAATTGAATGCGTGTATCTATGAGCGCTCAAAGGGAGATTTCGTGCGTTAAATTGAAATGTGCGCCTTCGACGTGAGCGTCGAGCTTTTCATTCGATTCGGGTGTCGAGCTTTCGCCATATTTTCGGTGCGAGGTGGAAAAAAAATAATAAAAAAATAAAATGGCGTATTCACTTGTCAAAAACACGCCTCATTCAATTTTGCTGACGCGTCTCGGCCCTCACCATTCCTGATTCGTTGCATGGAAATATAATATATTATATACATATATGTATGTATTTTTATTTTTATTTGATTTTAAATTCAGTGAAAATAGTCCTGTGACGTTCGGGAAATGTTATGTGTGTTTTTTAGCGACAAAGCGATTTTGAAAAATTCCTAGAAATGAAATTGATATATGTAAGGGCGTTTCAATTTCACCTCGATTGCTGCTTATTATACGAAAGTTCGGTACTCACCTTAGATGAACATACATACATATGTATGTAGACACATACATACTTTCGTTGTCATGAAAGAGCTTCCATTAATTAACATGTCAAATAAATTATTGTGGCTGTCTGTCTATCTACATCATGTAGTTAAACACGCATGTTATGACTTTTATCTGCATGTGTTTGTGGACATGAAACTAAGTTTTCAATTGGGATAAAATATATACATACATTGTACGCAGTGGTGTAGTGCTAAATAAAAAAGGTGGTGTTTAATTTTTACGACCCCCCCCCCCCCGCTTTTTTCGTTACTTAAAAATATGTATCCTAATATTGATAGTACAAATATTTATAAAAAAATCAAATGCTAATTAACTTGAAAAGTCAATCAAAGTGGTCTGATTAAGTTATTATTTTTGCAATATAATAATGAACAGTTCTGAAAATTTTGTTAGATGATTCGATTTCGGCATCATTCAAAATGTGTATAATTTTTTCAATGAGTTGTTGTTGGGCTGTTTTTAAATTTTTTTCTGTACTCAAATAGGCATTTGAGTGAGGATTTGAGTGAGCTGTAGCCATCAAATGTTAAAACGAGATGAAATATAAGCAAAAATATGTTTTAATTGTACTCGAAAAATAATTTTTGTGTCAAAGTACCAGGGCGGCAAACTGGCCCGACTACCCCACTGATTTTACGTACATACATATGTATGTGGAGTACGTTTAAGCTTTAACATTTAGTTATTAGTGTAGAATAGGAACGCATACGTGACAAACATTGATTTATATACATATGTATGTCTGTCTCGAATAGGCTCTTAAACCAAAGAACCGATTACGATGGAACTTTCAGGATTTTTTGTATGCTTGTCCGGAAAGATTACTATGAAAAAAAGGGATACGATACGTACCACTCATAAGAATCGTTCGAAAAAAAAAGGGATACGAAGTATGCGTTCCTATAATAATAATGTTCGGTCCGTCAATCCTAAGGATTCTCTCCATGAGCCGTGGTTGGTTGTTCAGGGGTGTGTTTGGCGACGAGTCTTCTCCACTCCTCCCTGGATTCGGCTTTTCGAAGAGCAGTGACTACAGAGCAGTGTAGAGCTTTCTTGACTTGGTCAGTCCATCGAGTAGGAGAGCTTCCTCTTCCTATCCTCCCCTCAGTGGCACCAACTACGACAAGTTTCTCCAGGTTGCCATCATCCCTTCTCGCCACGTGTCCAAAGAATTGCAGAGCTCGACGCAGACATATCGTGGATAGGCTGTCTTTCACCCGAAGCTCATTCAGGATTGAGATGTTGGTGCGTTTAGCTGTCCAGGGGATCCTCAGCATCCTTCTCCAGTACCACATTTCAAACGCCTCAATTTTCTTTCGTTCAGCTGCCATTATCGTCCAGGTTCCGGCAGCAGAGAAAACAAGACTTCTGACAAGATGCATTTTTGTTGGGATTTGGATGCTTCTGTCCTTCCAAATTTTGGTAAGCCGGATCATTGCGCTTTTGGCCATGCCGATTCTTCTTCTATCTTCTCCATCGCATCCCCCACAGTTGTCAATTCTAGAGCCTAAATAAACAAATTGTCTACAATCTCTAGTCCATAGAGTACATATATTTGTGTTCAAATTCCATCTATTGTTTCTATCGACTATCGTTACTTTTGTTTTCGGTCTGTTCAGATCTAGACCTAACCTTCTGCTTTCTGTTTCGACGCGATGTAGAAGATCGATCATTTCATCGGGATTACTGGCTATGAGCGTTGTGTCATCGGCATATATTAGGTTGAACAATTTCTTGCCCCCTATGGACACTCAATAACTCACGCGTACCGAGAACAGGGCGCGAGTAAATGACAACAGCGACGGAACAACACACTCTGAATTTATGCATTATGCCCGATTCTTCGATAAAATATTTTTTTATGTTGCGTCAGATAAATACATATATATTATAATAATTCTATCCAATACATTAATGTATTACTGAGGAATACCCAAAATGTGATCTTTGTATTTAGTATATTTACAGAGATATTCACATAATTAGAGTAAATGTCGACTTTGTTTACACTACCGGTAAGGGAAGATTAAACATACGATAACCACGCTGTAGATAGGAATATTTTTGGGAATTGGTTTTGAAAGGCTTAAGTGAAAAGGGATCCTGAAGCCAACCTTACTCAGTAAATCAGAAAAATCAAGGAAACCATTTAGGAGCTTAAAAAGAAATGTAGCATCAGTGAGTTTTCGCCTGACAGAAAGATTGTTAAAGGATAGGAGTTTTAAAATATCGGGAACAGTACGAGTAGTATGGGCGTAGTTAGGTAGCGTTAGGATTTGATAAATTTTAGTTGGACTTTTTCAATACAATTAATATGGCATATATAAAAAGGTGACCAGATAATTGAGGCAAATTCAAGGTGAGACCTTAAAAGGGAAAAATAAAGTAATTTAAGTACAGATCATTAAGAGGGCTGTACACCCGAAACCTTAATTTTGTTGCCGTTCCTTTCTTCGATATATGTATATATTGAGTGAATGCGACAATATATATATCAATATATACTCGTATATTGAGTGAATTCGACAATTGCACTTCGACCAGATATTACGTATTTTAAATCGATAAAATCGAGGTTTCGTATTGTCCAATTTTGTCCTCCGAAACTGGACAAATTTTTAAAAAAATTTCATCTTCGGTATGAGAAAAATATTTTCTATGTGCGCATATTTTTTTTAAATCGGCCGTTAAATAAACACGCTGGACTCTTTTCGTGGGTGTAAAAAACAGGCGATTTTATAGATGTTTGGCGGCTCCTAGCTCCTATAAAAAATAGCTAATCAAAAAAATAAAATGCATGCCAATGATACACATCCATAGCATATTAAAAAATAATTTCTCTAGTGCCATAATTGAGGAAGGGAGAAGTGTAATATGTTTGTATGGACAAGGTGCTGGTGTGCAGCCCTCTTAAAGGGTTTAGTTGAGCGGAGTAGGAATCCAAGAGATTTATATGCTTTGTTAGTAATGAAAGAAATATGTTAAAAGAAATCGAGTTTATTACTAAGTATTACACCAAGATCCTTAATAGAACATGATGTATTTATAATTGAATGGGTTTAATTGATAATGATAGGTGATAATACATAGATTTATTTCTGGTAAAATTTAAAATAGAAAATTTTTCTGGATTAAGAAAAAAGGTCATTATTTAAAAAATATATAACAAATCTATCCAAAGCTTCCTGCAGCTTATGACAATCCAACTACATTATTCTGTTTATTTAAACGCATTTATATCAATATTTTTTTATTGTAAATACATCAGTTGGGAGTCGTTACAATGCTAAATTTACAAAGAATTATGGTAATTCTGTAATTGAAAGTTCATTATATCGTATTATACATGTGGTATGGATAATCAGAAGTAGATATGAGACTGCGAAACCGACACCGAGCCAGTTAATTTCGCATAGATTTCAACTCTCAGCACTAACGAGCAGTTTTGACGCAACGGAATATCACAACGTTGGATGTGTTGCTACATAGTATTGGGTGACCCAATTCCGTAGATTTTAGACGTTAATAATAATAAACAGACACGCTAAAATACGTTCATTTGTGTGGATACAAGCCGGGATATGACGAGGAAGTTAAACGCCTTCGGTGCAATGGTTTATATGTGTCTCTTATGGGATATTGGAGAGAAGATTTCCCTAGTTTTCCGGGAGACGCGTACTGCGTATGATGGGATTTTAGGTGTGGGAAACAAATTTAATCAACTAAGGATTAATTATATGGAGGCCGAATTTGTCAACCGTATTGTGTGTTTAAGCGGTGTGATTATAATACTAGTTTGAGGATTGTATTAAAACTAATTCCCCGCTAAGAGGATTACGCCTTACGAGATATGTACGTTATTTGGGAGACTTTTTACACAAGTAGCAACTGCTTACGCTTTGTATTCAATTCAAATTCATTGAAACTTTTAGTGATGAAATATGTATCAATGATTATAGTAATGTCGACATTTTTTTTTACTTTTAGTGAATACGCTTACTCAGAGAGAGTGGTCAAATTTGAAATGAAACATCTAATTATTGAATTGTTTTAAAAAAACCTTTTTCTTTCATTGGTTTAAAATATAAACAAGTTCGCATGGAACTACATACATATATGTACGTACGCTCTTAGCTTAGAATTATTTGCAGAAATGCAAATTTCAAATTTGGTCTTGTACAATGATTTATTCGTTTCATCGTTATATTTTATTTCGTCTAGTTTATGAACAAATTCCGGAGCGAAAACTTATCAATCTTTACTAAGTTTGACGCACTAAATTCGAATATGACAATGGTTTGTGTTGGCTTCATATTGTTTAAGAGATATGAGCATTTAAGAAAATGGGCAATTTTTACAGATTTTTGGCTTTTGTAATCTTTAATTCAAAATCGAGTTTTGTTGTGTCAACAATGAGTATTGGACTCCATATTTAGATTTTTTTCTATTGATTGTAATTTTTTATTGCTTTGTAATACTTAAATTGATTATGTAGCGAAGTCAAAGTTTGCTTTTTTTCCGTGATATTATGAGCTAATTTCACTAATTTTTCACTTTAATTATTTCATATTCGAATTCAGTGGGTCAAACTTAGTAACGATTTATTAGTCTCCGCTCCGGTAAGTAAAAAAACTAAGTGTTATTTTGTTCATACAAAATATCATTCCTGCTCTATTTAATATTATTTTTATGTAAGAAGTAGTCTTGTTTTTTGACGTATAAATAACCATACATGAGGAGTAATGGAGTTTATTTAAAAACTGTTTTATCATTAATTTGTAAGTATATTAAATTTTCTTATTAAATAATGAAGGTGTTCAAATTGCGTTCAACGTAAAGACTGGTTGGTGCTCCTTTAGGAAAGCTGTCGATCGTCAAGGCTTTCGACAGCGCTAATTTAAAAGCTGTCTCTGTCTTATGAAACTATCCTTACTTTGGCTTTTCTCTTTCAGTGTATACAAGTGCGTGTGTATGTGCGTTTTCTCGCGAAGGGTAATTTATCGCCGTTGTTTTAAGGCTGATTTATGGGGCAGGGCCCTTTCAATGCTCGCGGGCCCTTCTTTCATTGGGAATAGTTGCCGCCGAGCGCGTGATATATGTAAAGCAGCAGACAGGGCGCCAGACTTTGGTGCTTTATGAAAGCATTTATCAATCGGATGGAGGTGGTGAAGTGAGGTGAGGTGATGCTGGAAGTACCGTTCTATGTAAGTTCCATTTGGGTAATTTTAATTTTGAGCCGCGTCCTTAACGCTTCAGCCCCGTCAGAGATATGTATTTGTCAAAATTTACTAGTTATCCTTCTATAACAGAGAATTAAATATTACGTGAGATGTGTATGAGTTTGAAAAAGATTCATTGAAGTTTTGGCTATTTTTCATTCGAGTATAATGCGATTGTATGGAATCCGCATGAAGCAAATTACTCTCTCGTGATCGAAAAAGTGTAAAAAGCATTTCTTCGTTGTCTTTATCGGAAAGAGTTTAGGTATTACCCATATCTCTACCCTACTCCTTTCCTTTTGGGCATGCTTGGGTATAATTCCCTTGAACTTCGGAGAAACTTCTCTTTAATTCGTTTCGTTCTCCAGCTACTACATACGTGGTAATACGTCATGCCCGTGTTGCTGGAACAGTTGGAACTTTATTTCCCTAATAACTATGTACATATGTGCGTGGTAGACATCATTATTTGATGGTTGTACCTCATGATCACACAGTTCTTTTTCGAATGGCTCCTATTCCAAAAGCTATTCGACTTCTCAATGAAATCGTTGCTGCTGTGCCTGAATGCGATATTTTCCACCTTGGTTAGCGTAGATTATCGGATATTATTTTAACATATTTGTCTGGTAATCTGCGCTCATCATTATTTTCATAATTTGAATGTGATCTATGAGTGGAATTTTAATCCACTCTCTTCCATTTGGGCTTCACAGGGATGTTTTGTATTTGTAGCTTGTTCTTATTTATCGGAACAGGCTGCAGGTGCAAGACATTACCTTCTTTGTATTTGTACTACCTATTAAATTATCTTTGTATTTTATCACTCATTTAAATTTTAATTTATCCACTATTTTATATTTTGGAAGGCAAAAGAGGTGGTGGATATTTTGGTAAAAGTCGGAATTCTCGACGGGGCGGACTCTCTAGGTTCAGAAGCAAAGCTCGGTTGACCCGCTCCTTCCTGTGATTGGTTGCTCTTTGCGACTACTCTAGTATTGCCGTGCCCTGAATTAACTCGACTTTTACCTGATGAAATACTGAATGAAATACATACGCAAAATGTGGAAAATATGTGGATGCGTGTAAAAAGAAAGATGAAGCGTCAATTTGGCACAACGCGTGCCCGTTTTGATTCATATTTAGATGTATTTGTATTGAACCACAAACGAATGCGTGTATATTCCATTCGCAATATGTGGAATATTTCTATACGCTGTCCGAAATTATATGCGAACTAGGCAGTATATGTCGGAGTATTTCATCAGGTAAAAGTAACTCGTCTCTCGACGCTCCGTGAGAACGGACGTGCCGAAGACGTACTCTCTGTGCGAGCGCTCATAATACAGCGATACGCCATACCGTCAAAAAACCCACACCTTTTAACATACACCACAAACACCCCCCACAAAACGAACACCAAACGAACACATGTTGGCTCCATGCGAGGATCCAACCTGAAAAAGCGAATTAAGAAGACACTGATAACTACAACCGAAGCTCCTCAACCAGGCTGCTCTCAGACAGCTCAGATGGAGACCGAGTGGCAGTTTCCAAAACATACGGCAAAGAACGTGAAAGATGTTGCTCCTGAATTTAAAATTCAGGAGAAAAACAAATTTGAAGGGCTCTTGGAAGTTTCCGATGTCCCCAGAAGCGGTGGAAGAATCCCGCCCATCATCATGACAGCTACTGGCACTCACGGCAGCATGATCGAGTCGATCAAGAAGTTTATAAAAGACTTCACAATGACTTACATTGGTCAAAATAATGTCAAGATACAATGTAAAAGTCTTGAAGACTTTAAAAAACTTCGGGATGGATTGACACCAGACCGACAATTCCATACCTTTTCCAGGAAGGAGGAAAAGGAAATAAAAAGTGTCGTACGTGGCTTGCCGAAATTGCCGGAAGCTGATATTAAAGATGACATCATCAGACAGGGATTCCCTGTAACCAAAGTCATACAGATGAAGACGAAGGAGCCTAGGAGCAACGCCACCGAGCTATACTTGGTGTTCTTCGAGCCATCGGTATCGGCAAAGAAGATTAAAGAAATCCGGTACATCTGTTACACAAAGGTCAGTGTCGTTAAATATACTAGTAAATTACAAAATATTACTCAATGTTTCAGATGCCAAGAATATGGACACGCTGCGAAAAACTGCAATCGGCAGGCCAAGTGCGTCAAATGTGCCGGCACTCACCTCACCGCACAATGCAATCAAGGAATAGTTACCCCTGCTGTCTGCTCAGGCTGTTCAGGATCTCACCCCGCTAACTTCAAAGACTGTCCAAAAAGACAGAGCTATCTGAAAATGCTGGAATCGAGGAAGAATCGAGCATCAATTGTCAAAGCCAACCCTTGGAAACTCCCAGTGGCGCAGCCACAAAATATCCCGGTCGTTAACGATCATAACTTCCCAAAGCTACCGACCATTAAAACTCCTTCACCAAATATCCCAAATATCCCTAAAAAACCCCACCAACCAACCAATCCCAACATTCAACCAACAACAGACCTAACTTCCATGGCGTCTATGACGAAGATGTTGAAGATCCTCCAGGAGATTCGTGCCAAGGCCAGCGGTTGCACCGACAAACTAGAGCTGGCACTCATGCTTGTCGAATATCTCGATGTCTTTGATTAACGGGAGGCGACTGAACATTCTAGCTTGGAATGCTCGTGGACTTAAGAATAAGATTGACGAACTAGAGTCGGCGATCGGTGAGTACTGTGTTGACATAGTTTTAATCTCCGAGACCTTCTTAAAACCTCATATCCGTATTAACCTACCTAACTTTAACTGCTATCGCGAAGACCGAGAACAGCATGGAGGGGGAGTTGCCATTTTTATAAAATCGTCAATTAAACATTGTCGCGTAATAACCCCGCCACTAAAAAATTTAGAACTAACCGCCATCGAACTAACAATTAACAACACCCGTCACATAGTAGCATCCGCTTACAATCCTCCCCAAAAACGATTATTGGCATCCGATCTTAACAAAATATTTAACATTGGTAGTTCGGTAGTGGTAGCTGGTGACTTTAATGCCAAACATCCGTTATGGAGTTGCGTAAACACTGACCAACAAGGCACAACTCTTTTTAAATACATTCAACTAACAGATACAATCTTACTTCATCCGGATACATACACACACTATCCCACAAATAACTCACAACCATCCACACTAGATCTTGTCCTCGTCAAGAACTGCCCAAAAATATCGACACCAAATGCCCTTCAAACCCTGTCGTCTGATCATCTCCCGATAATCTTCTCAATCGACGGGAAACCCGAGGAAATCATCAAGCATAGTTGGGATTACGGGAGAGCTAACTGGCGAGAGTTCAAGTCGTACATAAATGACCAAACCATTCTAACTTCTACCACACTCACAAACAAAACCGAAATCGACAGCTCCATAATACACCTAACGGAATCAATAACTCGATCCAAACACCTTCACATACCTAAGACACAATACATTGAACACAAATTAGAGATAACTGACTTTGTTGCAAATTTAATTAAAAGTAAAAATAAACTCCGTAAAATTTGGCAAACATCAAAAAATCCAGCATTGAAAACATTAATTAATAAGCTCACATATCAAATTAAAATTAGAATCAAAGAAATCAAAAATGAAGCTTGGTCTAAAAAATTAGAAAGATTGAGCTCAGTTGATGGCTCTCTATGGAAATTAGCTAAAGCGATTCGCAGGACAAAAAACTCGATTCCTCCATTAGACGATGCAGGAATCTCAGTGACGCGTGATTGCGACAAAGCAGAACTATTATCAAAATCCTTCCAAAAACATCACACACTCACACAACATTACAATCACATACCAACGCATAATAAAGTCAACCGGTCCATTAAAATCATCACAAAAACTCCCACTAACAGTACTAAAAATATAAAATTGGTGCATCCGTGTGAAATCCAAAATATAATACGTAATTTAAAAAATAAAAAGGCACCTGGGCGAGATTCAATAGATAACATCACAATCAAACAACTTCCATTTAAAGCTTTAGTCTCACTATCTAAAATATTCAACGCATGTTTACTCACCGGGTATTTCCCAGAATACTGGAAAACAGCCAACGTAATTCCCATACTTAAGCCCGATAAAAGCTCAAAAAACCCGGCCAATTATCGACCCATTAGCTTACTTTGCACGCTTTCAAAAATTCTGGAAAAAATAATCTACACACGTTTACTTAAAGTCGTAAATAAGAAATTAATAAATGAACAATTTGGATTTCGCACTGGACATTCCACGACCCAACAACTAACAAGACTAACTGAACACGTGACGAAGAACTTTAATATGAAGAGAAGTACCGGAATGGTATGTCTCGACATAGAAAAGGCCTTCGACACGGTTTGGCACGATGAACTCATTCATAAGCTCCTTATTAACAAAATACCAAACTACCTAATTCTCATCATCAAATCGTACTTAACTCGTAGAAAGCTAGTGGTTAGCGTAAATAATGAATTATCGTCTCCAAAAATAATCGCAGCTGGCGTTCCGCAGGGGAGCTTGCTTGGCCTACTCTTGTTCTCCATATATATAAATGACATACCTATTCCAAAAAACTGTCACATAGCCCTATATGCAGATGATACAGCTTGCTTCACAAGTAGCAAAAAACCAGACACTATTCTTAAAAATCTTGAATTTGCAATTAAAACAATGACTGAACACTTCACTAAGTGGAAAATTCAAATTAATCAAACCAAAACAGACGCCATATTCTTTAGTGTTAGAAAACATAAGCCAAGTTCAGATCTGAAAATCCCCTCTGGAGAAAGTCTGAAATGGCAGTCAGTAATAAAATATTTAGGAGTAACGTTTGATAAAAGAATGAGATGGGCACCTCACATTGAGGCAGCGAAATGCAAGGCGATGCGGGGTATATCCTCAATATATCCAATATTTAATCGCCATAGTTCTTTATCAACGCTAAATAAAATAAAATTATATCGCGCGCTCATATTACCATTATTAACCTATGCTTCACCTGTATGGAATAACGCCTCGAATACTAACCTTTCCAAGCTCCAAGTAATACAAAATAAATCCCTTAAAATAATTTATAATACACCCATATATACTAACCTGAAAAAACTGCATGCTTTATATAATATTCCGTTTGTTACAGACATTACTAACAAACTAACCAGTAGATTCTATGAAAGAATCACTAATAACCATACTAACACACTTGTGAAGAGTCTCGGTACAATAAAATGTCTATACCCTTCAGGTATAAACACAGATTACCTAAACACAATCTGCTTTAGGTCATCGACTTTAGATAGTCTTTAATTAATATTATGTATTAGATGTATTATGAACATTTGTAAGGATTGTAAATAGGTTTTTGAGCTCTTTTTCCTATTATGCTTTAGATTAACATTAGAATAATATAATACTGTGATTACTAACCAAATTAAATTAAAATTGTAAAATAGAAAATGATCAGTAGATCAGTAGCTATTAAAATAGATACAAGATGTATTGTGAACATAATTTCGTAATAATAAAAAGCATTTAAAAATAAAAAAAAAATCAGGTAAAAGTCGAGTTAATTCAGGGCACGGCATCACTAGAGTAGTCGCAAAGGGCAACCAATCACAGGAAGGAGTGGGTCGACCGAGTCTTGCTTCCGAGCCTAGAGGGTCCCCCTGTCGAGAATTCCGACTTTTATCGATATTTTATTTATTTTTATTTTTGTTCAATCAATCTATGTACACTCGTCATTACAGATCGCTCCAATGCACTATACAGTGTACTATACCGATCAAGAAACACACCAAATTATATATTAATACATAGTTATTACACAATTCAAAATTATACATGAAATCTATGGTCAACCATTGCAAATTGCATTTGCAAACATCGTATACAATACGATCAACAAATATTTACACAACAATACGATTTTTTATACAATAATCATCCACAGAGACAACTATGGAGAGAAACCTAGCAAACTTTGGGATATGTCATAATAACTCAAGATTTTGCGGGAAAAATGGAAAGGAAAAGCCAAGTTTGCAGGTACCGTTTCAAAGAAAAAGAAAAATTGGCAGACTCTGATAGGAAACGACCGACCTGGTCATAAACCAAGGTCTAGTCAGAAGCAACCAGTATGACTCGAAGTCGTAGCCACACTGACCATAGCAAGATATACTAACCTCTAGTCCATGCTGCATATAGTGAAGAGAGTGAAGAGATTGCAATTGCGATGGTACTGGAATGGTATCGGAGAGAATGTATAAGGGTGAAAGGAAGGCTGCAAAGAAGATGGGTAGACGAGAGGATGGATGGGAATTGTGCAAAATAGAGATGAATGGAATCGTGTTGGAGGGGCCATCACCCAGCAGTGGATGGTGAATGGCTGTAAATGATGAAGATATCATATAACATCAAAATATAATAACTAGAAGCTAATATAGTCGTAGCAACACTATTACATAGTAGTAGAAAAATCAGGAGACAAAAAAGTATCCAAAATCGAATATTTTACTAATATTATGATGCTATGTGGAAGTATAATCCTATATAACACATACATATGTGTACATATTTGTATATATATTCGGATTTATGTCATTGAAACTATTGGTTTCAAATTACAATATAAATATAATACCCGATGTTGAATCGTCAAATTTTCTAACGGTTAATATTGATGGAGTTTTTCGAAACGAAACAGGTCCAAGTTGGTAATTATTTAAAATATCAGCATTTTGTTTTAAAATCATCAACTTTCTGAAATTTCATAAATCGTTTTTGTAAAATATAAAAGTAAACTTACGAATATATCGATGGTTTATTACAACGTTAATAATAATACACTATTGTTTGTTACTATTTAGTTTTATGAGTCTGCTTCTAAGTATTATGTGTATGTACATATGTATATTGTAATATACAGATTCAAAACGTGGCCAATTAAAAACACTAAATGTGCGTAATTCCAACAGGAAAAACTATACTCAATGGTTTTCGATATAAAAAATAAACAAAATGCATCCGCATTGGCACCGTTTCGATCGAGTCGAAACAATGTTAAAACAAGTCAAAACCCTTTCCACACCTTCACCTCTTTGCATAGTGTTAAAAATATAATATATAACAAAGGGGAGGAAACGACGGCGTAAAGTGGGGGGGGGGAGAGGGGTTAGTATTGTAAATGGATTGTCGCCTATGCGGAAACTTTACAAAAGGCGGCAATTGTGAAAAATCTGTCATACGCTCCGGTCGTAAATCACACCGGCAAAACGTCACCGCCTAAAACAATCAAAATAGAATTTTCCTATATAATATATGAGAGTGTGGATATATTCGGACACGTATTATATGTATATATGCACGCACACATGTCAAACTTTATTTATTCGCACGTGTTGAGGAAAAATACGACAGAGTCAACGGCTGCACGTGAAGCCATTATAATGCCATTTTTGTATGAGACCAATAATATAATGGTGTGCGCCTTATTTGGGCCCCGTGGCTCAAAATTAAATATAAATCAACGTCTTTCCGGCCTCGTGTTTTGCTGAAAGTTGTTTCGGTTGAAAATATGCTCGTAACTGAATAATGTGCTATTTAATGAATATATGAACATATGTATATACATATGTATGTACGACTACTAGCCACGTCTGGTTTGTGTGGATTATAGAAAATTATGAAATTGTTGGATAATTGTATGAAAAGTTTTACAATGCCAGAAAAATGTATTTATGTATGTATGTTATGTTGACTAGTTTGCTATATACATACATACATAAATACTTGTTTGGTTAAGGTAAATATGTGTAAGATTATTTCTAGTACGTAATGTGAGATGTTTGCATAACAATTTTCATGCAACTTTCAAAATTACGGATTAGCGACAGGAAAATAAATTTGTTCTTTCGACTGTTGAAATTATTTTATACTTATTTTTTTTACATAATTTGAGTGTTATTATTGTAATTAAAATTTTTATTAAAGTTTATAATGATGACGTTATTAGAATAAATTTAGCATTTTATATTAATAATATAATGTATTTTTAGATATTCATAATACATTCGTTTAATTGTATTGAAACGTTGTAAATTTGTACATACATTTAAGATGAAAATTTATTATTTTTTTATAAAACATATTTAAGTGCAAAAAATGAATTTGGTATAAAATATTTCATATAAACAATGAAAGCCTACTTAAGTTGTTTGAGAAAGCTTTTGCAGTAATTTTAGATATTTGTTTTAAATTTAAGTTGAATTAAAATTCATTAATTGTGATTTTCATATCATATAAACATTAATTGAATCAAAAGAACCTTTTAAAAAAAATATATTTCTAGTTGCCCAATTTATATTGTAAAAAATTGCATACAAGCCTCACTCGCGAGTGTTTCGATGATGAACGATAAAAGGTTTTGGCTTCGTAAAAGCCATCCTGTACATTCTCAATTAAGCTCAGGTAAAGTTTCTTCAAAAAGCTTCTCGTTCCTTCAAAAAGCACAATAAAAGCCTCTCGCATACACATACATCAGTGCGTATATATGTTTACAGATATATAACACAATATATACATTTGTGAGTTTGTGTATTTCCATCAAAATACACCTACCTAACCAATCCAATATGAAGCTCAGAAATCAAGTTATCGACGATACGTTGCATGGATCGAATTTCACTATCTTCAATATTCGAATATATTATACAATATCTACTCGGTATTAGGGAATATGTTTGTTTTCCTTTCTCTCGCCGGTACGGGGAAAATTCGTAGCGTCGAATTTTCCCGAACGGCTTGATTTTATCTTTGAATGTTTGTATTAGGAAATCGTATTCAAATTTATTGCGTTTCATATATGTATACCAGCGTGTGTTGTTTGTATTTTTATGTATTCAAACGTGTATATTTTCGACGTTTGAATAGTTTGAGTGGGAGTGGTTTTTCTTTAGGTTCATTCGAATAGAATACATTAGTCTAATTCTAAGTGGTAAGTATTTTTTTGTGTTCGCCGAACGTACCATATTGAAAGTGAGTGACCGCGGGTCCTTTTTCAAAACAGCCTACATAGAAGCCCACACACCCACATGCATACATCCTTTAACTGAGAAAATCTATATCCGATAAATAACCGGATGCTGGGTAGGTTGGGTGAGGCGGCCTCGGCCGTTGAAAAACGTATTCGGACATGCGAAAACCCATTTTATAGTCAGACCCGAAATCAAGTCGCGTCCAAAGAGCCGCCTCTTAAGGAAAGAAGTCGATTGTGATTTGACCATTTTTTTCTCCGGCTGCCTTTTGAAATTCGATTAAGATCAAATTCAAATTTTGTGGAATACATTATAACGTACACACAAACGTATGTATGTATGTATGTATATGTAATATTTAATATAAAAAATATAATGTATTGGGTTTATTTCTATTCGACTACCTTTTCTAAATTTATGTAAAAAAGTGTGCTGAAATATTTGAAATTCAACGATGACCCTTAACTTTGACTGGTCCTAATTGACTTTGAACCTTTTAAATGTGTATTTGAAAATAGAATTTGAACATACAATTTGTCTCCATTCTTTTTCTTAACTAGGTATTCGAAGTTATAGTTTTTGACCTTTCTTTGTCAATATAATTGTTTTGAGAAAAACATTTTTCATTAGTTTTTTTTGTTGATTTTTGCAGATGGAATTAAGTGAAACTTGAGATATTAAGATATTATCGAGAACAAAAGTGAAAAACATGAAATTGGATATTTAAATAAACGATTTGCGTTAATTAAAATCAAAACTTTGAAGAAAACATCTTTGGTATTTTATTTGTTAACCTTGAAAATGTTCAATTCGGTAAATATTTGCGGAAATCAAGTATAATTTATATTGTCTTGAAAATTACAATATAAATTATACTTGACATCCGAGATGAATTTTATTAGAATTAACAAATCAGATAAATAAACTCAAAAATAGCGTAAATATTAAGAACTTTTAAGTAGAATTATATTAAAATTGTGCTGAAAGAATAATCTGATATTAGTTACACACATAGTCATTAAATATTTTCTACGTCATTTGTGTACCGTCAAAGTTTTACAAAGTTTACCGCTTGCCATCATTGACAAGCTATTAATCACTTTAATGAAGCACACTGATACTGCAATACCTATATTTACAATCCACCTTTCAACGATGCAAATTAATCACTTGGATCGTTGCAATTAATGAATTCGAATTGGAGGAATAAAAGCGCATCGGGTACCGCCACGGAGCGAATTTTCCGGTATGCGAGCGCATTAATTGAAAATTGCGCAAAACATAAAATAATCTCTGCGAAAAATATCACAGCCACTCGGAAAGCGATGCAATAAACCGCAAGCGGTGCATTCGCGAGACTGGCTTTTCATTTTTACGTGTCTTTTGTGTTCGAAATTTATGTGTGTGCGGGCAGAATTACGCTAGACATTCGCGCGCTTAGTAAATTCTCGCACGGGATAAAGCTCAGTTGTTGGGGGGCGGGTTTCGGGAGGATTCAAGGGGTCGGTGGCACTCTTCCCACTCTCCGGGCTATCGTCGAGGCCGGACAAGCTATTTGGCAAGAGATCGCTCTTGTAACAATCCATTTATAACTTGCAGTTAGTGCAGGCCATGAATGGAGGTCGCCGCCAACACAGGATGAGTTTTTCGGTCGCAGATATCGGAACTGGACAAACCATTGTGTTCAAACCGTACACATTTTTTAAATCTTTTTTTATGTTCATTTGTTAATGATAAACCGTCACTTATTTATCTTTTATTACAGCTTTAGTTTATTATTGTTAAATTATGTAAATATTAATTATAGTATTTAATGATGTATTTATGCATTATATATGTACATGTGTATTTAAGCATAAGTTAATAATTAATAATTTTGCGAAACGTGTTAACAAAGCAAAAACTGGCCGCGAACTGATCCTTTGTTTCTTTTATCCCCAGTTTCAAAAATTTTGGTTTTTTCCACCACCACATGCGGGTAGCGATTCGATATACGTACCTACTAGCATTAAAATAAAAACGTGTTTCCCACATTGTTGTTACATATTGTCATTATATTTTGTCATACGCCTGCTTAGTATTTAAAAATGTCAATATTTATTTATTTATCCTGTTTTTAAAGTTAATTTACTACCAAGTTTAGCTGGTTTTGACAGTCATGATTGTCACTTACGGACTACTAATGACCAACAGAACAAATTAGCATTAAAACAACAACAATACCAAAAAGCGCCTTTGGCCATCTTTGATAAGAAGGGCCTCATATGTAAACTGATTTTGCCTTGCACTCGTCCAAAACAAGTATGAACGTGGTGCTGTATATTATGAATAGAAGTAGTCTTTTCCGTGCAGTGATATGCCGGGCTGTTAACATCCAATTATCGATAATATATGTATGTAAACGGAGATTTAATGATAGACAAATAACAATATTTATATTGTTAAGAAGAATAAAAAATAATTTGTTAGACTATCTATATACCAGAAAAATGTTTATACATATACATAAATAACCCATAAAAACCTACATATGTATATGTATATAAATAACCATATCAGTAGAAGCTATTGTTAATTCCAATTCCTTATTCTTATTCTATCGAACATTTTATACTATCGATTATAAGCTATAAGAAGACTATATATAAAAACGGCGTGGGAACGTACACCCATACACACATATGCACAGTAATTCATTATTTCAAACGGGTGAATGGGTTGGATCGGCAAGCGTGTAATGCGCGCACTCAACATTTTACTATTAATACGTGCGCGTGCCTATAAATTACCTGATTTTATATTTATATATAAAATATAACTTTATTTTAATTCGTGTATCAATTGCTTTCCGAAACCACACGTAGAAATCAACGGCCACACCACTAATGTTATGTATGTAATATCAAGAACGTCTTTGGTTCTTGTATAATATTATAATTAGTTACACTTGTGACAACAATAGTTTGAAAAGTGGCTATTCTCATTATATTGTAGAGCAGTTAAGTGCATTGGGATCGCGGTTCGTGAACGGTGGATGCACTCTTGTCAGGGGGTGCAACGGGGTGTTGCACTGGCTCGGTCCAGCGGAACCGTGTTCAGCTGAAAGATAAATGACACGATTCCTGGCCCGGAGGCTGCACTGCGGTAACTACCTCCAAACTTACTACCGAGCTACAAAACCGAAACTAGCACCGTGGAAATTCATGCATATCATATCAGCACGACAATTGATTAGCGAGACATTGACGACCACAACTACGTACCGAGCGTGCGATTTCATTGAATCATTACACTGAGAAACAATCGTGAAAAATGAGTAAATATTACAATAAACAAATGCTCATGTAAATATGTACGATCAAAATGTGATTTCGATTATTCAACATAGTAGTACAAAGGTGAAATTTTATAGATAAATACGATATATCATATCTTCGGTTGAATAGCGGGGAAGTCGCTCAAGTTGCAACACATTTTAACCATCTACAATAATATGTATGTACATATATATATGTATATATATATATATATATATATATATATATATATATATATATATATATATATATATATATATACTATATCGAGATCCGCAATATATTTCAGCGTGGTGCTTCAGTAAATTATACGCCGTAAATGCCGGGAAGAATTGCAGCAAAAGATAGGCTAGAGGTAGAGGCAATCGGGATAGGTAATATCGACATTTTGTTTTTGAAAGGATGCGGTTGGAGTGCATCGAGTGCAGGTGCACATTGGCGCTAGTAAATTGAACTAACAGGGTAGTGATAAATTTTCAATGCGGTTAAATATCTATTAAACCGCTCGTTCGAAAATTTAATTTGTTTTATATCGTATTGTTACAATTAACGAGTAGTTTCTTAGATGAAAAAAGTATGTTAGAAGCTGTTGTTGTCTTTGTGTTTAAAACGCATGAATGCTATCTATGTAAATTAGTCGTGAATGAAATTTAATGTAATGTTCTTCTTCGGTGCTAAAAAATCGTACTTTCTTTCAATATGGAGATTTTGTTTTGTTTCGTGTTTGTTATAAATATTAAATTTTAAAATGCCAATTTTAATAAATTTATTTCTTATCGTACTTTAAACAATTATGTTAAAATTTGATCACAATTTTTTTTTACTAAATTAGATATGATGTTCTGTTAACTTGGTTATCATAATATTTTTTATTTATTTTATTTTTACGGTCAAGAAAAAATTGACCATTTTACATTATGGAAATAGAGAAAGAAAAAAAATATAAAATATAAAATATGAGCCGTTATGTTTGAAAGTGGCGGAAGTCCAATTTTCAGTTCCAAAAACCCTAGTTCTGTTTGACTTAATTCACAAATTGTTATCACTTCTCTTATTTTATTTTTTCATAGAACATGAACACTTGCCTTAACAGATCGCTCCAAAGCGACGAGTGCACTTAAACAGATACAATACAATCGATATATGTATACATATATAGGTATGTACATAAGTATTTTATACAATGCGAGTTCATACAAACCACAATGACATCTATGGAGAAATTTTTGCAGCATTTATAATCAAATTGGCGAACCTCAAGACGCTGAATAACTTGAGATTAGCAAGAGAGATAAGAAAGGAGATACCAATTTTAGCAGGAACCGTTTTAATGAAAATCAGAAAAATTGGCAAACTCTGATAAGAACCACTCGGACCAAAAGCATAATATGCTAACCGCTATTCCACGCCACTGGCATTAGAATGCGTCGACTTAATTTGACTTGAATTTTGCAACAATTACTATACGAATTTTCACTATCAAAAATAGTCATCCTAGTCACCATATTATCAATCATCTCTTTCAGCACTCAATCGACAGCTTAAACAACTACCGTTTGTATGTAAATAAATTCTGATAAGAAATGATCGACCTGGAGTCACAAACCAAGGTCTGGCTGGTAGTGGGACTCGAACCGTGACCACTCTGCTTTTAATTCGACGTGTCCAGGATCTCGGAAAAGCAGTGTTACAGAGCACCAGTATTTTTAAATTTAAAACAAAACTCAAAATATTTTTTTTTATATATACATATGTTTTATACATATATACCAGGGAGGCCTTACAGGTAAACCCAATGCGCCTTCCTGGCCAATTACAAACAATGTAGCATTTTTATTACACAAGTCAATGAATTACGAGACACTGAAAACTCGTAACTAAGGAGACATCTGTGAATTGTACATAAACTTTATTGTACATTAATCATACTAAAATAATGGTGACATAGAATGTATGAAGGTTTTTAGTCAATTTAATCGGGAACCGTTTCAACAATGAAATTAGAAAAATTGGCAAACTCTGATAGGAAACGATCGACCTGGAGTCACAAATATCCAAGTCTGTAGCCAGCAGCACTACAGATATACTCAGAAAAAATATTTTAAATCGAGGTCAGCTCATGGGATCGAACTATGCTGCTGGCTAATTATATTAATTATATTGAATGTTTTCCGAAATATTTCTCGAAATAAGGAATGGTGGCTCAAGGAAACTGTATCCAATAGTGTAACTTAAAAAATGATTATATTTTTTAAATTTAAATGGGCTATCGTTATTAGAAGGCTTTTGCAGTTATGTAATTTAATTGTAAGAGTCTTAAAAATATACAAACATATTAGATACATTACTCGTATACTTGGTTGAAATTAAAATATTTCCATGCGAGTAAACAGCTTTGTGTTGAACATAATGTATGTAAATGTAACTATGCAATATTAATACGCTTTTAGGATGAGCGTAAAAGCTCAATTTTTTATCGTTTTGCTGCAGATATTCAAATATTAATATGTATATTTCATATATTGCATATGAAACACTCGATATGATGCAGTTGAAATTTATGTGCGTTTCAAGGTATTTTGCGAAAATTTAATTTTTATCATGGGTGACCATGTTGTTTTTAAGGATAACGAAGTCAACAAATAGTTCTGAAAAAAGAAAGTGTTTTATTTATTTTTAATTTTGCGTAAACAATGCGTGGTTTTAACAAAAAAATAAACATGTAATTATAGATTATTCAATATGGATTTCAAACCAGCAATTATTTCTGAAAGCTTTGTATCAATTATTTTAAGGACGTGGATATAATAATAGCATTAAGACAATCGTGGGTGGTATAATCTGAATCTTCCATTTAAAAAGATTAATAACTAAATATGTAACATTAAATAGTAATATGTGTATTTGTTGATAAATACATATTAATAAATTATAAACGGATTCATTATAGATTTGTAAGTACACAATTAATAGACCGTGCATACTACGAAGATAAAGTAAGTCTAGTTTTTTTTCGTTGCCCTTCGATTCCTTAAATATCCTTCAACCAGAAGGATATTTTATTTTTATTATTATCAAACCCCTTGGGTCCATCGGCTTTGCCGCCTTTCCAAGTATTCTTAAATAAATGCTTATATATGCGCCATGATAGGAATTACTCCAATGCGAAACATATGCTTAGATAATTTTTGTACATAAGTATTAACAATTTCTCAAACATATCAATAAATTCAAAAAAAGAAAAATGGAAAATTATAACAGGAGACGGTCAATATGTGTTTTAACCACAAAATCTCGCCAGCAGCGTATTTGCCTGGGACTTTTATAGCCTTTACTGGTATGCAATAGCTCTATCAGTGCTCTACGCTGTGGCTATTTGACCCTATGATTAAACAATTTCTTAACCAGTGAGCTACGCTGTAGTTTAATTACTAATAATAATAAGCCTCATTAAAATTACCCACCTGAATGTTATGGGTGGTCATTATTATATATGAAGTTATCAACTTACACATACACACACGAGACTTGTTTAAAGGATACGAATTACGCTCTGTGCTTACGGGACGCTTTTGTTCCGTTCGTGACAATACAGTTGAAGCGTCCCCACGCGCATAGTTTTCGACAAGAAATTTCCATAGTAACAAAACGAGACGACCTTACCATCGTCGTCTTCCAACAGAATATCTATCGTCTGCCTTCACACCAATACTCGAAAATTATCCGTTTTAAAACGGATAATCCCGGGATTAATTGAGTCCGCATCGCGCGGCTTCTCGATTAATCGGCTCGCTCCGGCAATAAAATATTAAGTACGCATTTCCACGTATTTACTGCGGAAATAAGAGGTAACTGGGAGGGCGGGAGAGCCTAGAAGCCATTTTTCCAGCTTTCAGAGACGTGAAAAATGCTGCAGGAGGCGGGGTGAGTTTTCGCGGGGTTGGAGTCTGAACCGCCGCATCTGGCCCGGGGTGAGTGTTGCGCATTTCTATTCATGATAAAATTACCATAAAATTTAAACGACTTCAAAGCGCTGGAATGAATGTAAGCCGCCGTGAAGGCTCCTCCCAACCTTCCCTCTTACTCTGTACCACGTTAAGCTACCCGACGGGGAGCTTTTAAGAGCTTTCCCTTTTAAACGGGAGCGAAACCGCTACCGGGGACCGAGGCGCCATATGGCCGACTAAAAATTTGTATACACGCTGTTTTATAGCATCCGAGGTGAGCCTCACTATTAAATGCAAAGTTTTTACTACCTTCCCATTTTCGCTTCGATGCTGGGAGCGTTACGGTTTTGGAGAAAATTGAAAAACAAAGTCGTTCGGTAGTTGAAGGTGTACGCGAGGAAATCAATCACATGCCCGAGCACGTGAATCGCCGCTGTGAAAATGTGATTTACATGAAAATGTGAGTTAATTAATTACAATGCTTCGAAAACGATTGTTATACGTTACAAAATGCTTATTTTACTTATGTTACTAAGTAAATATCAAAATTAATTACTTCGTACCAGATTGCCTTTGATTTCTGATTTTTAAATGCTTTTTATTATTACTAAATTATCTTCACAATACATCTTATATCTACAAGTATTTTAATAGTTACTGATCTACCGATCATTTTCTATTTTACAATTTTAATTTAATTTTGTTAGTAATCATAGTATTATATTATTCTAATGCTAATATGTACAGCGTAATAGGAAATAGAGCTCAAAAACCTATTTACAACCAGATAGTCTTTGATGAGTTGTTAACGCCTTAAACAATTTGAAAATTAAATTTTAGATTTGGTTGTTAATTATTGATTAAATTAAGCCAGAAAAAGTTAATTTCGGACTAAAAAAATTCTTGAAATTGGAAATTGGGTATGAATGTATCGAATTGGGAAGATAATTTTAATTGCAAAAAAGTTCCATGTTGAAAAAAAAACAAGGCTATGATTTCGATTTTCTTTGATTTTATTATTAATTTTAACATTCAAAAATTGAATATATACAAATTTATTTCATTATTTTGGAGTTCATTTACAATTGAATTAATTCTGTATGTGTTATGATTTTTTACTTTATCTATGTATGTTACGTAGTAACAATAGATGAAGTTTTGTGATCATGGGATAGTTCGAACTCGAGATTTTTACTGATTCGAACTCGAGATTTTGACTGATTCGAACTCAGAATCGATTATTGATCACGTTTTCATGATCTAGAAAAAATGTGTGTGTCTGTGTATTTTGGGGATATTTGGACACCGTTAGTCCTATCAAACTGAAACTTAGTATCGGTAATTGAAATTCTTATCGACACGACTTAAATTTTTCAAATTTTTAAGTTGACCGGAAATGGTACCTCCCCTTATAAGTATCTCCTTTTTTAAGTTTTTGAATTCAATTATCTCCCAAACCGCTAACTAAATGGGACTGAAATTATTTTACATGTAATATAAATTATAAATTTTATAACCTAATATTTTTATCTGAACCGAAAGGAGTACTTTTACTCTAGAGAATCGAGTTTTTTTTAAGTTTTTCTAAAAAATCTTTTGGTTTATTGAACTGAAATTTCATATCTACAAGTTTAAGCTTAATACTTTATACTTAATACTTAATAAGTTATATATAAAGTTTTGTAAGCATCTGTCAACCGGAAGAGTCTATTTACTCTTGTTCGATTTTTCTTTCACTATTTTTTTGACCCCTTAAACATGTGTAATTTTCAGGAAAAAATTCAAGTATAATTCTTGTATCAATGTGATGAAAATAAAAAAAACACCACTAAATTTAATAAACCCGAAGTGGGATTTTTTCCTCTTGGAAAGGTCAACAATGTTGTGCCCACTATTCTGTCCACACCCCTGAACGTATCAAGCTGAAAATGTATATTTATATTCTTTATGTACTTATTTAGAGCTGATAAGGTTTTGGTCAGAATTCGTAAACCAAAAGTAGTTTTTATTTTAAAACAATATTTCATTATTTTATTTTGACCTTTTAAATTATTTTAATCTTCTTGATATTTCTGGTGTATAATAAAGATAGTGATTTTAAATATTAAGAAAAATTGAATAAAATCCGACAACCTGAAGTAGAACTTTTGTCTTGTGCAAGTTTCCATACATTTACGCTCAATTTGTATCGAAAATGCTGTCATAACTCTTAGTATTTCATAATGCTGCCAGTATGTGTGAATTTGTCTGTACGGTTCAAAAAGAATTTTGTTTTGTGAATTAATTCCTCAAATACATAGATAAAGCCATGGGTCACACACGAATTTTTTTTCAGGTGAGGATTATATTTCTTTGTCAGAATAACAAACATTTAAAGTTCCATAAAATATTATGTGTAGATTAACTATCTAAAAATGGAATAAAAGAACAACTTGGCAAACATAATACTGAACTGTGTGCTTAAATTAGATTAAAAGCCTCAAATTGCTTTGTAAAATATTTTCTCTGTTACTTTTGTTTCTTTATTAAGAAAGAGAAAGAGAAACCTTTTGCGTTTGATACAAAATTGTAACCGGAGAGAAACACTTTTTGCTCTCGGCATTTCCCTCAACTTCTCAAGATCATATTTAACTTAATAAAAAGAGAGCTTCCGCAACCATCTTTTCCCTATTTGGCGACACGCATACGTATACTTTCACAAGCTTACTGACGGGCGAAGTAGTGTAAGTCATAAAACCACCATAATAAACATATTTACTCCGGTAATAATACTACAAGCAGATGGTATGGCATATAAGGCATATTTTTTGCATCGAATGCACACATAAAATAATATAATTTTACTATTCTATTGCTCCACATATGTATACGCATCTGGAAATAAAAACATATAACTGTATTTTATTTGCTGCATATGTAAGGAGCTACATACATATATATCATATTTTTTCGATAATAAATATTACAATATTACAAACAAGATTTATTTCTTGTTCATTAAACGATAAATATAATTCGTACCGTACAAGTGTACAAGCGTGTGGCTTTTTGCTCGTTAAAGTATAAAATATACAATACATTACCGTATAGGTATGTGGATTAGGACGATACAAATTTTATGACGGTAATATTCTTAGTTTTTATTGGCCATGGTGCTTGAATCAGCGATGCTGCTTTAAAAGCGCATCCCGGCCGACGGAAATTGCACAAAACTTTATGCATTTTCCGCTGCATCCGGTGTTTACCGTTCCGCATTAAACTCTCATGGCCGTTTAGATTTTCACAACTGGCTGTATATGAATATATCGACGCTTTTCAACGCCACGTCCAACAAGAAGACCTGTCGTAAAAATATGGGTAAGCTTCGAAAAATTCTTACTATGGTTTATTCTTATTCATATGTATGTATGTATGTACTTGTGTGTAGATTCCTGTCGTTGATCTTTATGCGATGACTGTGAGCGTAATAATCTGATTCGGGCACGAAATCATCGATCTGCTTTGGAGTGTTTCGTTGTAATCGCCTTATCGCATGTGTACTGCTAATTGATCAAGGTCTATCCGAAATTTTGTGTGTATTGATTGAGTTTGACCTTATCGAGTGTTTGGAATTTAAACAGTGTATATACATATAATAATTTTTACTTAATTTAATACTATAGTCGAACCAATCTAGCACTAGACTTATGTAAAATATTGTTGCGTAGAGGTGGGTGGAGGATCCAAGTAAAAGGCCAAAGTCGTGTCATGGCATTTATTGGTGATTAAGGAGATACACGCACTGGCAGTGCTCCATTTAGAATGCCTTGATATGGTCTAAGTACCTCCTTATAAAAGACAGGTTGCTCAGGGCATCTTCGACGTCCGGTTACTTCCCGATTGCTTATTCACGTACTCGGATATGCAGTCTCACGCTTTCAGTTCTAAGAACTCCACGGGAATGTGACCGAGTGCCGTTACCGACGCTCGGTGCATTCGGGGGTCTCTCATTATTAGCCGACTTGCACTTAAACCTGGAGATAATCCTTGAAACCAATTATAACGGCGGCTCCTTTTAGCATACGCTACAATATAAATATTGTCGAATTCACCCTACATTCGACCCGCGATGGTCAATTACATTTCGTTTCAGTTTTGCATTGCATTTTGGTCAAGAAAAACAACATTGTTCGTGCGTAAAACAGTCGGCAGAATTTGAATTTTATTTTTTGTTAGTTTTGATTTCGTCTTTCATATTTTGAAGTGTTCACAATAATAAAATTTTAAAATAAATAAATACATATATAAAATACGCAAGTTGTTGATATTATTAATTTATTTAAGGTATACGTACACATGTATATCTAATACTATAATTTGGAAAGAGACTTTGTATGTACACACATATGTATGTAACCTTCGTTCGTTGGTTCGTATATGAAACTTTCGATTTTTTATTTTTTCGATTCATAGGCGCCGATTTGATTTTTTTCGATTCAAAGGTTTCGAAGTCCCCGGAGGCGAAGGCGCCGAGAGCGAAGGCTCTGGGGGTGCAGGCACCGGAATCTGGTATACATATCATTTCAAAAGAGACAGTACATATGTTTGTTTGTTCGTGACAGTAAATTTAATAAAAAAAAAAACAAATGAGTATTCAAATAAATTTAATAAAATTTTTACTATAAGATTAGTCATGTTAAACGGTTTATATTACAAATACCGAGCGAATACAGCTAGTATTTTATATTATTGGAAATTTGTATTTTTAAGACGATAAAAGTAAACTTACAGTAGTACCTATTATAAAAGACCTTACAGTAGAAAAAAAAAGTGGTTGCTCCAGATCTTTGTTTAAAATACGTGTATTTTAATTGAATAACAATAGACGTAATAAAATCAAGACATGGTTAATTGAATAATATGAAAAGAAAAAAAAGATCAGTGAAAATTCCTTTACGTAATATTTAAGGCGCAAACACACTGAATCGAACGGCATGGATGTTTTCTTGGCCTCGCCCCTCTAACAATAGCATAGCGTACAGACAATAAAAAATTGTACGTTTGAAATGCTATTAGTCGAGAAAGGATGTAAGGGATAGCATGTACGTTTTATCTGTTCACACGTTTTTTTTAAGTATCTTCTAGAGTGGACCAAGTATAGTATTGTAACGTGGGAACATGAGAGAGAGTATCCACTGTCTAAGTGCATTCGTGGGTGAATAATAGAGACCTCGGATTAGGCTAACGGGACTCTAAGTCTAAGTGTCCCAATAAAGGATACGCTGGAGTTCTCACAGACCTTGGCGAGTGCGTACGTATACAATGGACACACTAACGTATCGGGGAAGTTGTGCTGTGCAACTTGTCCTTTATAAGGAGGTGGACACGGTAGATCAGATATTCTGGAGTGAGTGGTGGGTTCCACGTAGACCTCTAGAAACATTGAATAAATGCTGTGAAGCGACTTTTGGTCTTTCATTTGGATCCTGAATCATCCGCCCCTACGCAACAATATGATATGGCCATTGATTTATTAATAACAATTAAATAATTAAAATAATAATATTTTTATAAATCTTTCGACAGCTTAAGTTTCATTTTTATCGATGCTTTTTATTGCCTCCGTTTTGCACGCAAATCAATTATGAATACGATGATTTTCAGTATTTAAAATACATGACGACAGTTGTGATATGTTATCCCGCGTTGAAGCACGCAAGGCTCGTTTTTCGGGCACCGTTATAAATATCAGTTCACGCTTGCCTTGTTTTTATCTTTTGTTGTAATAATATTGGAAAGGAAAGAAAACGGCAACAATTTAAAAGGAAAGTGAATTTATATTATATCGTATTATAAAAGTAATATCGCATTATTTATGTATCAAAATTCAATTCAAATTTGAATTATTCCGTTACGGCGCGCGCGACGGAGAACAAAATTGAAATATACATAAGTATGAAAAAAATAAAATTAAGGCTTTCGTCGACGACGCAGAGAGCGAGAGAGAATATTGCGATTAATTTATTAAATTTCCGCGTGCGTTAAAAGAAAATTTATTAGAGGGAAATTCGCACTGTATTTTGTTATGAAACGAAGCGTGAAAATTGCTTTCCACGCTTTTCTAAACGCCGCTTATCTACCCCGTGATACGTCTGTTGAACATTTTTCTTCGTTACGAGTGCAATCATTTACCTATATATAGGTGCATACCCGTGTACATATCTAACGTGCCTAACAACAAATCGCCACAACCACCTTTCTATTATTCATCCCGAAATGTCTATCGATCATTCGGTTTCGTTTCGTTTTAATATGGATCGTATCGAATTTGCACATTCGCACTCCATTTGACGTGGAGGTTCTTTTGTGCTCTGATCAAGTTTCCGGTCTTTCGCGATCAAATGGACGATTAATCTTCCGATGAAACTCTAGACCTGGATGGCCATTAATCGTCACGGGAAACTGGACCCCGTTTGATTCATAATTAAGTCGTTATTTATTTTTTCGCACCGCGGTACGCTTTGGCCACGCGAAACCGCAAAGCGCGCGAGCTGACGATAAATCACACGAATTAATTCTTGTCTCCTTGCGAACGTCGCCATATTTATTTTGGATGTGGAGGATGTATGAATTTATTATGTCAATACGTGGGAAATATGAAATCATTTGTTAAATATTAACAAGTTAGAATGGAATAGAAATTATCTACATATTTATTCGTACATATGTACATAATATATTTATATATATATATATATATATATATATATATATATATATATATATATATATATATATATATATATATATATATATATATATATATATATATATATATATATATATATATATATATATATATATATATATATATATATATATATATATATATATATTATGTATATATATATATCATTAGTCTACTTTCAGCGGTCTACAAGCTCTTCACGAAGGTTATTACAGAAAGGCTGAAGAATATCCTCGACGAGAACCAACCTATAGAGCAGGCAGGGTTTAGGGCAAATTTCAGCACAATGGACCACCTCCAAGTAGTTGGCGAACTAATCGAGCGCGCCAACGAATATCAACGGCCACTGTGCCTAGGTTTCGTCGATTATGAGAAAGCCTTCGATACAGTTAGTCATAATGCAGTACTTAACGCTCTAAAAACACAGGGAGTGCCGGAACCCTATGTGGGACTGTTAGCTACAATATATAAGAATGCCACAGCTTCAGTTAAAATTTTTTCAGGTACAGATAGATTTAGCATAGGAAAAGGAGTAAGACAAGGAGATACAATCTCGCCCAAGTTATTCAATGCGGTGCTTGAGGGAGTTTTCAGGAAATTGGATTGGGATACAGCCGGAGTAAGCATCAATGGTCGCTTTTTGAGTCACCTTCGGTTCGCAGACGATATAGTTTTAGTAGCTCGTGATTCAGCTGACCTACTTATCAGACTAACACAGCTGGACAGGGAAAGTAGAAAAGTAGGATTAAAAATTAACGTAGATAAGACTAAACTAATGTTCAATAGTTATTGCATGCCTGATAGCATCCCCTTAGATGATAAACCAGTAGA